>NW_027361935.1:1800000-2334984 GCF_039654945.1 Dendrobates tinctorius
CATTTCTTGGTAGAATCATGCAGGACTGAAATTTTTGATGTTTTTCTACTCATCTCATGAGCCCAAACAAGTCTCTAAAAGCATGAGTTTGCAACTACTTTACTTTTGGAGAAAATTCAAAACATTCATTATTCAATAGAGCCCAATAGCAAAAACCAGCGTTTTGAATGAAGAATCACATTTCTTGGTAGAATCATGCAGGATTGAAATTTTTGATGGTTTTTTACTCCTCTCAACAGCCCAAACAAGTTTCTAAAAGGATGAGTTTGCAACTACTTTACTTTTGGAGAAAATTCAAAACATTCATTATTCAAAAGGGCCCAAACTATCAAAAACCAGCGGTTTCAATGAACACACATTTCTTGGTAGAATCATGCAGGACTGAAATTTTTGATGTTTTTCTACTCCTCTCATGAGCCCAAACAAGTCTCTAAAAGCATGAGTTTGCAACTACTTTACTTTTGGAGAAAATTCAAAACATTCATTATTCAATAGGGCCCAAACTATCAAAAACCAGCAGTTTGAATGAACACACATTTCTTGGTAGAATCATGCAGGACTGAAATTTTTGATGTTTTTCTACTCCTCTCATGAGCCCAAACAAGTCTCTAAAAGCATGAGTTTGCAACTACTTTACTTTTGGAGAAAATTCAAAACATTCATTATTCAATAGAGCCCAATAGCAAAAACCAGCGTTTTGAATGAAGAATCACATTTCTTGGTAGAATCATGCAGGATTGAAATTTTTGATGGTTTTTTACTCCTCTCAACAGCCCAAACAAGTTTCTAAAAGGATGAGTTTGCAACTACTTTACTTTTGGAGAAAATTCAAAACATTCATTATTCAATAGGGCCCAAACTATCAAAAACCAGCGGTTTCAATGAACACACATTTCTTGGTAGAATCATGCAGGACTGAAATTTTTGATGTTTTTCTACTCCTCTCATGAGCCCAAACAAGTCTCTAAAAGCATGAGTTTGCAACTACTTTACTTTTGGAGAAAATTCAAAACATTCATTATTCAATAGAGCCCAATAGCAAAAACCAGCGTTTTGAATGAAGAATCACATTTCTTGGTAGAATCATGCAGGATTGAAATTTTTGATGGTTTTTTACTCCTCTCAACAGCCCAAACAAGTTTCTAAAAGGATGAGTTTGCAACTACTTTACTTTTGGAGAAAATTCAAAACATTCATTATTCAATAGGGCCCAAACTATCAAAAACCAGCGGTTTCAATGAACACACATTTCTTGGTAGAATCATGCAGGACTGAAATTTTTTATGGTTTTTTACTCCTCTCATGAGCCCAAACAAGTCTCTAAAAGCATGAGTTTGCAACTACTTTACTTTTGGAGAAAATTCAAAACATTCATTATTCAATAGAGCCCAATAGCAAAAACCAGCGTTTTGAATGAAGAATCACATTTCTTGGTAGAATCATGCAGGATTGAAATTTTTGATGGTTTTTTACTCCTCTCAACAGCCCAAACAAGTTTCTAAAAGGATGAGTTTGCAACTACTTTACTTTTGGAGAAAATTCAAAACATTCATTATTCAATAGGGCCCAAACTATCAAAAACCAGCGGTTTCAATGAACACACATTTCTTAGTAGAATCATGCAGGACTGAAATTTTTGATGTTTTTCTACTCCTCTCATGAGCCCAAACAAGTCTCTAAAAGCATGAGTTTGCAACTACTTTACTTTTGGAGAAAATTCAAAACATTCATTATTCAATAGGGCCCAATAGCAAAAACCAGCGTTTTGAATGAAGAATCACATTTCTTGGTAGAATCATGCAGGATTGAAATTTTTGATGGTTTTTTACTCCTCTCAACAGCCCAAACAAGTTTCTAAAAGGATGAGTTTGCAACTACTTTACTTTTGGAGAAAATTCAAAACATTCATTATTCAATAGGGCCCAAACTATCAAAAACCAGCGGTTTCAATGAACACACATTTCTTGGTAGAATCATGCAGGACTGAAATTTTTGATGGTTTTTTACTCCTCTCATGAGCCCAAACAAGTCTCTAAAAGCATGAGTTTGCAACTACTTTACTTTTGGAGAAAATTCAAAACATTCATTATTCAATAGAGCCCAATAGCAAAAACCAGCGTTTTGAATGAAGAATCACATTTCTTGGTAGAATCATGCAGGATTGAAATTTTTGATGGTTTTTTACTCCTCTCAACAGCCCAAACAAGTTTCTAAAAGGATGAGTTTGCAACTACTTTACTTTTGGAGAAAATTCAAAACATTCATTATTCAATAGGGCCCAAACTATCAAAAACCAGCGGTTTCAATGAACACACATTTCTTGGTAGAATCATGCAGGACTGAAATTTTTGATGTTTTTCTACTCCTCTCATGAGCCCAAACAAGTCTCTAAAAGCATGAGTTTGCAACTACTTTACTTTTGGAGAAAATTCAAAACATTCATTATTCAATAGGGCCCAATAGCAAAAACCAGCGTTTAGAATGAAGAATCACATTTCTTGGTAGAATCATGCAGGATTGAAATTTTTGATGGTTTTTTACTCCTCTCAACAGCCCAAACAAGTTTCTAAAAGGATGAGTTTGCAACTACTTTACTTTTGGAGAAAATTCAAAACATTCATTATTCAATAGGGCCCAAACTATCAAAAACCAGCGGTTTCAATGAAAACACATTTCTTGGTAGAATCATGCAGGACTGAAATTTTTGATGTTTTTCTACTCATCTCATGAGCCCAAACAAGTCTCTAAAAGCATGAGTTTGCAACTACTTTACTTTTGGAGAAAATTCAAAACATTCATTATTCAATAGAGCCCAATAGCAAAAACCAGCGTTTTGAATGAAGAATCACATTTCTTGGTAGAATCATGCAGGATTGAAATTTTTGATGGTTTTTTACTCCTCTCAACAGCCCAAACAAGTTTCTAAAAGGATGAGTTTGCAACTACTTTACTTTTGGAGAAAATTCAAAACATTCATTATTCAAAAGGGCCCAAACTATCAAAAACCAGCGGTTTCAATGAACACACATTTCTTGGTAGAATCATGCAGGACTGAAATTTTTGATGTTTTTCTACTCCTCTCATGAGCCCAAACAAGTCTCTAAAAGCATGAGTTTGCAACTACTTTACTTTTGGAGAAAATTCAAAACATTCATTATTCAATAGGGCCCAAACTATCAAAAACCAGCAGTTTGAATGAACACACATTTCTTGGTAGAATCATGCAGGACTGAAATTTTTGATGTTTTTCTACTCCTCTCATGAGCCCAAACAAGTCTCTAAAAGCATGAGTTTGCAACTACTTTACTTTTGGAGAAAATTCAAAACATTCATTATTCAATAGAGCCCAATAGCAAAAACCAGCGTTTTGAATGAAGAATCACATTTCTTGGTAGAATCATGCAGGATTGAAATTTTTGATGGTTTTTTACTCCTCTCAACAGCCCAAACAAGTTTCTAAAAGGATGAGTTTGCAACTACTTTACTTTTGGAGAAAATTCAAAACATTCATTATTCAATAGGGCCCAAACTATCAAAAACCAGCGGTTTCAATGAACACACATTTCTTGGTAGAATCATGCAGGACTGAAATTTTTGATGTTTTTCTACTCCTCTCATGAGCCCAAACAAGTCTCTAAAAGCATGAGTTTGCAACTACTTTACTTTTGGAGAAAATTCAAAACATTCATTATTCAATAGAGCCCAATAGCAAAAACCAGCGTTTTGAATGAAGAATCACATTTCTTGGTAGAATCATGCAGGATTGAAATTTTTGATGGTTTTTTACTCCTCTCAACAGCCCAAACAAGTTTCTAAAAGGATGAGTTTGCAACTACTTTACTTTTGGAGAAAATTCAAAACATTCATTATTCAATAGGGCCCAAACTATCAAAAACCAGCGGTTTCAATGAACACACATTTCTTGGTAGAATCATGCAGGACTGAAATTTTTTATGGTTTTTTACTCCTCTCATGAGCCCAAACAAGTCTCTAAAAGCATGAGTTTGCAACTACTTTACTTTTGGAGAAAATTCAAAACATTCATTATTCAATAGAGCCCAATAGCAAAAACCAGCGTTTTGAATGAAGAATCACATTTCTTGGTAGAATCATGCAGGATTGAAATTTTTGATGGTTTTTTACTCCTCTCAACAGCCCAAACAAGTTTCTAAAAGGATGAGTTTGCAACTACTTTACTTTTGGAGAAAATTCAAAACATTCATTATTCAATAGGGCCCAAACTATCAAAAACCAGCGGTTTCAATGAACACACATTTCTTAGTAGAATCATGCAGGACTGAAATTTTTGATGTTTTTCTACTCCTCTCATGAGCCCAAACAAGTCTCTAAAAGCATGAGTTTGCAACTACTTTACTTTTGGAGAAAATTCAAAACATTCATTATTCAATAGGGCCCAATAGCAAAAACCAGCGTTTTGAATGAAGAATCACATTTCTTGGTAGAATCATGCAGGATTGAAATTTTTGATGGTTTTTTACTCCTCTCAACAGCCCAAACAAGTTTCTAAAAGGATGAGTTTGCAACTACTTTACTTTTGGAGAAAATTCAAAACATTCATTATTCAATAGGGCCCAAACTATCAAAAACCAGCGGTTTCAATGAACACACATTTCTTGGTAGAATCATGCAGGACTGAAATTTTTGATGTTTTTCTACTCCTCTCATGAGCCCAAACAAGTCTCTAAAAGCATGAGTTTGCAACTACTTTACTTTTGGAGAAAATTCAAAACATTCATTATTCAATAGGGCCCAAACTATCAAAAACCAGCGGTTTGAATCAACACACATTTCTTGGTAGAATCATGCAGGACTGAAATTTTTGATGTTTTTCTACTCCTCTCATGAGCCCAAACAAGTCTCTAAAAGCATGAGTTTGCAACTACTTTACTTTTGGAGAAAATTCAAAACATTCATTATTCAATAGAGCCCAATAGCAAAAACCAGCGTTTTGAATGAAGAATCACATTTCTTGGTAGAATCATGCAGGATTGAAATTTTTGATGGTTTTTTACTCCTCTCAACAGCCCAAACAAGTTTCTAAAAGGATGAGTTTGCAACTACTTTACTTTTGGAGAAAATTCAAAACATTCATTATTCAATAGGGCCCAAACTATCAAAAACCAGCCGTTTCAATGAACACACATGTCTTGGTAGAATCATGCAGGACTGAAATTTTTGATGTTTTTCTACTCATCTCATGAGCCCAAACAAGTCTCTAAAAGCATGAGTTTGCAACTACTTTACTTTTGGAGAAAATTCAAAACATTCATTATTCAATAGAGCCCAATAGCAAAAACCAGCGTTTTGAATGAAGAATCACATTTCTTGGTAGAATCATGCAGGATTGAAATTTTTGATGGTTTTTTACTCCTCTCAACAGCCCAAACAAGTTTCTAAAAGGATGAGTTTGCAACTACTTTACTTTTGGAGAAAATTCAAAACATTCATTATTTAATAGGGCCCAAACTATCAAAAACCAGCGGTTTCAATAAACACACATTTCTTGGTAGAATCATGCAGGACTGAAATTTTTGATGTTTTTCTACTCCTCTCATGAGCCCAAACAAGTCTCTAAAAGCATGAGTTTGCAACTACTTTACTTTTGGAGAAAATTCAAAACATTCATTATTCAATAGAGCCCAATAGCAAAAACCAGCGTTTTGAATGAAGAATCACATTTCTTGGTAGAATCATGCAGGATTGAAATTTTTGATGGTTTTTTACTCCTCTCAACAGCCCAAACAAGTTTCTAAAAGGATGAGTTTGCAACTACTTTACTTTTGGAGAAAATTCAAAACATTCATTATTCAATAGGGCCCAAACTATCAAAAACCAGCGGTTTCAATGAACACACATTTCTTGGTAGAATCATGCAGGACTGAAATTTTTGATGGTTTTTTACTCCTCTCATGAGCCCAAACAAGTCTCTAAAAGCATGAGTTTGCAACTACTTTACTTTTGGAGAAAATTCAAAACATTCATTATTCAATAGAGCCCAATAGCAAAAACCAGCGTTTTGAATGAAGAATCACATTTCTTGGTAGAATCATGCAGGATTGAAATTTTTGATGGTTTTTTACTCCTCTCAACAGCCCAAACAAGTTTCTAAAAGGATGAGTTTGCAACTACTTTACTTTTGGAGAATATTCAAAACATTCATTATTCAATAGGGCCCAAACTATCAAAAACCAGCGGTTTCAATGAACACACATTTCTTGGTAGAATCATGCAGGACTGAAATTTTTGATGTTTTTCTACTCCTCTCATGAGCCCAAACAAGTCTCTAAAAGCATGAGTTTGCAACTACTTTACTTTTGGAGAAAATTCAAAACATTCATTATTCAATAGGGCCCAATAGCAAAAACCAGCGTTTAGAATGAAGAATCACATTTCTTGGTAGAATCATGCAGGATTGAAATTTTTGATGGTTTTTTACTCCTCTCAACAGCCCAAACAAGTTTCTAAAAGGATGAGTTTGCAACTACTTTACTTTTGGAGAAAATTCAAAACATTCATTATTCAATAGGGCCCAAACTATCAAAAACCAGCGGTTTCAATGAAAACACATTTCTTGGTAGAATCATGCAGGACTGAAATTTTTGATGTTTTTCTACTCATCTCATGAGCCCAAACAAGTCTCTAAAAGCATGAGTTTGCAACTACTTTACTTTTGGAGAAAATTCAAAACATTCATTATTCAATAGAGCCCAATAGCAAAAACCAGCGTTTTGAATGAAGAATCACATTTCTTGGTAGAATCATGCAGGATTGAAATTTTTGATGGTTTTTTACTCCTCTCAACAGCCCAAACAAGTTTCTAAAAGGATGAGTTTGCAACTACTTTACTTTTGGAGAAAATTCAAAACATTCATTATTCAAAAGGGCCCAAACTATCAAAAACCAGCGGTTTCAATGAACACACATTTCTTGGTAGAATCATGCAGGACTGAAATTTTTGATGTTTTTCTACTCCTCTCATGAGCCCAAACAAGTCTCTAAAAGCATGAGTTTGCAACTACTTTACTTTTGGAGAAAATTCAAAACATTCATTATTCAATAGGGCCCAAACTATCAAAAACCAGCAGTTTGAATGAACACACATTTCTTGGTAGAATCATGCAGGACTGAAATTTTTGATGTTTTTCTACTCCTCTCATGAGCCCAAACAAGTCTCTAAAAGCATGAGTTTGCAACTACTTTACTTTTGGAGAAAATTCAAAACATTCATTATTCAATAGAGCCCAATAGCAAAAACCAGCGTTTTGAATGAAGAATCACATTTCTTGGTAGAATCATGCAGGATTGAAATTTTTGATGGTTTTTTACTCCTCTCAACAGCCCAAACAAGTTTCTAAAAGGATGAGTTTGCAACTACTTTACTTTTGGAGAAAATTCAAAACATTCATTATTCAATAGGGCCCAAACTATCAAAAACCAGCGGTTTCAATGAACACACATTTCTTGGTAGAATCATGCAGGACTGAAATTTTTGATGTTTTTCTACTCCTCTCATGAGCCCAAACAAGTCTCTAAAAGCATGAGTTTGCAACTACTTTACTTTTGGAGAAAATTCAAAACATTCATTATTCAATAGAGCCCAATAGCAAAAACCAGCGTTTTGAATGAAGAATCACATTTCTTGGTAGAATCATGCAGGATTGAAATTTTTGATGGTTTTTTACTCCTCTCAACAGCCCAAACAAGTTTCTAAAAGGATGAGTTTGCAACTACTTTACTTTTGGAGAAAATTCAAAACATTCATTATTCAATAGGGCCCAAACTATCAAAAACCAGCGGTTTCAATGAACACACATTTCTTGGTAGAATCATGCAGGACTGAAATTTTTTATGGTTTTTTACTCCTCTCATGAGCCCAAACAAGTCTCTAAAAGCATGAGTTTGCAACTACTTTACTTTTGGAGAAAATTCAAAACATTCATTATTCAATAGAGCCCAATAGCAAAAACCAGCGTTTTGAATGAAGAATCACATTTCTTGGTAGAATCATGCAGGATTGAAATTTTTGATGGTTTTTTACTCCTCTCAACAGCCCAAACAAGTTTCTAAAAGGATGAGTTTGCAACTACTTTACTTTTGGAGAAAATTCAAAACATTCATTATTCAAAAGGGCCCAAACTATCAAAAACCAGCGGTTTCAATGAACACACATTTCTTGGTAGAATCATGCAGGACTGAAATTTTTGATGTTTTTCTACTCCTCTCATGAGCCCAAACAAGTCTCTAAAAGCATGAGTTTGCAACTACTTTACTTTTGGAGAAAATTCAAAACATTCATTATTCAATAGGGCCCAAACTATCAAAAACCAGCAGTTTGAATGAACACACATTTCTTGGTAGAATCATGCAGGACTGAAATTTTTGATGTTTTTCTACTCCTCTCATGAGCCCAAACAAGTCTCTAAAAGCATGAGTTTGCAACTACTTTACTTTTGGAGAAAATTCAAAACATTCATTATTCAATAGAGCCCAATAGCAAAAACCAGCGTTTTGAATGAAGAATCACATTTCTTGGTAGAATCATGCAGGATTGAAATTTTTGATGGTTTTTTACTCCTCTCAACAGCCCAAACAAGTTTCTAAAAGGATGAGTTTGCAACTACTTTACTTTTGGAGAAAATTCAAAACATTCATTATTCAATAGGGCCCAAACTATCAAAAACCAGCGGTTTCAATGAACACACATTTCTTGGTAGAATCATGCAGGACTGAAATTTTTGATGTTTTTCTACTCCTCTCATGAGCCCAAACAAGTCTCTAAAAGCATGAGTTTGCAACTACTTTACTTTTGGAGAAAATTCAAAACATTCATTATTCAATAGAGCCCAATAGCAAAAACCAGCGTTTTGAATGAAGAATCACATTTCTTGGTAGAATCATGCAGGATTGAAATTTTTGATGGTTTTTTACTCCTCTCAACAGCCCAAACAAGTTTCTAAAAGGATGAGTTTGCAACTACTTTACTTTTGGAGAAAATTCAAAACATTCATTATTCAATAGGGCCCAAACTATCAAAAACCAGCAGTTTGAATGAACACACATTTCTTGGTAGAATCATGCAGGACTGAAATTTTTGATGTTTTTCTACTCCTCTCATGAGCCCAAACAAGTCTCTAAAAGCATGAGTTTGCAACTACTTTACTTTTGGAGAAAATTCAAAACATTCATTATTCAATAGAGCCCAATAGCAAAAACCAGCGTTTTGAATGAAGAATCACATTTCTTGGTAGAATCATGCAGGATTGAAATTTTTGATGGTTTTTTACTCCTCTCAACAGCCCAAACAAGTTTCTAAAAGGATGAGTTTGCAACTACTTTACTTTTGGAGAAAATTCAAAACATTCATTATTCAATAGGGCCCAAACTATCAAAAACCAGCGGTTTCAATGAACACACATTTCTTGGTAGAATCATGCAGGACTGAAATTTTTGATGTTTTTCTACTCCTCTCATGAGCCCAAACAAGTCTCTAAAAGCATGAGTTTGCAACTACTTTACTTTTGGAGAAAATTCAAAACATTCATTATTCAATAGAGCCCAATAGCAAAAACCAGCGTTTTGAATGAAGAATCACATTTCTTGGTAGAATCATGCAGGATTGAAATTTTTGATGGTTTTTTACTCCTCTCAACAGCCCAAACAAGTTTCTAAAAGGATGAGTTTGCAACTACTTTACTTTTGGAGAAAATTCAAAACATTCATTATTCAATAGGGCCCAAACTATCAAAAACCAGCGGTTTCAATGAACACACATTTCTTGGTAGAATCATGCAGGACTGAAATTTTTGATGTTTTTCTACTCCTCTCATGAGCCCAAACAAGTCTCTAAAAGCATGAGTTTGCAACTACTTTACTTTTGGAGAAAATTCAAAACATTCATTATTCAATAGAGCCCAATAGCAAAAACCAGCGTTTTGAATGAAGAATCACATTTCTTGGTAGAATCATGCAGGATTGAAATTTTTGATGGTTTTTTACTCCTCTCAACAGCCCAAACAAGTTTCTAAAAGGATGAGTTTGCAACTACTTTACTTTTGGAGAAAATTCAAAACATTCATTATTCAATAGGGCCCAAACTATCAAAAACCAGCGGTTTCAATGAACACACATTTCTTGGTAGAATCATGCAGGACTGAAATTTTTTATGGTTTTTTACTCCTCTCATGAGCCCAAACAAGTCTCTAAAAGCATGAGTTTGCAACTACTTTACTTTTGGAGAAAATTCAAAACATTCATTATTCAATAGAGCCCAATAGCAAAAACCAGCGTTTTGAATGAAGAATCACATTTCTTGGTAGAATCATGCAGGATTGAAATTTTTGATGGTTTTTTACTCCTCTCAACAGCCCAAACAAGTTTCTAAAAGGATGAGTTTGCAACTACTTTACTTTTGGAGAAAATTCAAAACATTCATTATTCAATAGGGCCCAAACTATCAAAAACCAGCGGTTTCAATGAACACACATTTCTTAGTAGAATCATGCAGGACTGAAATTTTTGATGTTTTTCTACTCCTCTCATGAGCCCAAACAAGTCTCTAAAAGCATGAGTTTGCAACTACTTTACTTTTGGAGAAAATTCAAAACATTCATTATTCAATAGGGCCCAATAGCAAAAACCAGCGTTTTGAATGAAGAATCACATTTCTTGGTAGAATCATGCAGGATTGAAATTTTTGATGGTTTTTTACTCCTCTCAACAGCCCAAACAAGTTTCTAAAAGGATGAGTTTGCAACTACTTTACTTTTGGAGAAAATTCAAAACATTCATTATTCAATAGGGCCCAAACTATCAAAAACCAGCGGTTTCAATGAACACACATTTCTTGGTAGAATCATGCAGGACTGAAATTTTTGATGTTTTTCTACTCCTCTCATGAGCCCAAACAAGTCTCTAAAAGCATGAGTTTGCAACTACTTTACTTTTGGAGAAAATTCAAAACATTCATTATTCAATAGGGCCCAAACTATCAAAAACCAGCGGTTTGAATCAACACACATTTCTTGGTAGAATCATGCAGGACTGAAATTTTTGATGTTTTTCTACTCCTCTCATGAGCCCAAACAAGTCTCTAAAAGCATGAGTTTGCAACTACTTTACTTTTGGAGAAAATTCAAAACATTCATTATTCAATAGAGCCCAATAGCAAAAACCAGCGTTTTGAATGAAGAATCACATTTCTTGGTAGAATCATGCAGGATTGAAATTTTTGATGGTTTTTTACTCCTCTCAACAGCCCAAACAAGTTTCTAAAAGGATGAGTTTGCAACTACTTTACTTTTGGAGAAAATTCAAAACATTCATTATTCAATAGGGCCCAAACTATCAAAAACCAGCCGTTTCAATGAACACACATGTCTTGGTAGAATCATGCAGGACTGAAATTTTTGATGTTTTTCTACTCATCTCATGAGCCCAAACAAGTCTCTAAAAGCATGAGTTTGCAACTACTTTACTTTTGGAGAAAATTCAAAACATTCATTATTCAATAGAGCCCAATAGCAAAAACCAGCGTTTTGAATGAAGAATCACATTTCTTGGTAGAATCATGCAGGATTGAAATTTTTGATGGTTTTTTACTCCTCTCAACAGCCCAAACAAGTTTCTAAAAGGATGAGTTTGCAACTACTTTACTTTTGGAGAAAATTCAAAACATTCATTATTTAATAGGGCCCAAACTATCAAAAACCAGCGGTTTCAATAAACACACATTTCTTGGTAGAATCATGCAGGACTGAAATTTTTGATGTTTTTCTACTCCTCTCATGAGCCCAAACAAGTCTCTAAAAGCATGAGTTTGCAACTACTTTACTTTTGGAGAAAATTCAAAACATTCATTATTCAATAGAGCCCAATAGCAAAAACCAGCGTTTTGAATGAAGAATCACATTTCTTGGTAGAATCATGCAGGATTGAAATTTTTGATGGTTTTTTACTCCTCTCAACAGCCCAAACAAGTTTCTAAAAGGATGAGTTTGCAACTACTTTACTTTTGGAGAAAATTCAAAACATTCATTATTCAATAGGGCCCAAACTATCAAAAACCAGCGGTTTCAATGAACACACATTTCTTGGTAGAATCATGCAGGACTGAAATTTTTGATGGTTTTTTACTCCTCTCATGAGCCCAAACAAGTCTCTAAAAGCATGAGTTTGCAACTACTTTACTTTTGGAGAAAATTCAAAACATTCATTATTCAATAGAGCCCAATAGCAAAAACCAGCGTTTTGAATGAAGAATCACATTTCTTGGTAGAATCATGCAGGATTGAAATTTTTGATGGTTTTTTACTCCTCTCAACAGCCCAAACAAGTTTCTAAAAGGATGAGTTTGCAACTACTTTACTTTTGGAGAATATTCAAAACATTCATTATTCAATAGGGCCCAAACTATCAAAAACCAGCGGTTTCAATGAACACACATTTCTTGGTAGAATCATGCAGGACTGAAATTTTTGATGTTTTTCTACTCCTCTCATGAGCCCAAACAAGTCTCTAAAAGCATGAGTTTGCAACTACTTTACTTTTGGAGAAAATTCAAAACATTCATTATTCAATAGGGCCCAATAGCAAAAACCAGCGTTTAGAATGAAGAATCACATTTCTTGGTAGAATCATGCAGGATTGAAATTTTTGATGGTTTTTTACTCCTCTCAACAGCCCAAACAAGTTTCTAAAAGGATGAGTTTGCAACTACTTTACTTTTGGAGAAAATTCAAAACATTCATTATTCAATAGGGCCCAAACTATCAAAAACCAGCGGTTTCAATGAAAACACATTTCTTGGTAGAATCATGCAGGACTGAAATTTTTGATGTTTTTCTACTCATCTCATGAGCCCAAACAAGTCTCTAAAAGCATGAGTTTGCAACTACTTTACTTTTGGAGAAAATTCAAAACATTCATTATTCAATAGAGCCCAATAGCAAAAACCAGCGTTTTGAATGAAGAATCACATTTCTTGGTAGAATCATGCAGGATTGAAATTTTTGATGGTTTTTTACTCCTCTCAACAGCCCAAACAAGTTTCTAAAAGGATGAGTTTGCAACTACTTTACTTTTGGAGAAAATTCAAAACATTCATTATTCAAAAGGGCCCAAACTATCAAAAACCAGCGGTTTCAATGAACACACATTTCTTGGTAGAATCATGCAGGACTGAAATTTTTGATGTTTTTCTACTCCTCTCATGAGCCCAAACAAGTCTCTAAAAGCATGAGTTTGCAACTACTTTACTTTTGGAGAAAATTCAAAACATTCATTATTCAATAGGGCCCAAACTATCAAAAACCAGCAGTTTGAATGAACACACATTTCTTGGTAGAATCATGCAGGACTGAAATTTTTGATGTTTTTCTACTCCTCTCATGAGCCCAAACAAGTCTCTAAAAGCATGAGTTTGCAACTACTTTACTTTTGGAGAAAATTCAAAACATTCATTATTCAATAGAGCCCAATAGCAAAAACCAGCGTTTTGAATGAAGAATCACATTTCTTGGTAGAATCATGCAGGATTGAAATTTTTGATGGTTTTTTACTCCTCTCAACAGCCCAAACAAGTTTCTAAAAGGATGAGTTTGCAACTACTTTACTTTTGGAGAAAATTCAAAACATTCATTATTCAATAGGGCCCAAACTATCAAAAACCAGCGGTTTCAATGAACACACATTTCTTGGTAGAATCATGCAGGACTGAAATTTTTGATGTTTTTCTACTCCTCTCATGAGCCCAAACAAGTCTCTAAAAGCATGAGTTTGCAACTACTTTACTTTTGGAGAAAATTCAAAACATTCATTATTCAATAGAGCCCAATAGCAAAAACCAGCGTTTTGAATGAAGAATCACATTTCTTGGTAGAATCATGCAGGATTGAAATTTTTGATGGTTTTTTACTCCTCTCAACAGCCCAAACAAGTTTCTAAAAGGATGAGTTTGCAACTACTTTACTTTTGGAGAAAATTCAAAACATTCATTATTCAATAGGGCCCAAACTATCAAAAACCAGCGGTTTCAATGAACACACATTTCTTGGTAGAATCATGCAGGACTGAAATTTTTTATGGTTTTTTACTCCTCTCATGAGCCCAAACAAGTCTCTAAAAGCATGAGTTTGCAACTACTTTACTTTTGGAGAAAATTCAAAACATTCATTATTCAATAGAGCCCAATAGCAAAAACCAGCGTTTTGAATGAAGAATCACATTTCTTGGTAGAATCATGCAGGATTGAAATTTTTGATGGTTTTTTACTCCTCTCAACAGCCCAAACAAGTTTCTAAAAGGATGAGTTTGCAACTACTTTACTTTTGGAGAAAATTCAAAACATTCATTATTCAATAGGGCCCAAACTATCAAAAACCAGCGGTTTCAATGAACACACATTTCTTAGTAGAATCATGCAGGACTGAAATTTTTGATGTTTTTCTACTCCTCTCATGAGCCCAAACAAGTCTCTAAAAGCATGAGTTTGCAACTACTTTACTTTTGGAGAAAATTCAAAACATTCATTATTCAATAGGGCCCAATAGCAAAAACCAGCGTTTTGAATGAAGAATCACATTTCTTGGTAGAATCATGCAGGATTGAAATTTTTGATGGTTTTTTACTCCTCTCAACAGCCCAAACAAGTTTCTAAAAGGATGAGTTTGCAACTACTTTACTTTTGGAGAAAATTCAAAACATTCATTATTCAATAGGGCCCAAACTATCAAAAACCAGCGGTTTCAATGAACACACATTTCTTGGTAGAATCATGCAGGACTGAAATTTTTGATGTTTTTCTACTCCTCTCATGAGCCCAAACAAGTCTCTAAAAGCATGAGTTTGCAACTACTTTACTTTTGGAGAAAATTCAAAACATTCAATATTCAATAGGGCCCAAACTATCAAAAACCAGCGGTTTGAATCAACACACATTTCTTGGTAGAATCATGCAGGACTGAAATTTTTGATGTTTTTCTACTCCTCTCATGAGCCCAAACAAGTCTCTAAAAGCATGAGTTTGCAACTACTTTACTTTTGGAGAAAATTCAAAACATTCATTATTCAATAGAGCCCAATAGCAAAAACCAGCGTTTTGAATGAAGAATCACATTTCTTGGTAGAATCATGCAGGATTGAAATTTTTGATGGTTTTTTACTCCTCTCAACAGCCCAAACAAGTTTCTAAAAGGATGAGTTTGCAACTACTTTACTTTTGGAGAAAATTCAAAACATTCATTATTCAAAAGGGCCCAAACTATCAAATACCAGCGGTTTCAATGAACACACATTTCTTGGTAGAATCATGCAGGACTGAAATTTTTGATGTTTTTCTACTCCTCTCATGAGCCCAAACAAGTCTCTAAAAGCATGAGTTTGCAACTACTTTACTTTTGGAGAAAATTCAAAACATTCATTATTCAATAGGGCCCAAACTATCAAAAACCAGCAGTTTGAATGAACACACATTTCTTGGTAGAATCATGCAGGACTGAAATTTTTGATGTTTTTCTACTCCTCTCATGAGCCCAAACAAGTCTCTAAAAGCATGAGTTTGCAACTACTTTACTTTTGGAGAAAATTCAAAACATTCATTATTCAATAGAGCCCAATAGCAAAAACCAGCGTTTTGAATGAAGAATCACATTTCTTGGTAGAATCATGCAGGATTGAAATTTTTGATGGTTTTTTACTCCTCTCAACAGCCCAAACAAGTTTCTAAAAGGATGAGTTTGCAACTACTTTACTTTTGGAGAAAATTCAAAACATTCATTATTCAATAGGGCCCAAACTATCAAAAACCAGCGGTTTCAATGAACACACATTTCTTGGTAGAATCATGCAGGACTGAAATTTTTGATGTTTTTCTACTCCTCTCATGAGCCCAAACAAGTCTCTAAAAGCATGAGTTTGCAACTACTTTACTTTTGGAGAAAATTCAAAACATTCATTATTCAATAGAGCCCAATAGCAAAAACCAGCGTTTTGAATGAAGAATCACATTTCTTGGTAGAATCATGCAGGATTGAAATTTTTGATGGTTTTTTACTCCTCTCAACAGCCCAAACAAGTTTCTAAAAGGATGAGTTTGCAACTACTTTACTTTTGGAGAAAATTCAAAACATTCATTATTCAATAGGGCCCAAACTATCAAAAACCAGCGGTTTCAATGAACACACATTTCTTAGTAGAATCATGCAGGACTGAAATTTTTGATGTTTTTCTACTCCTCTCATGAGCCCAAACAAGTCTCTAAAAGCATGAGTTTGCAACTACTTTACTTTTGGAGAAAATTCAAAACATTCATTATTCAATAGGGCCCAATAGCAAAAACCAGCGTTTTGAATGAAGAATCACATTTCTTGGTAGAATCATGCAGGATTGAAATTTTTGATGGTTTTTTACTCCTCTCAACAGCCCAAACAAGTTTCTAAAAGGATGAGTTTGCAACTACTTTACTTTTGGAGAAAATTCAAAACATTCATTATTCAATAGGGCCCAAACTATCAAAAACCAGCGGTTTCAATGAACACACATTTCTTGGTAGAATCATGCAGGACTGAAATTTTTGATGTTTTTCTACTCCTCTCATGAGCCCAAACAAGTCTCTAAAAGCATGAGTTTGCAACTACTTTACTTTTGGAGAAAATTCAAAACATTCATTATTCAATAGGGCCCAAACTATCAAAAACCAGCGGTTTGAATCAACACACATTTCTTGGTAGAATCATGCAGGACTGAAATTTTTGATGTTTTTCTACTCCTCTCATGAGCCCAAACAAGTCTCTAAAAGCATGAGTTTGCAACTACTTTACTTTTGGAGAAAATTCAAAACATTCATTATTCAATAGAGCCCAATAGCAAAAACCAGCGTTTTGAATGAAGAATCACATTTCTTGGTAGAATCATGCAGGATTGAAATTTTTGATGGTTTTTTACTCCTCTCAACAGCCCAAACAAGTTTCTAAAAGGATGAGTTTGCAACTACTTTACTTTTGGAGAAAATTCAAAACATTCATTATTCAATAGGGCCCAAACTATCAAAAACCAGCCGTTTCAATGAACACACATGTCTTGGTAGAATCATGCAGGACTGAAATTTTTGATGTTTTTCTACTCATCTCATGAGCCCAAACAAGTCTCTAAAAGCATGAGTTTGCAACTACTTTCCTTTTGGAGAAAATTCAAAACATTCATTATTCAATAGAGCCCAATAGCAAAAACCAGCGTTTTGAATGAAGAATCACATTTCTTGGTAGAATCATGCAGGATTGAAATTTTTGATGGTTTTTTACTCCTCTCAACAGCCCAAACAAGTTTCTAAAAGGATGAGTTTGCAACTACTTTACTTTTGGAGAAAATTCAAAACATTCATTATTCAATAGGGCCCAAACTATCAAAAACCAGCGGTTTCAATGAACACACATTTCTTAGTAGAATCATGCAGGACTGAAATTTTTGATGTTTTTCTACTCCTCTCATGAGCCCAAACAAGTCTCTAAAAGCATGAGTTTGCAACTACTTTACTTTTGGAGAAAATTCAAAACATTCATTATTCAATAGGGCCCAATAGCAAAAACCAGCGTTTTGAATGAAGAATCACATTTCTTGGTAGAATCATGCAGGATTGAAATTTTTGATGGTTTTTTACTCCTCTCAACAGCCCAAACAAGTTTCTAAAAGGATGAGTTTGCAACTACTTTACTTTTGGAGAAAATTCAAAACATTCATTATTCAATAGGGCCCAAACTATCAAAAACCAGCGGTTTCAATGAACACACATTTCTTGGTAGAATCATGCAGGACTGAAATTTTTGATGTTTTTCTACTCCTCTCATGAGCCCAAACAAGTCTCTAAAAGCATGAGTTTGCAACTACTTTACTTTTGGAGAAAATTCAAAACATTCATTATTCAATAGGGCCCAAACTATCAAAAACCAGCGGTTTGAATCAACACACATTTCTTGGTAGAATCATGCAGGACTGAAATTTTTGATGTTTTTCTACTCCTCTCATGAGCCCAAACAAGTCTCTAAAAGCATGAGTTTGCAACTACTTTACTTTTGGAGAAAATTCAAAACATTCATTATTCAATAGAGCCCAATAGCAAAAACCAGCGTTTTGAATGAAGAATCACATTTCTTGGTAGAATCATGCAGGATTGAAATTTTTGATGGTTTTTTACTCCTCTCAACAGCCCAAACAAGTTTCTAAAAGGATGAGTTTGCAACTACTTTACTTTTGGAGAAAATTCAAAACATTCATTATTCAATAGGGCCCAAACTATCAAAAACCAGCCGTTTCAATGAACACACATGTCTTGGTAGAATCATGCAGGACTGAAATTTTTGATGTTTTTCTACTCATCTCATGAGCCCAAACAAGTCTCTAAAAGCATGAGTTTGCAACTACTTTCCTTTTGGAGAAAATTCAAAACATTCATTATTCAATAGAGCCCAATAGCAAAAACCAGCGTTTTGAATGAAGAATCACATTTCTTGGTAGAATCATGCAGGATTGAAATTTTTGATGGTTTTTTACTCCTCTCAACAGCCCAAACAAGTTTCTAAAAGGATGAGTTTGCAACTACTTTACTTTTGGAGAAAATTCAAAACATTCATTATTTAATAGGGCCCAAACTATCAAAAACCAGCGGTTTCAATAAACACACATTTCTTGGTAGAATCATGCAGGACTGAAATTTTTGATGTTTTTCTACTCCTCTCATGAGCCCAAACAAGTCTCTAAAAGCATGAGTTTGCAACTACTTTACTTTTGGAGAAAATTCAAAACATTCATTATTCAATAGAGCCCAATAGCAAAAACCAGCGTTTTGAATGAAGAATCACATTTCTTGGTAGAATCATGCAGGATTGAAATTTTTGATGGTTTTTTACTCCTCTCAACAGCCCAAACAAGTTTCTAAAAGGATGAGTTTGCAACTACTTTACTTTTGGAGAAAATTCAAAACATTCATTATTCAATAGGGCCCAAACTATCAAAAACCAGCGGTTTCAATGAACACACATTTCTTGGTAGAATCATGCAGGACTGAAATTTTTGATGGTTTTTTACTCCTCTCATGAGCCCAAACAAGTCTCTAAAAGCATGAGTTTGCAACTACTTTACTTTTGGAGAAAATTCAAAACATTCATTATTCAATAGAGCCCAATAGCAAAAACCAGCGTTTTGAATGAAGAATCACATTTCTTGGTAGAATCATGCAGGATTGAAATTTTTGATGGTTTTTTACTCCTCTCAACAGCCCAAACAAGTTTCTAAAAGGATGAGTTTGCAACTACTTTACTTTTGGAGAATATTCAAAACATTCATTATTCAATAGGGCCCAAACTATCAAAAACCAGCGGTTTCAATGAACACACATTTCTTGGTAGAATCATGCAGGACTGAAATTTTTGATGTTTTTCTACTCCTCTCATGAGCCCAAACAAGTCTCTAAAAGCATGAGTTTGCAACTACTTTACTTTTGGAGAAAATTCAAAACATTCATTATTCAATAGAGCCCAATAGCAAAAACCAGCGTTTTGAATGAAGAATCACATTTCTTGGTAGAATCATGCAGGATTGAAATTTTTGATGGTTTTTTACTCCTCTCAACAGCCCAAACAAGTTTCTAAAAGGATGAGTTTGCAACTACTTTACTTTTGGAGAAAATTCAAAACATTCATTATTCAATAGGGCCCAAACTATCAAAAACCAGCGGTTTCAATGAACACACATTTCTTGGTAGAATCATGCAGGACTGAAATTTTTGATGTTTTTCTACTCCTCTCATGAGCCCAAACAAGTCTCTAAAAGCATGAGTTTGCAACTACTTTACTTTTGGAGAAAATTCAAAACATTCATTATTCAATAGAGCCCAATAGCAAAAACCAGCGTTTTGAATGAAGAATCACATTTCTTGGTAGAATCATGCAGGATTGAAATTTTTGATGGTTTTTTACTCCTCTCAACAGCCCAAACAAGTTTCTAAAAGGATGAGTTTGCAACTACTTTACTTTTGGAGAAAATTCAAAACATTCATTATTCAATAGGGCCCAAACTATCAAAAACCAGCGGTTTCAATGAACACACATTTCTTGGTAGAATCATGCAGGACTGAAATTTTTTATGGTTTTTTACTCCTCTCATGAGCCCAAACAAGTCTCTAAAAGCATGAGTTTGCAACTACTTTACTTTTGGAGAAAATTCAAAACATTCATTATTCAATAGAGCCCAATAGCAAAAACCAGCGTTTTGAATGAAGAATCACATTTCTTGGTAGAATCATGCAGGATTGAAATTTTTGATGGTTTTTTACTCCTCTCAACAGCCCAAACAAGTTTCTAAAAGGATGAGTTTGCAACTACTTTACTTTTGGAGAAAATTCAAAACATTCATTATTCAATAGGGCCCAAACTATCAAAAACCAGCGGTTTCAATGAACACACATTTCTTAGTAGAATCATGCAGGACTGAAATTTTTGATGTTTTTCTACTCCTCTCATGAGCCCAAACAAGTCTCTAAAAGCATGAGTTTGCAACTACTTTACTTTTGGAGAAAATTCAAAACATTCATTATTCAATAGGGCCCAATAGCAAAAACCAGCGTTTTGAATGAAGAATCACATTTCTTGGTAGAATCATGCAGGATTGAAATTTTTGATGGTTTTTTACTCCTCTCAACAGCCCAAACAAGTTTCTAAAAGGATGAGTTTGCAACTACTTTACTTTTGGAGAAAATTCAAAACATTCATTATTCAATAGGGCCCAAACTATCAAAAACCAGCGGTTTCAATGAACACACATTTCTTGGTAGAATCATGCAGGACTGAAATTTTTGATGTTTTTCTACTCCTCTCATGAGCCCAAACAAGTCTCTAAAAGCATGAGTTTGCAACTACTTTACTTTTGGAGAAAATTCAAAACATTCATTATTCAATAGGGCCCAAACTATCAAAAACCAGCGGTTTGAATCAACACACATTTCTTGGTAGAATCATGCAGGACTGAAATTTTTGATGTTTTTCTACTCCTCTCATGAGCCCAAACAAGTCTCTAAAAGCATGAGTTTGCAACTACTTTACTTTTGGAGAAAATTCAAAACATTCATTATTCAATAGAGCCCAATAGCAAAAACCAGCGTTTTGAATGAAGAATCACATTTCTTGGTAGAATCATGCAGGATTGAAATTTTTGATGGTTTTTTACTCCTCTCAACAGCCCAAACAAGTTTCTAAAAGGATGAGTTTGCAACTACTTTACTTTTGGAGAAAATTCAAAACATTCATTATTCAATAGGGCCCAAACTATCAAAAACCAGCGGTTTCAATGAACACACATTTCTTGGTAGAATCATGCAGGACTGAAATTTTTGATGTTTTTCTACTCCTCTCATGAGCCCAAACAAGTCTCTAAAAGCATGAGTTTGCAACTACTTTACTTTTGGAGAAAATTCAAAACATTCATTATTCAATAGAGCCCAATAGCAAAAACCAGCGTTTTGAATGAAGAATCACATTTCTTGGTAGAATCATGCAGGATTGAAATTTTTGATGGTTTTTTACTCCTCTCAACAGCCCAAACAAGTTTCTAAAAGGATGAGTTTGCAACTACTTTACTTTTGGAGAAAATTCAAAACATTCATTATTCAATAGGGCCCAAACTATCAAAAACCAGCGGTTTCAATGAACACACATTTCTTGGTAGAATCATGCAGGACTGAAATTTTTTATGGTTTTTTACTCCTCTCATGAGCCCAAACAAGTCTCTAAAAGCATGAGTTTGCAACTACTTTACTTTTGGAGAAAATTCAAAACATTCATTATTCAATAGAGCCCAATAGCAAAAACCAGCGTTTTGAATGAAGAATCACATTTCTTGGTAGAATCATGCAGGATTGAAATTTTTGATGGTTTTTTACTCCTCTCAACAGCCCAAACAAGTTTCTAAAAGGATGAGTTTGCAACTACTTTACTTTTGGAGAAAATTCAAAACATTCATTATTCAATAGGGCCCAAACTATCAAAAACCAGCGGTTTCAATGAACACACATTTCTTAGTAGAATCATGCAGGACTGAAATTTTTGATGTTTTTCTACTCCTCTCATGAGCCCAAACAAGTCTCTAAAAGCATGAGTTTGCAACTACTTTACTTTTGGAGAAAATTCAAAACATTCATTATTCAATAGGGCCCAATAGCAAAAACCAGCGTTTTGAATGAAGAATCACATTTCTTGGTAGAATCATGCAGGATTGAAATTTTTGATGGTTTTTTACTCCTCTCAACAGCCCAAACAAGTTTCTAAAAGGATGAGTTTGCAACTACTTTACTTTTGGAGAAAATTCAAAACATTCATTATTCAATAGGGCCCAAACTATCAAAAACCAGCGGTTTCAATGAACACACATTTCTTGGTAGAATCATGCAGGACTGAAATTTTTGATGTTTTTCTACTCCTCTCATGAGCCCAAACAAGTCTCTAAAAGCATGAGTTTGCAACTACTTTACTTTTGGAGAAAATTCAAAACATTCATTATTCAATAGGGCCCAAACTATCAAAAACCAGCGGTTTGAATCAACACACATTTCTTGGTAGAATCATGCAGGACTGAAATTTTTGATGTTTTTCTACTCCTCTCATGAGCCCAAACAAGTCTCTAAAAGCATGAGTTTGCAACTACTTTACTTTTGGAGAAAATTCAAAACATTCATTATTCAATAGAGCCCAATAGCAAAAACCAGCGTTTTGAATGAAGAATCACATTTCTTGGTAGAATCATGCAGGATTGAAATTTTTGATGGTTTTTTACTCCTCTCAACAGCCCAAACAAGTTTCTAAAAGGATGAGTTTGCAACTACTTTACTTTTGGAGAAAATTCAAAACATTCATTATTCAATAGGGCCCAAACTATCAAAAACCAGCCGTTTCAATGAACACACATGTCTTGGTAGAATCATGCAGGACTGAAATTTTTGATGTTTTTCTACTCATCTCATGAGCCCAAACAAGTCTCTAAAAGCATGAGTTTGCAACTACTTTACTTTTGGAGAAAATTCAAAACATTCATTATTCAATAGAGCCCAATAGCAAAAACCAGCGTTTTGAATGAAGAATCACATTTCTTGGTAGAATCATGCAGGATTGAAATTTTTGATGGTTTTTTACTCCTCTCAACAGCCCAAACAAGTTTCTAAAAGGATGAGTTTGCAACTACTTTACTTTTGGAGAAAATTCAAAACATTCATTATTTAATAGGGCCCAAACTATCAAAAACCAGCGGTTTCAATAAACACACATTTCTTGGTAGAATCATGCAGGACTGAAATTTTTGATGTTTTTCTACTCCTCTCATGAGCCCAAACAAGTCTCTAAAAGCATGAGTTTGCAACTACTTTACTTTTGGAGAAAATTCAAAACATTCATTATTCAATAGAGCCCAATAGCAAAAACCAGCGTTTTGAATGAAGAATCACATTTCTTGGTAGAATCATGCAGGATTGAAATTTTTGATGGTTTTTTACTCCTCTCAACAGCCCAAACAAGTTTCTAAAAGGATGAGTTTGCAACTACTTTACTTTTGGAGAAAATTCAAAACATTCATTATTCAATAGGGCCCAAACTATCAAAAACCAGCGGTTTCAATGAACACACATTTCTTGGTAGAATCATGCAGGACTGAAATTTTTGATGGTTTTTTACTCCTCTCATGAGCCCAAACAAGTCTCTAAAAGCATGAGTTTGCAACTACTTTACTTTTGGAGAAAATTCAAAACATTCATTATTCAATAGAGCCCAATAGCAAAAACCAGCGTTTTGAATGAAGAATCACATTTCTTGGTAGAATCATGCAGGATTGAAATTTTTGATGGTTTTTTACTCCTCTCAACAGCCCAAACAAGTTTCTAAAAGGATGAGTTTGCAACTACTTTACTTTTGGAGAAAATTCAAAACATTCATTATTCAATAGGGCCCAAACTATCAAAAACCAGCGGTTTCAATGAACACACATTTCTTGGTAGAATCATGCAGGACTGAAATTTTTGATGTTTTTCTACTCCTCTCATGAGCCCAAACAAGTCTCTAAAAGCATGAGTTTGCAACTACTTTACTTTTGGAGAAAATTCAAAACATTCATTATTCAATAGGGCCCAAACTATCAAAAACCAGCGGTTTCAATGAAAACACATTTCTTGGTAGAATCATGCAGGACTGAAATTTTTGATGTTTTTCTACTCATCTCATGAGCCCAAACAAGTCTCTAAAAGCATGAGTTTGCAACTACTTTACTTTTGGAGAAAATTCAAAACATTCATTATTCAATAGAGCCCAATAGCAAAAACCAGCGTTTTGAATGAAGAATCACATTTCTTGGTAGAATCATGCAGGATTGAAATTTTTGATGGTTTTTTACTCCTCTCAACAGCCCAAACAAGTTTCTAAAAGGATGAGTTTGCAACTACTTTACTTTTGGAGAAAATTCAAAACATTCATTATTCAAAAGGGCCCAAACTATCAAAAACCAGCGGTTTCAATGAACACACATTTCTTGGTAGAATCATGCAGGACTGAAATTTTTGATGTTTTTCTACTCCTCTCATGAGCCCAAACAAGTCTCTAAAAGCATGAGTTTGCAACTATTTTACTTTTGGAGAAAATTCAAAACATTCATTATTCAATAGGGCCCAAACTATCAAAAACCAGCAGTTTGAATGAACACACATTTCTTGGTAGAATCATGCAGGACTGAAATTTTTGATGTTTTTCTACTCCTCTCATGAGCCCAAACAAGTCTCTAAAAGCATGAGTTTGCAACTACTTTACTTTTGGAGAAAATTCAAAACATTCATTATTCAATAGAGCCCAATAGCAAAAACCAGCGTTTTGAATGAAGAATCACATTTCTTGGTAGAATCATGCAGGATTGAAATTTTTGATGGTTTTTTACTCCTCTCAACAGCCCAAACAAGTTTCTAAAAGGATGAGTTTGCAACTACTTTACTTTTGGAGAAAATTCAAAACATTCATTATTCAATAGGGCCCAAACTATCAAAAACCAGCGGTTTCAATGAACACACATTTCTTGGTAGAATCATGCAGGACTGAAATTTTTTATGGTTTTTTACTCCTCTCATGAGCCCAAACAAGTCTCTAAAAGCATGAGTTTGCAACTACTTTACTTTTGGAGAAAATTCAAAACATTCATTATTCAATAGAGCCCAATAGCAAAAACCAGCGTTTTGAATGAAGAATCACATTTCTTGGTAGAATCATGCAGGATTGAAATTTTTGATGGTTTTTTACTCCTCTCAACAGCCCAAACAAGTTTCTAAAAGGATGAGTTTGCAACTACTTTACTTTTGGAGAAAATTCAAAACATTCATTATTCAATAGGGCCCAAACTATCAAAAACCAGCGGTTTCAATGAACACACATTTCTTAGTAGAATCATGCAGGACTGAAATTTTTGATGTTTTTCTACTCCTCTCATGAGCCCAAACAAGTCTCTAAAAGCATGAGTTTGCAACTACTTTACTTTTGGAGAAAATTCAAAACATTCATTATTCAATAGGGCCCAATAGCAAAAACCAGCGTTTTGAATGAAGAATCACATTTCTTGGTAGAATCATGCAGGATTGAAATTTTTGATGGTTTTTTACTCCTCTCAACAGCCCAAACAAGTTTCTAAAAGGATGAGTTTGCAACTACTTTACTTTTGGAGAAAATTCAAAACATTCATTATTCAATAGGGCCCAAACTATCAAAAACCAGCGGTTTCAATGAAAACACATTTCTTGGTAGAATCATGCAGGACTGAAATTTTTGATGTTTTTCTACTCATCTCATGAGCCCAAACAAGTCTCTAAAAGCATGAGTTTGCAACTACTTTACTTTTGGAGAAAATTTAAAACATTCATTATTCAATAGAGCCCAATAGCAAAAACCAGCGTTTTGAATGAAGAATCACATTTCTTGGTAGAATCATGCAGGATTGAAATTTTTGATGGTTTTTTACTCCTCTCAACAGCCCAAACAAGTTTCTAAAAGGATGAGTTTGCAACTACTTTACTTTTGGAGAAAATTCAAAACATTCATTATTCAAAAGGGCCCAAACTATCAAAAACCAGCGGTTTCAATGAACACACATTTCTTGGTAGAATCATGCAGGACTGAAATTTTTGATGTTTTTCTACTCCTCTCATGAGCCCAAACAAGTCTCTAAAAGCATGAGTTTGCAACTACTTTACTTTTGGAGAAAATTCAAAACATTCATTATTCAATAGGGCCCAAACTATCAAAAACCAGCGGTTTCAATGAACACACATTTCTTGGTAGAATCATGCAGGACTGAAATTTTTGATGTTTTTCTACTCCTCTCATGAGCCCAAACAAGTCTCTAAAAGCATGAGTTTGCAACTACTTTACTTTTGGAGAAAATTCAAAACATTCATTATTCAATAGGGCCCAAACTATCAAAAACCAGCGGTTTGAATCAACACACATTTCTTGGTAGAATCATGCAGGACTGAAATTTTTGATGTTTTTCTACTCCTCTCATGAGCCCAAACAAGTCTCTAAAAGCATGAGTTTGCAACTACTTTACTTTTGGAGAAAATTCAAAACATTCATTATTCAATAGAGCCCAATAGCAAAAACCAGCGTTTTGAATGAAGAATCACATTTCTTGGTAGAATCATGCAGGATTGAAATTTTTGATGGTTTTTTACTCCTCTCAACAGCCCAAACAAGTTTCTAAAAGGATGAGTTTGCAACTACTTTACTTTTGGAGAAAATTCAAAACATTCATTATTCAATAGGGCCCAAACTATCAAAAACCAGCCGTTTCAATGAACACACATGTCTTGGTAGAATCATGCAGGACTGAAATTTTTGATGTTTTTCTACTCATCTCATGAGCCCAAACAAGTCTCTAAAAGCATGAGTTTGCAACTACTTTACTTTTGGAGAAAATTCAAAACATTCATTATTCAATAGAGCCCAATAGCAAAAACCAGCGTTTTGAATGAAGAATCACATTTCTTGGTAGAATCATGCAGGATTGAAATTTTTGATGGTTTTTTACTCCTCTCAACAGCCCAAACAAGTTTCTAAAAGGATGAGTTTGCAACTACTTTACTTTTGGAGAAAATTCAAAACATTCATTATTTAATAGGGCCCAAACTATCAAAAACCAGCGGTTTCAATAAACACACATTTCTTGGTAGAATCATGCAGGACTGAAATTTTTGATGTTTTTCTACTCCTCTCATGAGCCCAAACAAGTCTCTAAAAGCATGAGTTTGCAACTACTTTACTTTTGGAGAAAATTCAAAACATTCATTATTCAATAGAGCCCAATAGCAAAAACCAGCGTTTTGAATGAAGAATCACATTTCTTGGTAGAATCATGCAGGATTGAAATTTTTGATGGTTTTTTACTCCTCTCAACAGCCCAAACAAGTTTCTAAAAGGATGAGTTTGCAACTACTTTACTTTTGGAGAAAATTCAAAACATTCATTATTCAATAGGGCCCAAACTATCAAAAACCAGCGGTTTCAATGAACACACATTTCTTGGTAGAATCATGCAGGACTGAAATTTTTGATGGTTTTTTACTCCTCTCATGAGCCCAAACAAGTCTCTAAAAGCATGAGTTTGCAACTACTTTACTTTTGGAGAAAATTCAAAACATTCATTATTCAATAGAGCCCAATAGCAAAAACCAGCGTTTTGAATGAAGAATCACATTTCTTGGTAGAATCATGCAGGATTGAAATTTTTGATGGTTTTTTACTCCTCTCAACAGCCCAAACAAGTTTCTAAAAGGATGAGTTTGCAACTACTTTACTTTTGGAGAAAATTCAAAACATTCATTATTCAATAGGGCCCAAACTATCAAAAACCAGCGGTTTCAATGAACACACATTTCTTGGTAGAATCATGCAGGACTGAAATTTTTGATGTTTTTCTACTCCTCTCATGAGCCCAAACAAGTCTCTAAAAGCATGAGTTTGCAACTACTTTACTTTTGGAGAAAATTCAAAACATTCATTATTCAATAGGGCCCAAACTATCAAAAACCAGCGGTTTCAATGAAAACACATTTCTTGGTAGAATCATGCAGGACTGAAATTTTTGATGTTTTTCTACTCATCTCATGAGCCCAAACAAGTCTCTAAAAGCATGAGTTTGCAACTACTTTACTTTTGGAGAAAATTCAAAACATTCATTATTCAATAGAGCCCAATAGCAAAAACCAGCGTTTTGAATGAAGAATCACATTTCTTGGTAGAATCATGCAGGATTGAAATTTTTGATGGTTTTTTACTCCTCTCAACAGCCCAAACAAGTTTCTAAAAGGATGAGTTTGCAACTACTTTACTTTTGGAGAAAATTCAAAACATTCATTATTCAAAAGGGCCCAAACTATCAAAAACCAGCGGTTTCAATGAACACACATTTCTTGGTAGAATCATGCAGGACTGAAATTTTTGATGTTTTTCTACTCCTCTCATGAGCCCAAACAAGTCTCTAAAAGCATGAGTTTGCAACTACTTTACTTTTGGAGAAAATTCAAAACATTCATTATTCAATAGGGCCCAAACTATCAAAAACCAGCAGTTTGAATGAACACACATTTCTTGGTAGAATCATGCAGGACTGAAATTTTTGATGTTTTTCTACTCCTCTCATGAGCCCAAACAAGTCTCTAAAAGCATGAGTTTGCAACTACTTTACTTTTGGAGAAAATTCAAAACATTCATTATTCAATAGAGCCCAATAGCAAAAACCAGCGTTTTGAATGAAGAATCACATTTCTTGGTAGAATCATGCAGGATTGAAATTTTTGATGGTTTTTTACTCCTCTCAACAGCCCAAACAAGTTTCTAAAAGGATGAGTTTGCAACTACTTTACTTTTGGAGAAAATTCAAAACATTCATTATTCAATAGGGCCCAAACTATCAAAAACCAGCGGTTTCAATGAACACACATTTCTTGGTAGAATCATGCAGGACTGAAATTTTTTATGGTTTTTTACTCCTCTCATGAGCCCAAACAAGTCTCTAAAAGCATGAGTTTGCAACTACTTTACTTTTGGAGAAAATTCAAAACATTCATTATTCAATAGAGCCCAATAGCAAAAACCAGCGTTTTGAATGAAGAATCACATTTCTTGGTAGAATCATGCAGGATTGAAATTTTTGATGGTTTTTTACTCCTCTCAACAGCCCAAACAAGTTTCTAAAAGGATGAGTTTGCAACTACTTTACTTTTGGAGAAAATTCAAAACATTCATTATTCAATAGGGCCCAAACTATCAAAAACCAGCGGTTTCAATGAACACACATTTCTTAGTAGAATCATGCAGGACTGAAATTTTTGATGTTTTTCTACTCCTCTCATGAGCCCAAACAAGTCTCTAAAAGCATGAGTTTGCAACTACTTTACTTTTGGAGAAAATTCAAAACATTCATTATTCAATAGGGCCCAATAGCAAAAACCAGCGTTTTGAATGAAGAATCACATTTCTTGGTAGAATCATGCAGGATTGAAATTTTTGATGGTTTTTTACTCCTCTCAACAGCCCAAACAAGTTTCTAAAAGGATGAGTTTGCAACTACTTTACTTTTGGAGAAAATTCAAAACATTCATTATTCAATAGGGCCCAAACTATCAAAAACCAGCGGTTTCAATGAAAACACATTTCTTGGTAGAATCATGCAGGACTGAAATTTTTGATGTTTTTCTACTCATCTCATGAGCCCAAACAAGTCTCTAAAAGCATGAGTTTGCAACTACTTTACTTTTGGAGAAAATTCAAAACATTCATTATTCAATAGAGCCCAATAGCAAAAACCAGCGTTTTGAATGAAGAATCACATTTCTTGGTAGAATCATGCAGGATTGAAATTTTTGATGGTTTTTTACTCCTCTCAACAGCCCAAACAAGTTTCTAAAAGGATGAGTTTGCAACTACTTTACTTTTGGAGAAAATTCAAAACATTCATTATTCAAAAGGGCCCAAACTATCAAAAACCAGCGGTTTCAATGAACACACATTTCTTGGTAGAATCATGCAGGACTGAAATTTTTGATGTTTTTCTACTCCTCTCATGAGCCCAAACAAGTCTCTAAAAGCATGAGTTTGCAACTACTTTACTTTTGGAGAAAATTCAAAACATTCATTATTCAATAGGGCCCAAACTATCAAAAACCAGCCGTTTGAATGAACACACATTTCTTGGTAGAATCATGCAGGACTGAAATTTTTGATGTTTTTCTACTCCTCTCATGAGCCCAAACAAGTCTCTAAAAGCATGCGTTTGCAACTACTTTACTTTTGGAGAAAATTCAAAACATTCATTATTCAATAGAGCCCAATAGCAAAAACCAGCGTTTTGAATGAAGAATCACATTTCTTGGTAGAATCATGCAGGATTGAAATTTTTGATGGTTTTTTACTCCTCTCAACAGCCCAAACAAGTTTCTAAAAGGATGAGTTTGCAACTACTTTACTTTTGGAGAAAATTCAAAACATTCATTATTCAATAGGGCCCAAACTATCAAAAACCAGCGGTTTCAATGAACACACATTTCTTGGTAGAATCATGCAGGACTGAAATTTTTGATGTTTTTCTACTCCTCTCATGAGCCCAAACAAGTCTCTAAAAGCATGAGTTTGCAACTACTTTACTTTTGGAGAAAATTCAAAACATTCATTATTCAATAGAGCCCAATAGCAAAACCCAGCGTTTTGAATGAAGAATCACATTTCTTGGTAGAATCATGCAGGATTGAAATTTTTGATGGTTTTTTACTCCTCTCAACAGCCCAAACAAGTTTCTAAAAGGATGAGTTTGCAACTACTTTACTTTTGGAGAAAATTCAAAACATTCATTATTCAATAGGGCCCAAACTATCAAAAACCAGCGGTTTCAATGAACACACATTTCTTGGTAGAATCATGCAGGACTGAAATTTTTGATGTTTTTCTACTCCTCTCATGAGCCCAAAAAAGTCTAAAAGCATGAGTTTGCAACTACTTTACTTTTGGAGAAAATTCAAAACATTCATTATTCAATAGAGCCCAATAGCAAAAACCAGCGTTTAGAATGAAGAATCACATTTCTTGGTAGAATCATGCAGGATTGAAATTTTTGATGTTTTTTTATTCCTCTCAACAGCCCAAACAAGTTTCTAAAAGGATGAGTTTGCGACTACTTTACTTTTGGAGAAAATTCAAAACATTCATTATTCAATAGGGCCCAAACTATCAAAAACCAGCGGTTTCAATGAACACACATTTCTTGGTAGAATCATGCAGGACTGAAATTTTTGATGTTTTTCTACTCCTCTCATGAGCCCAAACAAGTCTCTAAAAGCATGAGTTTGCAACTACTTTACTTTTGGAGAAAATTCAAAACATTCATTATTCAATAGGGCCCAAACTATCAAAAACCAGCGGTTTGAATCAACACACATTTCTTGGTAGAATCATGCAGGACTGAAATTTTTGATGTTTTTCTACTCCTCTCATGAGCCCAAACAAGTCTCTAAAAGCATGAGTTTGCAACTACTTTACTTTTGGAGAAAATTCAAAACATTCATTATTCAATAGAGCCCAATAGCAAAAAACAGCGTTTTGAATGAAGAATCACATTTCTTGGTAGAATCATGCAGGATTGAAATTTTTGATGGTTTTTTACTCCTCTCAACAGCCCAAACAAGTTTCTAAAAGGATGAGTTTGCAACTACTTTACTTTTGGAGAAAATTCAAAACATTCATTATTCAATAGGGCCCAAACTATCAAAAACCAGCCGTTTCAATGAACACACATGTCTTGGTAGAATCATGCAGGACTGAAATTTTTGATGTTTTTCTACTCATCTCATGAGCCCAAACAAGTCTCTAAAAGCATGAGTTTGCAACTACTTTACTTTTGGAGAAAATTCAAAACATTCATTATTCAATAGAGCCCAATAGCAAAAACCAGCGTTTTGAATGAAGAGTCACATTTCTTGGTAGAATCATGCAGGATTGAAATTTTTGATGGTTTTTTACTCCTCTCAACAGCCCAAACAAGTTTCTAAAAGGATGAGTTTGCAACTACTTTACTTTTGGAGAAAATTCAAAACATTCATTATTCAATAGGGCCCAAACTATCAAAAACCAGCGGTTTCAATGAACACACATTTCTTGGTAGAATCATGCAGGACTGAAATTTTTGATGTTTTTCTACTCCTCTCATGAGCCCAAACAAGTCTCTAAAAGCATGAGTTTGCAACTACTTTACTTTTGGAGAAAATTCAAAACATTCATTATTCAATAGAGCCCAATAGCAAAAACCAGCGTTTTGAATGAAGAATCACATTTCTTGGTAGAATCATGCAGGATTGAAATTTTTGATGGTTTTTTACTCCTCTCAACAGCCCAAACAAGTTTCTAAAAGGATGAGTTTGCAACTACTTTACTTTTGGAGAAAATTCAAAACATTCATTATTCAATAGGGCCCAAACTATCAAAAACCAGCGGTTTCAATGAACACACATTTCTTGGTAGAATCATGCAGGACTGAAATTTTTGATGTTTTTCTACTCCTCTCATGAACCCAAACAAGTCTCTAAAAGCATGAGTTTGCAACTACTTTACTTTTGGAGAAAATTCAAAACATTCATTATTCAATAGAGCCCAATAGCAAAAACCAGCGTTTTGAATGAAGAATCACATTTCTTGGTAGAATCATGCAGGATTGAAATTTTTGATGGTTTTTTACTCCTCTCAACAGCCCAAACAAGTTTCTAAAAGGATGAGTTTGCAACTACTTTACTTTTGGAGAAAATTCAAAACATTCATTATTCAATAGGGCCCAAACTATCAAAAACCAGCGGTTTCAATGAACACACATTTCTTGGTAGAATCATGCAGGACTGAAATTTTTTATGGTGTTTTACTCCTCTCATGAGCCCAAACAAGTCTCTAAAAGCATGAGTTTGCAACTACTTTACTTTTGGAGAAAATTCAAAACATTCATTATTCAATAGTGCCCAATAGCAAAAACCAGCGTTTTGAATGAAGAATCACATTTCTTGGTAGAATCATGCAGGATTGAAATTTTTGATGGTTTTTTACTCCTCTCAACAGCCCAAACAAGTTTCTAAAAGGATGAGTTTGCAACTACTTTACTTTTGGAGAAAATTCAAAACATTCATTATTCAATAGGGCCCAAACTATCAAAAACCAGCGGTTTCAATGAACACACATTTCTTGGTAGAATCATGCAGGACTGAAATTTTTGATGTTTTTCTACTCCTCTCATGAGCTCAAACAAGTCTCTAAAAGCATGAGTTTGCAACTACTTTACTTTTGGAGAAAATTCAAAACATTCATTATTCAATAGGGCCCAATAGCAAAAACCAGCGTTTTGAATGAAGAATCACATTTCTTGGTAGAATCATGCAGGATTGAAATTTTTGATGGTTTTTTACTCCTCTCAACAGCCCAAACAAGTTTCTAAAAGGATGAGTTTGCAACTACTTTACTTTTGGAGAAAATTCAAAACATTCATTATTCAATAGGGCCCAAACTATCAAAAACCAGCGGTTTGAATCAACACACATTTCTTGGTAGAATCATGCAGGACTGAAATTTTTGATGTTTTTCTACTCCTCTCATGAGCCCAAACAAGTCTCTAAAAGCATGAGTTTGCAACTACTTTACTTTTGGAGAAAATTCAAAACATTCATTATTCAATAGAGCCCAATAGCAAAAAACAGCGTTTTGAATGAAGAATCACATTTCTTGGTAGAATCATGCAGGATTGAAATTTTTGATGGTTTTTTACTCCTCTCAACAGCCCAAACAAGTTTCTAAAAGGATGAGTTTGCAACTACTTTACTTTTGGAGAAAATTCAAAACATTCATTATTCAATAGGGCCCAAACTATCAAAAACCAGCGGTTTCAATGAACACACATTTCTTGGTAGAATCATGCAGGACTGAAATTTTTGATGTTTTTCTACTCCTCTCATGAGCCCAAACAAGTCTCTAAAAGCATGAGTTTGCAACTACTTTACTTTTGGAGAAAATTCAAAACATTCATTATTCAATAGGGCCCAAACTATCAAAAACCAGCGGTTTGAATCAACACACATTTCTTGGTAGAATCATGCAGGACTGAAATTTTTGATGTTTTTCTACTCCTCTCATGAGCCCAAACAAGTCTCTAAAAGCATGAGTTTGCAACTACTTTACTTTTGGAGAAAATTCAAAACATTCATTATTCAATAGAGCCCAATAGCAAAAAACAGCGTTTTGAATGAAGAATCACATTTCTTGGTAGAATCATGCAGGATTGAAATTTTTGATGGTTTTTTACTCCTCTCAACAGCCCAAACAAGTTTCTAAAAGGATGAGTTTGCAACTACTTTACTTTTGGAGAAAATTCAAAACATTCATTATTCAATAGGGCCCAAACTATCAAAAACCAGCCGTTTCAATGAACACACATGTCTTGGTAGAATCATGCAGGACTGAAATTTTTGATGTTTTTCTACTCATCTCATGAGCCCAAACAAGTCTCTAAAAGCATGAGTTTGCAACTACTTTACTTTTGGAGAAAATTCAAAACATTCATTATTCAATAGAGCCCAATAGCAAAAACCAGCGTTTTGAATGAAGAGTCACATTTCTTGGTAGAATCATGCAGGATTGAAATTTTTGATGGTTTTTTACTCCTCTCAACAGCCCAAACAAGTTTCTAAAAGGATGAGTTTGCAACTACTTTACTTTTGGAGAAAATTCAAAACATTCATTATTCAATAGGGCCCAAACTATCAAAAACCAGCGGTTTCAATGAACACACATTTCTTGGTAGAATCATGCAGGACTGAAATTTTTGATGTTTTTCTACTCCTCTCATGAGCCCAAACAAGTCTCTAAAAGCATGAGTTTGCAACTACTTTACTTTTGGAGAAAATTCAAAACATTCATTATTCAATAGAGCCCAATAGCAAAAACCAGCGTTTTGAATGAAGAATCACATTTCTTGGTAGAATCATGCAGGATTGAAATTTTTGATGGTTTTTTACTCCTCTCAACAGCCCAAACAAGTTTCTAAAAGGATGAGTTTGCAACTACTTTACTTTTGGAGAAAATTCAAAACATTCATTATTCAATAGGGCCCAAACTATCAAAAACCAGCGGTTTCAATGAACACACATTTCTTGGTAGAATCATGCAGGACTGAAATTTTTGATGTTTTTCTACTCCTCTCATGAACCCAAACAAGTCTCTAAAAGCATGAGTTTGCAACTACTTTACTTTTGGAGAAAATTCAAAACATTCATTATTCAATAGAGCCCAATAGCAAAAACCAGCGTTTTGAATGAAGAATCACATTTCTTGGTAGAATCATGCAGGATTGAAATTTTTGATGGTTTTTTACTCCTCTCAACAGCCCAAACAAGTTTCTAAAAGGATGAGTTTGCAACTACTTTACTTTTGGAGAAAATTCAAAACATTCATTATTCAATAGGGCCCAAACTATCAAAAACCAGCGGTTTCAATGAACACACATTTCTTGGTAGAATCATGCAGGACTGAAATTTTTGATGTTTTTCTACTCCTCTCATGAGCCCAAACAAGTCTCTAAAAGCATGAGTTTGCAACTACTTTACTTTTGGAGAAAATTCAAAACATTCATTATTCAATAGAGCCCAATAGCAAAAACCAGCGTTTTGAATGAAGAATCACATTTCTTGGTAGAATCATGCAGGATTGAAATTTTTGATGGTTTTTTACTCCTCTCAACAGCCCAAACAAGTTTCTAAAAGGATGAGTTTGCAACTACTTTACTTTTGGAGAAAATTCAAAACATTCATTATTCAATAGGGCCCAAACTATCAAAAACCAGCGGTTTCAATGAACACACATTTCTTGGTAGAATCATGCAGGACTGAAATTTTTGATGTTTTTCTACTCCTCTCATGAACCCAAACAAGTCTCTAAAAGCATGAGTTTGCAACTACTTTACTTTTGGAGAAAATTCAAAACATTCATTATTCAATAGAGCCCAATAGCAAAAACCAGCGTTTTGAATGAAGAATCACATTTCTTGGTAGAATCATGCAGGATTGAAATTTTTGATGGTTTTTTACTCCTCTCAACAGCCCAAACAAGTTTCTAAAAGGATGAGTTTGCAACTACTTTACTTTTGGAGAAAATTCAAAACATTCATTATTCAATAGGGCCCAAACTATCAAAAACCAGCGGTTTCAATGAAAACACATTTCTTGGTAGAATCATGCAGGACTGAAATTTTTGATGTTTTTCTACTCATCTCATGAGCCCAAACAAGTCTCTAAAAGCATGAGTTTGCAACTACTTTACTTTTGGAGAAAATTCAAAACATTCATTATTCAATAGAGCCCAATAGCAAAAACCAGCGTTTTGAATGAAGAATCACATTTCTTGGTAGAATCATGCAGGATTGAAATTTTTGATGGTTTTTTACTCCTCTCAACAGCCCAAACAAGTTTCTAAAAGGATGAGTTTGCAACTACTTTACTTTTGGAGAAAATTCAAAACATTCATTATTCAAAAGGGCCCAAACTATCAAAAACCAGCGGTTTCAATGAACACACATTTCTTGGTAGAATCATGCAGGACTGAAATTTTTGATGTTTTTCTACTCCTCTCATGAGCCCAAACAAGTCTCTAAAAGCATGAGTTTGCAACTACTTTACTTTTGGAGAAAATTCAAAACATTCATTATTCAATAGGGCCCAAACTATCAAAAACCAGCCGTTTGAATGAACACACATTTCTTGGTAGAATCATGCAGGACTGAAATTTTTGATGTTTTTCTACTCCTCTCATGAGCCCAAACAAGTCTCTAAAAGCATGCGTTTGCAACTACTTTACTTTTGGAGAAAATTCAAAACATTCATTATTCAATAGAGCCCAATAGCAAAAACCAGCGTTTTGAATGAAGAATCACATTTCTTGGTAGAATCATGCAGGATTGAAATTTTTGATGGTTTTTTACTCCTCTCAACAGCCCAAACAAGTTTCTAAAAGGATGAGTTTGCAACTTCTTTACTTTTGGAGAAAATTCAAAACATTCATTATTCAATAGGGCCCAAACTATCAAAAACCAGCGGTTTCAATGAACACACATTTCTTGGTAGAATCATGCAGGACTGAAATTTTTGATGTTTTTCTACTCCTCTCATGAGCCCAAAAAAGTCTAAAAGCATGAGTTTGCAACTACTTTACTTTTGGAGAAAATTCAAAACATTCATTATTCAATAGAGCCCAATAGCAAAAACCAGCGTTTTGAATGAAGAATCAAATTTCTTGGTAGAATCATGCAGGATTGAAATTTTTGATGGTTTTTTATTCCTCTCAACAGCCCAAACAAGTTTCTAAAAGGATGAGTTTGCGACTACTTTACTTTTGGAGAAAATTCAAAACATTCATTATTCAATAGGGCCCAAACTATCAAAAACCAGCGGTTTCAATGAACACACATTTCTTGGTAGAATCATGCAGGACTGAAATTTTTGATGTTTTTCTACTCCTCTCATGAGCCCAAACAAGTCTCTAAAAGCATGAGTTTGCAACTACTTTACTTTTGGAGAAAATTCAAAACATTCATTATTCAATAGGGCCCAATAGCAAAAACCAGCGTTTTGAATGAAGAATCACATTTCTTGGTAGAATCATGCAGGATTGAAATTTTTGATGGTTTTTTACTCCTCTCAACAGCCCAAACAAGTTTCTAAAAGGATGAGTTTGCAACTACTTTACTTTTGGAGAAAATTCAAAACATTCATTATTCAATAGGGCCCAAACTATCAAAAACCAGCGGTTTCAATGAACACACATTTCTTGGTAGAATCATGCAGGACTGAAATTTTTGATGTTTTTCTACTCATCTCATGAGCCCAAACAAGTCTCTAAAAGCATGAGTTTGCAACTACTTTACTTTTGGAGAAAATTCAAAACATTCATTATTCAATAGAGCCCAATAGCAAAAACCAGCGTTTTGAATGAAGAATCACATTTCTTGGTAGAATCATGCAGGATTGAAATTTTTGATGGTTTTTTACTCCTCTCAACAGCCCAAACAAGTTTCTAAAAGGATGAGTTTGCAACTACTTTACTTTTGGAGAAAATTCAAAACATTCATTATTCAAAAGGTCCCAAACTATCAAAAACCAGCGGTTTCAATGAACACACATTTCTTGGTAGAATCATGCAGGACTGAAATTTTTGATGTTTTTCTACTCCTCTCATGAGCCCAAACAAGTCTCTAAAAGCATGAGTTTGCAACTACTTTACTTTTGGAGAAAATTCAAAACATTCATTATTCAATAGGGCCCAAACTATCAAAAACCAGCAGTTTGAATGAACACACATTTCTTGGTAGAATCATGCAGGACTGAAATTTTTGATGTTTTTCTACTCCTCTCATGAGCCCAAACAAGTCTCTAAAAGCATGCGTTTGCAACTACTTTACTTTTGGAGAAAATTCAAAACATTCATTATTCAATAGAGCCCAATAGCAAAAACCAGCGTTTTGAATGAAGAATCACATTTCTTGGTAGAATCATGCAGGATTGAAATTTTTGATGATTTTTTACTCCTCTCAACAGCCCAAACAAGTTTCTAAAAGGATGAGTTTGCAACTACTTTACTTTTGGAGAAAATTCAAAACATTCATTATTCAATAGGGCCCAAACTATCAAAAACCAGCCGTTTCAATGAACACACATGTCTTGGTAGAATCATGCAGGACTGAAATTTTTGATGTTTTTCTACTCCTCTCATGAGCCCAAACAAGTCTCTAAAAGCATGAGTTTGCAACTACTTTACTTTTGGAGAAAATTCAAAACATTCATTATTCAATAGAGCCCAATAGCAAAAACCAGCGTTTTGAATGAAGAATCACATTTCTTGGTAGAATCATGCAGGATTGAAATTTTTGATGGTTTTTTACTCCTCTCAACAGCCCAAACAAGTTTCTAAAAGGATGAGTTTGCAACTACTTTACTTTTGGAGAAAATTCAAAACATTCATTATTCAATAGGGCCCAAACTATCAAAAACCAGCGGTTTCAATGAACACACATTTCTTGGTAGAATCATGCAGGACTGAAAATTTTGATGTTTTTCTACTCCTCTCATGAGCCCAAACAAGTCTCTAAAAGCATGAGTTTGCAACTACTTTACTTTTGGAGAAAATTCAAAACATTCATTATTCAATAGAGCCCAATAGCAAAACCCAGCGTTTTGAATGAAGAATCACATTTCTTGGTAGAATCATGCAGGATTGAAATTTTTGATGGTTTTTTACTCCTCTCAACAGCCCAAACAAGTTTCTAAAAGGATGAGTTTGCAACTACTTTACTTTTGGAGAAAATTCAAAACATTCATTATTCAATAGGGCCCAAACTATCAAAAACCAGCGGTTTCAATGAACACACATTTCTTGGTAGAATCATGCAGGACTGAAATTTTTGATGTTTTTCTACTCCTCTCATGAGCCCAAACAAGTCTCTAAAAGCATGAGTTTGCAACTACTTTACTTTTGGAGAAAATTCAAAACATTCATTATTCAATAGAGCCCAATAGCAAAACCCAGCGTTTTGAATGAAGAATCACATTTCTTGGTAGAATCATGCAGGATTGAAATTTTTGATGGTTTTTTACTCCTCTCAACAGCCCAAACAAGTTTCTAAAAGGATGAGTTTGCAACTACTTTACTTTTGGAGAAAATTCAAAACATTCATTATTCAATAGGGCCCAAACTATCAAAAACCAGCGGTTTCAATGAACACACATTTCTTGGTAGAATCATGCAGGACTGAAATTTTTGATGTTTTTCTACTCCTCTCATGAGCCCAAAAAAGTCTAAAAGCATGAGTTTGCAACTACTTTACTTTTGGAGAAAATTCAAAACATTCATTATTCAATAGAGCCCAATAGCAAAAACCAGCGTTTTGAATGAAGAATCACATTTCTTGGTAGAATCATGCAGGATTGAAATTTTTGATGGTTTTTTACTCCTCTCAACAGCCCAAACAAGTTTCTAAAAGGATGAGTTTGCAACTACTTTACTTTTGGAGAAAATTCAAAACATTCATTATTCAATAGGGCCCAAACTATCAAAAACCAGCGGTTTCAATGAACACACATTTCTTGGTAGAATCATGCAGGACTGAAATTTTTGATGTTTTTCTACTCCTCTCATGAGCCCAAACAAGTCTCTAAAAGCATGAGTTTGCAACTACTTTACTTTTGGAGAAAATTCAAAACATTCATTATTCAATAGAGCCCAATAGCAAAAACCAGCGTTTTGAATGAAGAATCACATTTCTTGGTAGAATCATGCAGGATTGAAATTTTTAATGGTTTTTTACTCCTCTCAACAGCCCAAACAAGTTTCTAAAAGGATGAGTTTGCAACTACTTTACTTTTGGAGAAAATTCAAAACATTCATTATTCAATAGGGCCCAAACTATCAAAAACCAGCGGTTTCAATGAACACACATTTCTTGGTAGAATCATGCAGGACTGAAATTTTTGATGTTTTTCTACTCCTCTCATGAGCCCAAAAAAGTCTAAAAGCATGAGTTTGCAACTACTTTACTTTTGGAGAAAATTCAAAACATTCATTATTCAATAGAGCCCAATAGCAAAAACCAGCGTTTTGAATGAAGAATCACATTTCTTGGTAGAATCATGCAGGATTGAAATTTTTGATGGTTTTTTACTCCTCTCAACAGCCCAAACAAGTTTCTAAAAGGATGAGTTTGCAACTACTTTACTTTTGGAGAAAATTCAAAACATTCATTATTCAATAGGGCCCAAACTATCAAAAACCAGCGGTTTCAATGAACACACATTTCTTGGTAGAATCATGCAGGACTGAAATTTTGATGTTTTTCTACTCCTCTCATGAGCCCAAACAAGTCTCTAAAAGCATGAGTTTGCAACTACTTTGCTTTTGGAGAAAATTCAAAACATTCATTATTCAATAGAGCCCAATAGCAAAAACCAGCGTTTTGAATGAAGAATCACATTTCTTGGTAGAATCATGCAGGATTGAAATTTTTGATGGTTTTTTACTCCTCTCAACAGCCCAAACAAGTTTCTAAAAGGATGAGTTTGCAACTACTTTACTTTTGGAGAAAATTCAAAACATTCATTATTCAATAGGGCCCAAACTATCAAAAACCAGCGGTTTCAATGAACACACATTTCTTGGTAGAATCATGCAGGACTGAAATTTTTGATGTTTTTCTACTCCTCTCATGAGCCCAAACAAGTCTCTAAAAGCATGAGTTTGCAACTACTTTACTTTTGGAGAAAATTCAAAACATTCATTATTCAATAGAGCCCAATAGCAAAACCCAACGTTTTGAATGAAGAATCACATTTCTTGGTAGAATCATGCAGGATTGAAATTTTTGATGGTTTTTTACTCCTCTCAACAGCCCAAACAAGTTTCTAAAAGGATGAGTTTGCAACTACTTTACTTTTGGAGAAAATTCAAAACATTCATTATTCAATAGGGCCCAAACTATCAAAAACCAGCCGTTTCAATGAACACACATTTCTTGGTAGAATCATGCAGGACTGAAATTTTTGATGTTTTTCTACTCCTCTCGAGAGCCCAAACAAGTCTCTAAAAGCATGAGTTTGCAACTACTTTACTTTTGGAGAAAATTCAAAACATTCATTATTCAATAGAGCCCAATAGCAAAAACCAGCGTTTTGAATGAAGAATCACATTTCTTGGTAGAATCATGCAGGATTGAAATTTTTGATGGTTTTTTACTCCTCTCAACAGCCCAAACAAGTTTCTAAAAGGATGAGTTTGCAACTACTTTACTTTTGGAGAAAATTCAAAACATTCATTATTCAATAGGGCCCAAACTATCAAAAACCAGTGGTTTCAATGAACACACATTTCTTGGTAGAATCATGCAGGACTGAAATTTTTGATGTTTTTCTACTCCTATCATGAGCCCAAACAAGTCTCTAAAAGCATGAGTTTGCAACTACTTTACTTTTGGAGAAAATTCAAAACATTCATTATTCAATAGAGCCCAATAGCAAAAACCAGCGTTTTGAATGAAGAATCACATTTCTTGGTAGAATCATGCAGGATTGAAATTTTTGATGGTTTTTTACTCCTCTCAACAGCCCAAACAAGTTTCTAAAAGGATGAGTTTGCAACTACTTTACTTTTGGAGAAAATTCAAAACATTCATTATTCAATAGGGCCCAAACTATCAAAAACCAGCGGTTTGAATGAACACATTTCTTGGTAGAATCATGCAGGACTGAAATTTTTGATGTTTTTCTACTCCTCTCATGAGCCCAAACAAGTCTCTAAAAGCATGAGTTTGCAACTACTTTACTTTTGGAGAAAATTCAAAACATTCACTATTCAATAGAGCCCAATAGCAAAAATCAGGTTTTGAATGAAGAATCACATTTCTTGGTAAAATCATGCAGGATTGAAATTTTTGATGGTTTTTTACTCCTCTCAACAGCCCAAACAAGTTTCTAAAAGGATGAGTTTGCAACTACTTTACTTTTGGAGAAAATTCAAAACATTCATTATTCAATAGGGCCCAAACTATCAAAAACCAGCGGTTTCAATGAACACACATTTCTTGGTAGAATCATGCAGGACTGAAATTTTTGATGTTTTTCTACTCCTCTCATGAGCCCAAACAAGTCTCTAAAAGCATGAGTTTGCAACTACTTTACTTTTGGAGAAAATTCAAAACATTCATTATTCAATAGAGCCCAATAGCAAAAACCAGCGTTTTGAATGAAGAATCACATTTCTTGGTAGAATCATGCAGGATTGAAATTTTTGATGGTTTTTTACTCCTCTCAACAGCCCAAACAAGTTTCTAAAAGGATGAGTTTGCAACTACTTTACTTTTGGAGAAAATTCAAAACATTCATTATTCAATAGGGCCCAAACTATCAAAAACCAGCGGTTTCAATGAACAAACATTTCTTGGTAGAATCATGCAGGACTGAAATTTTTGATGTTTTTCTACTCCTCTCATGAGCCCAAACAAGTCTCTAAAAGCATGAGCTTTCAACTACTTTACTTTTGGAGAAAATTCAAAACATTCATTATTCAATAGAGCCCAATAGCAAAAACCAGCGTTTTGAATGAAGAATCACATTTCTTGGTAGAATCATGCAGGATTGAAATTTTTGATGGTTTTTTACTCCTCTCAACAGCCCAAACAAGTTTCTAAATGGATGAGTTTGCAACTACTTTACTTTTGGAGAAAATTCAAAACATTCATTATTCAATAGGGCCCAAACTATCAAAAACCAGCGGTTTGAATGAACACACATTTCTTGGTAGAATCATGCAGGACTGAAATTTTTGATGTTTTTCTACTCCTCTCATGAGCCCAAACAAGTCTCTAAAAGCATGAGTTTGCAACTACTTTACTTTTGGAGAAAATTCAAAACATTCATTATTCAATAGAGCCCAATAGCAAAAACCAGCGTTTTGAATGAAGAATCACATTTCTTGGTAGAATCATGCAGGATTGAAATTTTTGATGGTTTTTTACTCCTCTCAACAGCCCAAACAAGTTTCTAAAAGGATGAGTTTGCAACTACTTTACTTTTGGAGAAAATTCAAAACATTCATTATTCAATAGGGCCCAAACTATCAAAAACCAGCGGTTTCAATGAACACACATTTCTTGGTAGAATCATGCAGGACTGAAATTTTTGATGGTTTTTTACTCCTCTCATGAGCCCAAACAAGTCTCCAAAAGCATGAGTTTGCAACTACTTTACTTTTGGAGAAAATTCAAAACATTCATTATTCAATAGGGCCCAATAGCAAAAACCAGCGTTTTGAATGAAGAATCACATTTCTTGGTAGAATCATGCAGGATTGAAATTTTTGATGGTTTTTTACTCCTCTCAACAGCCCAAACAAGTTTCTAAAAGGATGAGTTTGCAACTACTTTACTTTTGGAGAAAATTCAAAACATTCATTATTCAATAGGGCCCAAACTATCAAAAACCAGCGGTTTCAATGAACACACATTTCTTGGTAGAATCATGCAGGACTGAAATTTTTGATGTTTTTCTACTCCTCTCATGAGCCCAAACAAGTCTCCAAAAGCATGAGTTTTCAACTACTTTACTTTTGGAGAAAATTCAAAACATTCATTATTCAATAGAGCCCAATAGCAAAAACCAGCGTTTTGAATGAAGAATCACATTTCTTGGTAGAATCATGCAGGATTGAAATTTTTGATGGTTTTTTACTCCTCTCAACAGCCCAAACAAGTTTCTAAAAGGATGAGTTTGCAACTACTTTACTTTTGGAGAAAATTCAAAACATTCATTATTCAATAGGGCCCAAACTATCAAAAACCAGCGGTTTCAATGAACACACATTTCTTGGTAGAATCATGCAGGACTGAAATTTTTGATGTTTTTCTACTCCTCTCATGAGCCCAAACAAGTCTCTAAAAGCATGAGTTTGCAACTACTTTACTTTTGGAGAAAATTCAAAACATTCATTATTCAATAGAGCCCAATAGCAAAAACCAGCGTTTTGAATGAAGAATCACATTTCTTGGTAGAATCATGCAGGATTGAAATTTTTGATGGTTTTTTACTCCTCTCAACAGTCCAAACAAGTTTCTAAAAGGATGAGTTTGCAACTACTTTACTTTTGGAGAAAATTCAAAACATTCATTATTCAATAGGGCCCAAACTATCAAAAACCAGCGGTTTCAATGAACACACATTTCTTGGTAGAATCATGCAGGACTGAAATTTTTGATGGTTTTTTACTCCTCTCATGAGCCCAAACAAGTCTCTAAAAGCATGAGTTTGCAACTACTTTACTTTTGGAGAAAATTCAAAACATTCATTATTCAATAGAGCCCAATAGCAAAAACCAGCGTTTTGAATGAAGAATCACATTTCTTGGTAGAATCATGCAGGATTGAAATTTTTGATGGTTTTTTACTCCTCTCAACAGCCCAAACAAGTTTCTAAAAGGATGAGTTTGCAACTACTTTACTTTTGGAGAAAATTCAAAACATTCATTATTCAATAGGGCCCAAACTATCAAAAACCAGCGGTTTCAATGAACACACATTTCTTGGTAGAATCATGCAGGACTGAAATTTTTGATGTTTTTCTACTCCTCTCATGAGCCCAAACAAGTCTCTAAAAGCATGAGTTTGCAACTACTTTACTTTTGGAGAAAATTCAAAACATTCATTATTCAATAGGGCCCAATAGCAAAAACCAGCGTTTTGAATGAAGAATCACATTTCTTGGTAGAATCATGCAGGATTGAAATTTTTGATGGTTTTTTACTCCTCTCAACAGCCCAAACAAGTTTCTAAAAGGATGAGTTTGCAACTACTTTACTTTTGGAGAAAATTCAAAACATTCATTATTCAATAGGGCCCAAACTATCAAAAACCAGCGGTTTCAATGAACACACATTTCTTGGTAGAATCATGCAGGACTGAAATTTTTGATGTTTTTCTACTCATCTCTTGAGCCCAAACAAGTCTCTAAAAGCATGAGTTTGCAACTACTTTACTTTTGGAGAAAATTCAAAACATTCATTATTCAATAGAGCCCAATAGCAAAAACCAGCGTTTTGAATGAAGAATCACATTTCTTGGTAGAATCATGCAGGATTGAAATTTTTGATGGTTTTTTACTCCTCTCAACAGCCCAAACAAGTTTCTAAAAGGATGAGTTTGCAACTACTTTACTTTTGGAGAAAATTCAAAACATTCATTATTCAAAAGGGCCCAAACTATCAAAAACCAGCGGTTTCAATGAACACACATTTCTTGGTAGAATCATGCAGGACTGAAATTTTTGATGTTTTTCTACTCCTCTCATGAGCCCAAACAAGTCTCTAAAAGCATGAGTTTGCAACTACTTTACTTTTGGAGAAAATTCAAAACATTCATTATTCAATAGGGCCCAAACTATCAAAAACCAGCAGTTTGAATGAACACACATTTCTTGGTAGAATCATGCAGGACTGAAATTTTTGATGTTTTTCTACTCCTCTCATGAGCCCAAACAAGTCTCTAAAAGCATGCGTTTGCAACTACTTTACTTTTGGAGAAAATTCAAAACATTCATTATTCAATAGAGCCCAATAGCAAAAACCAGCGTTTTGAATGAAGAATCACATTTCTTGGTAGAATCATGCAGGATTGAAATTTTTGATGATTTTTTACTCCTCTCAACAGCCCAAACAAGTTTCTAAAAGGATGAGTTTGCAACTACTTTACTTTTGGAGAAAATTCAAAACATTCATTATTCAATAGGGCCCAAACTATCAAAAACCAGCCGTTTCAATGAACACACATGTCTTGGTAGAATCATGCAGGACTGAAATTTTTGATGTTTTTCTACTCTCATGAGCCCAAACAAGTCTCTAAAAGCATGAGTTTGCAACTACTTTACTTTTGGAGAAAATTCAAAACATTCATTATTCAATAGAGCCCAATAGCAAAAACCAGCGTTTTGAATGAAGAATCACATTTCTTGGTAGAATCATGCAGGATTGAAATTTTTGATGGTTTTTTACTCCTCTCAACAGCCCAAACAAGTTTCTAAAAGGATGAGTTTGCAACTACTTTACTTTTGGAGAAAATTCAAAACATTCATTATTCAATAGGGCCCAAACTATCAAAAACCAGCGGTTTCAATGAACACACATTTCTTGGTAGAATCATGCAGGACTGAAATTTTTGATGTTTTCCTACTCCTCTCATGAGCCCAAACAAGTCTCTAAAAGCATGAGTTTGCAACTACTTTACTTTTGGAGAAAATTCAAAACATTCATTATTCAATAGAGCCCAATAGCAAAACCCAGCGTTTTGAATGAAGAATCACATTTCTTGGTAGAATCATGCAGGATTGAAATTTTTGATGGTTTTTTACTCCTCTCAACAGCCCAAACAAGTTTCTAAAAGGATGAGTTTGCAACTACTTTACTTTTGGAGAAAATTCAAAACATTCATTATTCAATAGGGCCCAAACTATCAAAAACCAGCGGTTTCAATGAACACACATTTCTTGGTAGAATCATGCAGGACTGAAATTTTTGATGTTTTTCTACTCCTCTCATGAGCCCAAACAAGTCTCTAAAAGCATGAGTTTGCAACTACTTTACTTTTGGAGAAAATTCAAAACATTCATTATTCAATAGAGCCCAATAGCAAAACCCAGCGTTTTGAATGAAGAATCACATTTCTTGGTAGAATCATGCAGGATTGAAATTTTTGATGGTTTTTTACTCCTCTCAACAGCCCAAACAAGTTTCTAAAAGGATGAGTTTGCAACTACTTTACTTTTGGAGAAAATTCAAAACATTCATTATTCAATAGGGCCCAAACTATCAAAAACCAGCGGTTTCAATGAACACACATTTCTTGGTAGAATCATGCAGGACTGAAATTTTTGATGTTTTTCTACTCCTCTCATGAGCCCAAAAAAGTCTAAAAGCATGAGTTTGCAACTACTTTACTTTTGGAGAAAATTCAAAACATTCATTATTCAATAGAGCCCAATAGCAAAAACCAGCGTTTTGAATGAAGAATCACATTTCTTGGTATAATCATGCAGGATTGAAATTTTTGATGGTTTTTTACTCCTCTCAACAGCCCAAACAAGTTTCTAAAAGGATGAGTTTGCAACTACTTTACTTTTGGAGAAAATTCAAAACATTCATTATTCAATAGGGCCCAAACTATCAAAAACCAGCGGTTTCAATGAACACACATTTCTTGGTAGAATCATGCAGGACTGAAATTTTTGATGTTTTTCTACTCCTCTCATGAGCCCAAACAAGTCTCTAAAAGCATGAGTTTGCAACTACTTTACTTTTGGAGAAAATTCAAAACATTCATTATTCAATAGAGCCCAATAGCAAAAACCAGCGTTTTGAATGAAGAATCACATTTCTTGGTAGAATCATGCAGGATTGAAATTTTTAATGGTTTTTTACTCCTCTCAACAGCCCAAACAAGTTTCTAAAAGGATGAGTTTGCAACTACTTTACTTTTGGAGAAAATTCAAAACATTCATTATTCAATAGGGCCCAAACTATCAAAAACCAGCGGTTTCAATGAACACACATTTCTTGGTAGAATCATGCAGGACTGAAATTTTTGATGTTTTTCTACTCCTCTCATGAGCCCAAAAAAGTCTAAAAGCATGAGTTTGCAACTACTTTACTTTTGGAGAAAATTCAAAACATTCATTATTCAATAGAGCCCAATAGCAAAAACCAGCGTTTTGAATGAAGAATCACATTTCTTGGTAGAATCATGCAGGATTGAAATTTTTGATGGTTTTTTACTCCTCTCAACAGCCCAAACAAGTTTCTAAAAGGATGAGTTTGCAACTACTTTACTTTTGGAGAAAATTCAAAACATTCATTATTCAATAGGGCCCAAACTATCAAAAACCAGCGGTTTCAATGAACACACATTTCTTGGTAGAATCACGCAGGACTGAAATTTTTGATGTTTTTCTACTCCTCTCATGAGCCCAAACAAGTCTCTAAAAGCATGAGTTTGCAACTACTTTGCTTTTGGAGAAAATTCAAAACATTCATTATTCAATAGAGCCCAATAGCAAAAACCAGCGTTTTGAATGAAGAATCACATTTCTTGGTAGAATCATGCAGGATTGAAATTTTTGATGGTTTTTTACTCCTCTCAACAGCCCAAACAAGTTTCTAAAAGGATGAGTTTGCAACTACTTTACTTTTGGAAAAAATTCAAAACATTCATTATTCAATAGGGCCCAAACTATCAAAAACCAGCGGTTTCAATGAACACACATTTCTTGGTAGAATCATGCAGGACTGAAATTTTTGATGTTTTTCTACTCCTCTCTTGAGCCCAAACAAGTCTCTAAAAGCATGAGTTTGCAACTACTTTACTTTTGGAGAAAATTCAAAACATTCATTATTCAATAGAGCCCAATAGCAAAACCCAACGTTTTGAATGAAGAATCACATTTCTTGGTAGAATCATGCAGGATTGAAATTTTTGATGGTTTTTTACTCCTCTCAACAGCCCAAACAAGTTTCTAAAAGGATGAGTTTGCAACTACTTTACTTTTGGAGAAAATTCAAAACATTCATTATTCAATAGGGCCCAAACTATCAAAAACCAGCGGTTTCAATGAACACACATTTCTTGGTAGAATCATGCAGGACTGAAATTTTTGATGTTTTTCTACTCCTCTCGTGAGCCCAAACAAGTCTCTAAAAGCATGAGTTTGCAACTACTTTACTTTTGGAGAAAATTCAAAACATTCATTATTCAATAGAGCCCAATAGCAAAAACCAGCGTTTTGAATGAAGAATCACATTTCTTGGTAGAATCATGCAGGATTGAAATTTTTGATGGTTTTTTACTCCTCTCAACAGCCCAAACAAGTTTCTAAAAGGATGAGTTTGCAACTACTTTATTTTTGGAGAAAATTCAAAACATTCATTATTCAATAGGGCCCAAACTATCAAAAACCAGTGGTTTCAATGAACACACATTTCTTGGTAGAATCATGCAGGACTGAAATTTTTGATGTTTTTCTACTCCTATCATGAGCCCAAACAAGTCTCTAAAAGCATGAGTTTGCAACTACTTTACTTTTGGAGAAAATTCAAAACATTCATTATTCAATAGAGCCCAATAGCAAAAACCAGCGTTTTGAATGAAGAATCACATTTCTTGGTAGAATCATGCAGGATTGAAATTTTTGATGGTTTTTTACTCCTCTCAACAGCCCAAACAAGTTTCTAAAAGGATGAGTTTGCAACTACTTTACTTTTGGAGAAAATTCAAAACATTCATTATTCAATAGGGCCCAAACTATCAAAAACCAGCGGTTTGAATGAACACATTTCTTGGTAGAATCATGCAGGACTGAAATTTTTGATGTTTTTCTACTCCTCTCATGAGCCCAAACAAGTCTCTAAAAGCATGAGTTTGCAACTACTTTACTTTTGGAGAAAATTCAAAACATTCACTATTCAATAGAGCCCAATAGCAAAAATCAGGTTTTGAATGAAGAATCACATTTCTTGGTAAAATCATGCAGGATTGAAATTTTTGATGGTTTTTTACTCCTCTCAACAGCCCAAACAAGTTTCTAAAAGGATGAGTTTGCAACTACTTTACTTTTGGAGAAAATTCAAAACATTCATTATTCAATAGGGCCCAAACTATCAAAAACCAGCGGTTTCAATGAACACACATTTCTTGGTAGAATCATGCAGGACTGAAATTTTTGATGTTTTTCTACTCCTCTCATGAGCCCAAACAAGTCTCTAAAAGCATGAGTTTGCAACTACTTTACTTTTGGAGAAAATTCAAAACATTCATTATTCAATAGAGCCCAATAGCAAAACCCAACGTTTTGAATGAAGAATCACATTTCTTGGTAGAATCATGCAGGATTGAAATTTTTGATGGTTTTTTACTCCTCTCAACAGCCCAAACAAGTTTCTAAAAGGATGAGTTTGCAACTACTTTACTTTTGGAGAAAATTCAAAACATTCATTATTCAATAGGGCCCAAACTATCAAAAACCAGCCGTTTCAATGAACACACATTTCTTGGTAGAATCATGCAGGACTGAAATTTTTGATGTTTTTCTACTCCTCTCGTGAGCCCAAACAAGTCTCTAAAAGCATGAGTTTGCAACTACTTTACTTTTGGAGAAAATTCAAAACATTCATTATTCAATAGAGCCCAATAGCAAAAACCAGCGTTTTGAATGAAGAATCACATTTCTTGGTAGAATCATGCAGGATTGAAATTTTTGATGGTTTTTTACTCCTCTCAACAGCCCAAACAAGTTTCTAAAAGGATGAGTTTGCAACTACTTTACTTTTGGAGAAAATTCAAAACATTCATTATTCAATAGGGCCCAAACTATCAAAAACCAGTGGTTTCAATGAACACACATTTCTTGGTAGAATCATGCAGGACTGAAATTTTTGATGTTTTTCTACTCCTATCATGAGCCCAAACAAGTCTCTAAAAGCATGAGTTTGCAACTACTTTACTTTTGGAGAAAATTCAAAACATTCATTATTCAATAGAGCCCAATAGCAAAAACCAGCGTTTTGAATGAAGAATCACATTTCTTGGTAGAATCATGCAGGATTGAAATTTTTGATGGTTTTTTACTCCTCTCAACAGCCCAAACAAGTTTCTAAAAGGATGAGTTTGCAACTACTTTACTTTTGGAGAAAATTCAAAACATTCATTATTCAATAGGGCCCAAACTATCAAAAACCAGCGGTTTGAATGAACACATTTCTTGGTAGAATCATGCAGGACTGAAATTTTTGATGTTATTCTACTCCTCTCATGAGCCCAAACAAGTCTCTAAAAGCATGAGTTTGCAACTACTTTACTTTTGGAGAAAATTCAAAACATTCACTATTCAATAGAGCCCAATAGCAAAAATCAGGTTTTGAATGAAGAATCACATTTCTTGGTAAAATCATGCAGGATTGAAATTTTTGATGGTTTTTTACTCCTCTCAACAGCCCAAACAAGTTTCTAAAAGGATGAGTTTGCAACTACTTTACTTTTGGAGAAAATTCAAAACATTCATTATTCAATAGGGCCCAAACTATCAAAAACCAGCGGTTTCAATGAACACACATTTCTTGGTAGAATCATGCAGGACTGAAATTTTTGATGTTTTTCTACTCCTCTCATGAGCCCAAACAAGTCTCTAAAAGCATGAGTTTGCAACTACTTTACTTTTGGAGAAAATTCAAAACATTCATTATTCAATAGAGCCCAATAGCAAAAACCAGCGTTTTGAATGAAGAATCACATTTCTTGGTAGAATCATGCAGGATTGAAATTTTTGATGGTTTTTTACTCCTCTCAACAGCCCAAACAAGTTTCTAAAAGGATGAGTTTGCAACTACTTTACTTTTGGAGAAAATTCAAAACATTCATTATTCAATAGGGCCCAAACTATCAAAAACCAGCGGTTTGAATGAACACACATTTCTTGGTAGAATCATGCAGGACTGAAATTTTTGATGTTTTTCTACTCCTCTCATGAGCCCAAACAAGTCTCTAAAAGCATGAGTTTGCAACTACTTTACTTTTGGAGAAAATTCAAAACATTCATTATTCAATAGAGCCCAATAGCAAAAACCAGCGTTTTGAATGAAGAATCACATTTCTTGGTAGAATCATGCAGGATTGAAATTTTTGATGGTTTTTTACTCCTCTCAACAGCCCAAACAAGTTTCTAAAAGGATGAGTTTGCAACTACTTTACTTTTGGAGAAAATTCAAAACATTCATTATTCAATAGGGCCCAAACTATCAAAAACCAGCGGTTTCAATGAACACACATTTCTTGGTAGAATCATGCAGGACTGAAATTTTTGATGGTTTTTTACTCCTCTCATGAGCCCAAACAAGTCTCTAAAAGCATGAGTTTGCAACTACTTTACTTTTGGAGAAAATTCAAAACATTCATTATTCAATAGGGCCCAATAGCAAAAACCAGCGTTTTGAATGAAGAATCACATTTCTTGGTAGAATCATGCAGGATTGAAATTTTTGATGGTTTTTTACTCCTCTCAACAGCCCAAACAAGTTTCTAAAAGGATGAGTTTGCAACTACTTTACTTTTGGAGAAAATTCAAAACATTCATTATTCAATAGGGCCCAAACTATCAAAAACCAGCCGTTTCAATGAACACACATGTCTTGGTAGAATCATGCAGGACTGAAATTTTTGATGTTTTTCTACTCCTCTCATGAGCCCAAACAAGTCTCTAAAAGCATGAGTTTGCAACTACTTTACTTTTGGAGAAAATTCAAAACATTCATTATTCAATAGAGCCCAATAGCAAAAACAGGCGTTTTGAATGAAGAATCACATTTCTTGGTAGAATCATGCAGGATTGAAATTTTTGATGGTTTTTTACTCCTCTCAACAGCCCAAACAAGTTTCTAAAAGGATGAGTTTGCAACTACTTTACTTTTGGAGAAAATTCAAAACATTCATTATTCAATAGGGCCCAAACTATCAAAAACCAGCGGTTTGAATGAACACACATTTCTTGGTAGAATCATGCAGGACTGAAATTTTTGATGTTTTTCTACTCCACTCATGAGCCCAAACAAGTCTCTAAAAGCATGAGTTTGCAACTACTTTACTTTTGGAGAAAATTCAAAACATTCATTATTCAATAGAGCCCAATAGCAAAAACCAGCGTTTTGAATGAAGAATCACATTTCTTGGTAGAATCATGCAGGATTGAAATTTTTGATGGTTTTTTACTCCTCTCAACAGCCCAAACAAGTTTCTAAAAGGATGAGTTTGCAACTTCTTTACTTTTGGAGAAAATTCAAAACATTCATTATTCAATAGGGCCCAAACTATCAAAAACCAGCGGTTTCAATGAACACACATTTCTTGGTAGAATCATGCAGGACTGAAATTTTTGATGTTTTTCTACTCCTCTCATGAGCCCAAACAAGTCTCTAAAAGCATGAGTTTGCAACTACTTTACTTTTGGAGAAAATTCAAAACATTCATTATTCAATAGAGCCCAATAGCAAAAACCAGCGTTTTGAATGAAGAATCACATTTCTTGGTAGAATCATGCAGGATTGAAATTTTTGATGGTTTTTTACTCCTCTCAACAGCTCAAACAAGTTTCTAAAAGGATGAGTTTGCAACTACTTTACTTTTGGAGAAAATTCAAAACATTCATTATTCAATAGGGCCCAAACTATCAAAAACCAGCGGTTTCAATGAACACACATTTCTTGGTAGAATCATGCAGGACTGAAATTTTTGATGGTTTTTTACTCCTCTCATGAGCCCAAACAAGTCTCTAAAAGCATGAGTTTGCAACTACTTTACTTTTGGAGAAAATTCAAAACATTCATTATTCAATAGGGCCCAATAGCAAAAAACAGCGTTTTGAATGAAGAATCACATTTCTTGGTAGAATCATGCAGGATTGAAATTTTTGATGGTTTTTTACTCCTCTCAACAGCCCAAACAAGTTTCTAAAAGGATGAGTTTGCAACTACTTTACTTTTGGAGAAAATTCAAAACATTCATTATTCAATAGGGCCCAAACTATCAAAAACCAGCGGTTTCAATGAACACACATTTCTTGGTAGAATCATGCAGGACTGAAATTTTTGATGTTTTTCTACTCCTCTCATGAGCCCAAACAAGTCTCCAAAAGCATGAGTTTTCAACTACTTTACTTTTGGAGAAAATTCAAAACATTCATTATTCAATAGAGCCCAATAGCAAAAACCAGCGTTTTGAATGAAGAATCACATTTCTTGGTAGAATCATGCAGGATTGAAATTTTTGATGGTTTTTTACTCCTCTCAACAGCCCAAACAAGTTTCTAAAAGGATGAGTTTGCAACTACTTTACTTTTGGAGAAAATTCAAAACATTCATTATTCAAAAGGGCCCAAACTATCAAAAACCAGCGGTTTCAATGAACACACAATTCTTGGTAGAATCATGCAGGACTGAAATTTTTGATGTTTTTCTACTCCTCTCATGAGCCCAAACAAGTCTCTAAAAGCATGAGTTTGCAACTACTTTACTTTTGGAGAAAATTCAAAACATTCATTATTCAATAGGGCCCAATAGCAAAAACCAGCGTTTTGAATGAAGAATCACATTTCTTGGTAGAATCATGCAGGATTGAAATTTTTGATGGTTTTTTACTCCTCTCAACAGCCCAAACAAGTTTCTAAAAGGATGAGTTTGCAACTACTTTACTTTTGGAGAAAATTCAAAACATTCATTATTCAAAAGGGCCCAAACTATCAAAAACCAGCGGTTTCAATGAACACACAATTCTTGGTAGAATCATGCAGGACTGAAATTTTTGATGTTTTTCTACTCCTCTCATGAGCCCAAACAAGTCTCTAAAAGCATGAGTTTGCAACTACTTTACTTTTGGAGAAAATTCAAAACATTCATTATTCAATAGGGCCCAATAGCAAAAACCAGCGTTTTGAATGAAGAATCACATTTCTTGGTAGAATCATGCAGGATTGAAATTTTTGATGGTTTTTTACTCCTCTCAACAGCCCAAACAAGTTTCTAAAAGGATGAGTTTGCAACTACTTTACTTTTGGAGAAAATTCAAAACATTCATTATTCAATAGGGCCCAAACTATCAAAAACCAGCGGTTTCAATGAACACACATTTCTTGGTAGAATCATGCAGGACTGAAATTTTTGATGTTTTTCTACTCCTCTCATGAGCCCAAACAAGTCTCCAAAAGCATGAGTTTTCAACTACTTTACTTTTGGAGAAAATTCAAAACATTCATTATTCAATAGAGCCCAATAGCAAAAACCAGCGTTTTGAATGAAGAATCACATTTCTTGGTAGAATCATGCAGGATTGAAATTTTTGATGGTTTTTTACTCCTCTCAACAGCCCAAACAAGTTTCTAAAAGGATGAGTTTGCAACTACTTTACTTTTGGAGAAAATTCAAAACATTCATTATTCAATAGGGCCCAAACTATCAAAAACCAGCGGTTTCAATGAACACACATTTCTTGGTAGAATCATGCAGGACTGAAATTTTTGATGTTTTTCTACTCATCTCATGAGCCCAAACAAGTCTCTAAAAGCATGAGTTTGCAACTACCTTACTTTTGGAGAAAATTCAAAACATTCATTATTCAATAGAGCCCAATAGCAAAAACCAGCGTTTTGAATGAAGAATCACATTTCTTGGTAGAATCATGCAGGATTGAAATTTTTGATGGTTTTTTACTCCTCTCAACAGCCCAAACAAGTTTCTAAAAGGATGAGTTTGCAACTACTTTACTTTTGGAGAAAATTCAAAACATTCATTATTCAATAGGGCCCAAACTATCAAAAACCAGCGGTTTCAATGAACACACATTTCTTGGTAGAATCATGCAGGACTGAAATTTTTGATGGTTTTTTACTCCTCTCATGAGCCCAAACAAGTCTCTAAAAGCATGAGTTTGCAACTACTTTACTTTTGGAGAAAATTCAAAACATTCATTATTCAATAGGGCCCAATAGCAAAAACCAGCGTTTTGAATGAAGAATCACATTTCTTGGTAGAATCATGCAGGATTGAAATTTTTGATGGTTTTTTACTCCTCTCAACAGCCCAAACAAGTTTCTAAAAGGATGAGTTTGCAACTACTTTACTTTTGGAGAAAATTCAAAACATTCATTATTCAATAGGGCCCAAACTATCAAAAACCAGCGGTTTCAATGAACACACATTTCTTGGTAGAATCATGCAGGACTGAAATTTTTGATGTTTTTCTACTCCTCTCATGAGCCCAAACAAGTCTCCAAAAGCATGAGTTTTCAACTACTTTACTTTTGGAGAAAATTCACAACATTCATTATTCAATAGAGCCCAATAGCAAAAACCAGCGTTTTGAATGAAGAATCACATTTCTTGGTAGAATCATGCAGGATTGAAATTTTTGATGGTTTTTTACTCCTCTCAACAGCCCAAACAAGTTTCTAAAAGGATGAGTTTGCAACTACTTTACTTTTGGAGAAAATTCAAAACATTCATTATTCAATAGGGCCCAAACTATCAAAAACCAGCGGTTTCAATGAACACACATTTCTTGGTAGAATCATGCAGGACTGAAATTTTTGATGTTTTTCTACTCCTCTCATGAGCCCAAAGAAGTCTCTAAAAGCATGAGTTTGCAACTACTTTACTTTTGGAGAAAATTGAAAACATTCATTATTCAATAGAGCCCAATAGCAAAAACCAGCGTTTTGAATGAAGAATCACATTTCTTGGTAGAATCATGCAGGATTGAAATTTTTGATGGTTTTTTACTCCTCTCAACAGCCCAAACAAGTTTCTAAAAGGATGAGTTTGCAACTACTTTACTTTTGGAGAAAATTCAAAACATTCATTATTCAAAAGGGCCCAAACTATCAAAAACCAGCGGTTTCAATGAACACACAATTCTTGGTAGAATCATGCAGGACTGAAATTTTTGATGTTTTTCTACTCCTCTCATGAGCCCAAACAAGTCTCTAAAAGCATGAGTTTGCAACTACTTTACTTTTGGAGAAAATTCAAAACATTCATTATTCAATAGGGCCCAATAGCAAAAGCCAGCGTTTTGAATGAAGAATCACATTTCTTGGTAGAATCATGCAGGATTGAAATTTTTGATGGTTTTTTACTCCTCTCAACAGCCCAAACAAGTTTCTAAAAGGATGAGTTTGCAACTACTTTACTTTTGGAGAAAATTCAAAACATTCATTATTCAATAGGGCCCAAACTATCAAAAACCAGCGGTTTCAATGAACACACATTTCTTGGTAGAATCATGCAGGACTGAAATTTTTGATGTTTTTCTACTCCTCTCATGAGCCCAAACAAGTCTCCAAAAGCATGAGTTTTCAACTACTTTACTTTTGGAGAAAATTCAAAACATTCATTATTCAATAGAGCCCAATAGCAAAAACCAGCGTTTTGAATGAAGAATCACATTTCTTGGTAGAATCATGCAGGATTGAAATTTTTGATGGTTTTTTACTCCTCTCAACAGCCCAAACAAGTTTCTAAAAGGATGAGTTTGCAACTACTTTACTTTTGGAGAAAATTCAAAACATTCATTATTCAATAGGGCCCAAACTATCAAAAACCAGCGGTTTCAATGAACACACATTTCTTGGTAGAATCATGCAGGACTGAAATTTTTGATGTTTTTCTACTCCTCTCATGAGCCCAAACAAGTCTCTAAAAGCATGAGTTTGCAACTACTTTACTTTTGGAGAAAATTCAAAACATTCATTATTCAATAGAGCCCAATAGCAAAAACCAGCGTTTTGAATGAAGAATCACATTTCTTGGTAGAATCATGCAGGATTGAAATTTTTGATGGTTTTTTACTCCTCTCAACAGCCCAAACAAGTTTCTAAAAGGATGAGTTTGCAACTACTTTACTTTTGGAGAAAATTCAAAACATTCATTATTCAAAAGGGCCCAAACTATCAAAAACCAGCGGTTTCAATGAACACACAATTCTTGGTAGAATCATGCAGGACTGAAATTTTTGATATTTTTCTACTCCTCTCATGAGCCCAAACAAGTCTCTAAAAGCATGAGTTTGCAACTACTTTACTTTTGGAGAAAATTCAAAACATTCATTATTCAATAGGGCCCAATAGCAAAAACCAGCGTTTTGAATGAAGAATCACATTTCTTGGTAGAATCATGCAGGATTGAAATTTTTGATGGTTTTTTACTCCTCTCAACAGCCCAAACAAGTTTCTAAAAGGATGAGTTTGCAACTACTTTACTTTTGGAGAAAATTCAAAACATTCATTATTCAATAGGGCCCAAACTATCAAAAACCAGCGGTTTCAATGAACACACATTTCTTGGTAGAATCATGCAGGACTGAAATTTTTGATGTTTTTCTACTCATCTCATGAGCCCAAACAAGTCTCTAAAAGCATGAGTTTGCAACTACCTTACTTTTGGAGAAAATTCAAAACATTCATTATTCAATAGAGCCCAATAGCAAAAACCAGCGTTTTGAATGAAGAATCACATTTCTTGGTAGAATCATGCAGGATTGAAATTTTTGATGGTTTTTTACTCCTCTCAACAGCCCAAACAAGTTTCTAAAAGGATGAGTTTGCAACTACTTTACTTTTGGAGAAAATTCAAAACATTCATTATTCAAAAGGGCCCAAACTATCAAAAACCAGCGGTTTCAATGAACACACATTTCTTGGTAGAATCATGCAGGACTGAAATTTTTGATGTTTTTCTAATCCTCTCATGAGCCCAAACAAGTCTCTAAAAGCATGAGTTTGCAACTACTTTACTTTTGGAGAAAATTCAAAACATTCATTATTCAATAGGGCCCAAACTATCAAAAACCAGCAGTTTGAATGAACACACATTTCTTGGTAGAATCATGCAGGACTGAAATTTTTGATGTTTTTCTACTCCTCTCATGAGCCCAAACAAGTCTCTAAAAGCATGCGTTTGCAACTACTTTACTTTTGGAGAAAATTCAAAACATTCATTATTCAATAGAGCCCAATAGCAAAAACCAGCGTTTTGAATGAAGAATCACATTTCTTGGTAGAATCATGCAGGATTGAAATTTTTGATGGTTTTTTACTCCTCTCAACAGCCCAAACAAGTTTCTAAAAGGATGAGTTTGCAACTACTTTACTTTTGGAGAAAATTCAAAACATTCATTATTCAATAGGGCCCAAACTATCAAAAACCAGCGGTTTGAATGAACACATTTCTTGGTAGAATCATGCAGGACTGAAATTTTTGATGTTTTTCTACTCCTCTCATGAGCCCAAACAAGTCTCTAAAAGCATGAGTTTGCAACTACTTTACTTTTGGAGAAAATTCAAAACATTCACTATTCAATAGAGCCCAATAGCAAAAATCAGGTTTTGAATGAAGAATCACATTTCTTGGTAAAATCATGCAGGATTGAAATTTTTGATGGTTTTTTACTCCTCTCAACAGCCCAAACAAGTTTCTAAAAGGATGAGTTTGCAACTACTTTACTTTTGGAGAAAATTCAAAACATTCATTATTCAATAGGGCCCAAACTATCAAAAACCAGCGGTTTCAATGAACACACATTTCTTGGTAGAATCATGCAGGACTGAAATTTTTGATGTTTTTCTACTCCTCTCATGAGCCCAAACAAGTCTCTAAAAGCATGAGTTTGCAACTACTTTACTTTTGGAGAAAATTCAAAACATTCATTATTCAATAGAGCCCAATAGCAAAACCCAACGTTTTGAATGAAGAATCACATTTCTTGGTAGAATCATGCAGGATTGAAATTTTTGATGGTTTTTTACTCCTCTCAACAGCCCAAACAAGTTTCTAAAAGGATGAGTTTGCAACTACTTTACTTTTGGAGAAAATTCAAAACATTCATTATTCAATAGGGCCCAAACTATCAAAAACCAGCCGTTTCAATGAACACACATTTCTTGGTAGAATCATGCAGGACTGAAATTTTTGATGTTTTTCTACTCCTCTCGTGAGCCCAAACAAGTCTCTAAAAGCATGAGTTTGCAACTACTTTACTTTTGGAGAAAATTCAAAACATTCATTATTCAATAGAGCCCAATAGCAAAAACCAGCGTTTTGAATGAAGAATCACATTTCTTGGTAGAATCATGCAGGATTGAAATTTTTGATGGTTTTTTACTCCTCTCAACAGCCCAAACAAGTTTCTAAAAGGATGAGTTTGCAACTACTTTACTTTTGGAGAAAATTCAAAACATTCATTATTCAATAGGGCCCAAACTATCAAAAACCAGTGGTTTCAATGAACACACATTTCTTGGTAGAATCATGCAGGACTGAAATTTTTGATGTTTTTCTACTCCTATCATGAGCCCAAACAAGTCTCTAAAAGCATGAGTTTGCAACTACTTTACTTTTGGAGAAAATTCAAAACATTCATTATTCAATAGAGCCCAATAGCAAAAACCAGCGTTTTGAATGAAGAATCACATTTCTTGGTAGAATCATGCAGGATTGAAATTTTTGATGGTTTTTTACTCCTCTCAACAGCCCAAACAAGTTTCTAAAAGGATGAGTTTGCAACTACTTTACTTTTGGAGAAAATTCAAAACATTCATTATTCAATAGGGCCCAAACTATCAAAAACCAGCGGTTTGAATGAACACATTTCTTGGTAGAATCATGCAGGACTGAAATTTTTGATGTTTTTCTACTCCTCTCATGAGCCCAAACAAGTCTCTAAAAGCATGAGTTTGCAACTACTTTACTTTTGGAGAAAATTCAAAACATTCACTATTCAATAGAGCCCAATAGCAAAAATCAGGTTTTGAATGAAGAATCACATTTCTTGGTAAAATCATGCAGGATTGAAATTTTTGATGGTTTTTTACTCCTCTCAACAGCCCAAACAAGTTTCTAAAAGGATGAGTTTGCAACTACTTTACTTTTGGAGAAAATTCAAAACATTCATTATTCAATAGGGCCCAAACTATCAAAAACCAGCGGTTTCAATGAACACACATTTCTTGGTAGAATCATGCAGGACTGAAATTTTTGATGTTTTTCTACTCCTCTCATGAGCCCAAACAAGTCTCTAAAAGCATGAGTTTGCAACTACTTTACTTTTGGAGAAAATTCAAAACATTCATTATTCAATAGAGCCCAATAGCAAAAACCAGCGTTTTGAATGAAGAATCACATTTCTTGGTAGAATCATGCAGGATTGAAATTTTTGATGGTTTTTTACTCCTCTCAACAGCCCAAACAAGTTTCTAAAAGGATGAGTTTGCAACTACTTTACTTTTGGAGAAAATTCAAAACATTCATTATTCAATAGGGCCCAAACTATCAAAAACCAGCGGTTTCAATGAACACACATTTCTTGGTAGAATCATGCAGGACTGAAATTTTTGATGTTTTTCTACTCCTCTCATGAGCCCAAACAAGTCTCCAAAAGCATGAGTTTTCAACTACTTTACTTTTGGAGAAAATTCAAAACATTCATTATTCAATAGAGCCCAATAGCAAAAACCAGCGTTTTGAATGAAGAATCACATTTCTTGGTAGAATCATGCAGGATTGAAATTTTTGATGGTTTTTTACTCCTCTCAACAGCCCAAACAAGTTTCTAAAAGGATGAGTTTGCAACTACTTTACTTTTGGAGAAAATTCAAAACATTCATTATTCAATAGGGCCCAAACTATCAAAAACCAGCGGTTTCAATGAACACACATTTCTTGGTAGAATCATGCAGGACTGAAATTTTTGATGTTTTTCTACTCATCTCATGAGCCCAAACAAGTCTCTAAAAGCATGAGTTTGCAACTACCTTACTTTTGGAGAAAATTCAAAACATTCATTATTCAATAGAGCCCAATAGCAAAAACCAGCGTTTTGAATGAAGAATCACATTTCTTGGTAGAATCATGCAGGATTGAAATTTTTGATGGTTTTTTACTCCTCTCAACAGCCCAAACAAGTTTCTAAAAGGATGAGTTTGCAACTACTTTATTTTTGGAGAAAATTCAAAACATTCATTATTCAATAGGGCCCAAACTATCAAAAACCAGCGGTTTCAATGAACACACATTTCTTGGTAGAATCATGCAGGACTGAAATTTTTGATGGTTTTTTACTCCTCTCATGAGCCCAAACAAGTCTCTAAAAGCATGAGTTTGCAACTACTTTACTTTTGGAGAAAATTCAAAACATTCATTATTCAATAGGGCCCAATAGCAAAAACCAGCGTTTTGAATGAAGAATCACATTTCTTGGTAGAATCATGCAGGATTGAAATTTTTGATGGTTTTTTACTCCTCTCAACAGCCCAAACAAGTTTCTAAAAGGATGAGTTTGCAACTACTTTACTTTTGGAGAAAATTCAAAACATTCATTATTCAATAGGGCCCAAACTATCAAAAACCAGCGGTTTCAATGAACACACATTTCTTGGTAGAATCATGCAGGACTGAAATTTTTGATGTTTTTCTACTCCTCTCATGAGCCCAAACAAGTCTCCAAAAGCATGAGTTTTCAACTACTTTACTTTTGGAGAAAATTCACAACATTCATTATTCAATAGAGCCCAATAGCAAAAACCAGCGTTTTGAATGAAGAATCACATTTCTTGGTAGAATCATGCAGGATTGAAATTTTTGATGGTTTTTTACTCCTCTCAACAGCCCAAACAAGTTTCTAAAAGGATGAGTTTGCAACTACTTTACTTTTGGAGAAAATTCAAAACATTCATTATTCAATAGGGCCCAAACTATCAAAAACCAGCGGTTTCAATGAACACACATTTCTTGGTAGAATCATGCAGGACTGAAATTTTTGATGTTTTTCTACTCCTCTCATGAGCCCAAAGAAGTCTCTAAAAGCATGAGTTTGCAACTACTTTACTTTTGGAGAAAATTGAAAACATTCATTATTCAATAGAGCCCAATAGCAAAAACCAGCGTTTTGAATGAAGAATCACATTTCTTGGTAGAATCATGCAGGATTGAAATTTTTGATGGTTTTTTACTCCTCTCAACAGCCCAAACAAGTTTCTAAAAGGATGAGTTTGCAACTACTTTACTTTTGGAGAAAATTCAAAACATTCATTATTCAAAAGGGCCCAAACTATCAAAAACCAGCGGTTTCAATGAACACACAATTCTTGGTAGAATCATGCAGGACTGAAATTTTTGATGTTTTTCTACTCCTCTCATGAGCCCAAACAAGTCTCTAAAAGCATGAGTTTGCAACTACTTTACTTTTGGAGAAAATTCAAAACATTCATTATTCAATAGGGCCCAATAGCAAAAGCCAGCGTTTTGAATGAAGAATCACATTTCTTGGTAGAATCATGCAGGATTGAAATTTTTGATGGTTTTTTACTCCTCTCAACAGCCCAAACAAGTTTCTAAAAGGATGAGTTTGCAACTACTTTACTTTTGGAGAAAATTCAAAACATTCATTATTCAATAGGGCCCAAACTATCAAAAACCAGCGGTTTCAATGAACACACATTTCTTGGTAGAATCATGCAGGACTGAAATTTTTGATGTTTTTCTACTCCTCTCATGAGCCCAAACAAGTCTCCAAAAGCATGAGTTTTCAACTACTTTACTTTTGGAGAAAATTCAAAACATTCATTATTCAATAGAGCCCAATAGCAAAAACCAGCGTTTTGAATGAAGAATCACATTTCTTGGTAGAATCATGCAGGATTGAAATTTTTGATGGTTTTTTACTCCTCTCAACAGCCCAAACAAGTTTCTAAAAGGATGAGTTTGCAACTACTTTACTTTTGGAGAAAATTCAAAACATTCATTATTCAATAGGGCCCAAACTATCAAAAACCAGCGGTTTCAATGAACACACATTTCTTGGTAGAATCATGCAGGACTGAAATTTTTGATGTTTTTCTACTCCTCTCATGAGCCCAAACAAGTCTCTAAAAGCATGAGTTTGCAACTACTTTACTTTTGGAGAAAATTCAAAACATTCATTATTCAATAGAGCCCAATAGCAAAAACCAGCGTTTTGAATGAAGAATCACATTTCTTGGTAGAATCATGCAGGATTGAAATTTTTGATGGTTTTTTACTCCTCTCAACAGCCCAAACAAGTTTCTAAAAGGATGAGTTTGCAACTACTTTACTTTTGGAGAAAATTCAAAACATTCATTATTCAAAAGGGCCCAAACTATCAAAAACCAGCGGTTTCAATGAACACACAATTCTTGGTAGAATCATGCAGGACTGAAATTTTTGATATTTTTCTACTCCTCTCATGAGCCCAAACAAGTCTCTAAAAGCATGAGTTTGCAACTACTTTACTTTTGGAGAAAATTCAAAACATTCATTATTCAATAGGGCCCAATAGCAAAAACCAGCGTTTTGAATGAAGAATCACATTTCTTGGTAGAATCATGCAGGATTGAAATTTTTGATGGTTTTTTACTCCTCTCAACAGCCCAAACAAGTTTCTAAAAGGATGAGTTTGCAACTACTTTACTTTTGGAGAAAATTCAAAACATTCATTATTCAATAGGGCCCAAACTATCAAAAACCAGCGGTTTCAATGAACACACATTTCTTGGTAGAATCATGCAGGACTGAAATTTTTGATGTTTTTCTACTCATCTCATGAGCCCAAACAAGTCTCTAAAAGCATGAGTTTGCAACTACCTTACTTTTGGAGAAAATTCAAAACATTCATTATTCAATAGAGCCCAATAGCAAAAACCAGCGTTTTGAATGAAGAATCACATTTCTTGGTAGAATCATGCAGGATTGAAATTTTTGATGGTTTTTTACTCCTCTCAACAGCCCAAACAAGTTTCTAAAAGGATGAGTTTGCAACTACTTTACTTTTGGAGAAAATTCAAAACATTCATTATTCAAAAGGGCCCAAACTATCAAAAACCAGCGGTTTCAATGAACACACATTTCTTGGTAGAATCATGCAGGACTGAAATTTTTGATGTTTTTCTAATCCTCTCATGAGCCCAAACAAGTCTCTAAAAGCATGAGTTTGCAACTACTTTACTTTTGGAGAAAATTCAAAACATTCATTATTCAATAGGGCCCAAACTATCAAAAACCAGCAGTTTGAATGAACACACATTTCTTGGTAGAATCATGCAGGACTGAAATTTTTGATGTTTTTCTACTCCTCTCATGAGCCCAAACAAGTCTCTAAAAGCATGCGTTTGCAACTACTTTACTTTTGGAGAAAATTCAAAACATTCATTATTCAATAGAGCCCAATAGCAAAAACCAGCGTTTTGAATGAAGAATCACATTTCTTGGTAGAATCATGCAGGATTGAAATTTTTGATGGTTTTTTACTCCTCTCAACAGCCCAAACAAGTTTCTAAAAGGATGAGTTTGCAACTACTTTACTTTTGGAGAAAATTCAAAACATTCATTATTCAATAGGGCCCAAACTATCAAAAACCAGCGGTTTGAATGAACACATTTCTTGGTAGAATCATGCAGGACTGAAATTTTTGATGTTTTTCTACTCCTCTCATGAGCCCAAACAAGTCTCTAAAAGCATGAGTTTGCAACTACTTTACTTTTGGAGAAAATTCAAAACATTCACTATTCAATAGAGCCCAATAGCAAAAATCAGGTTTTGAATGAAGAATCACATTTCTTGGTAAAATCATGCAGGATTGAAATTTTTGATGGTTTTTTACTCCTCTCAACAGCCCAAACAAGTTTCTAAAAGGATGAGTTTGCAACTACTTTACTTTTGGAGAAAATTCAAAACATTCATTATTCAATAGGGCCCAAACTATCAAAAACCAGCGGTTTCAATGAACACACATTTCTTGGTAGAATCATGCAGGACTGAAATTTTTGATGTTTTTCTACTCCTCTCATGAGCCCAAACAAGTCTCTAAAAGCATGAGTTTGCAACTACTTTACTTTTGGAGAAAATTCAAAACATTCATTATTCAATAGAGCCCAATAGCAAAACCCAACGTTTTGAATGAAGAATCACATTTCTTGGTAGAATCATGCAGGATTGAAATTTTTGATGGTTTTTTACTCCTCTCAACAGCCCAAACAAGTTTCTAAAAGGATGAGTTTGCAACTACTTTACTTTTGGAGAAAATTCAAAACATTCATTATTCAATAGGGCCCAAACTATCAAAAACCAGCCGTTTCAATGAACACACATTTCTTGGTAGAATCATGCAGGACTGAAATTTTTGATGTTTTTCTACTCCTCTCGTGAGCCCAAACAAGTCTCTAAAAGCATGAGTTTGCAACTACTTTACTTTTGGAGAAAATTCAAAACATTCATTATTCAATAGAGCCCAATAGCAAAAACCAGCGTTTTGAATGAAGAATCACATTTCTTGGTAGAATCATGCAGGATTGAAATTTTTGATGGTTTTTTACTCCTCTCAACAGCCCAAACAAGTTTCTAAAAGGATGAGTTTGCAACTACTTTACTTTTGGAGAAAATTCAAAACATTCATTATTCAATAGGGCCCAAACTATCAAAAACCAGTGGTTTCAATGAACACACATTTCTTGGTAGAATCATGCAGGACTGAAATTTTTGATGTTTTTCTACTCCTATCATGAGCCCAAACAAGTCTCTAAAAGCATGAGTTTGCAACTACTTTACTTTTGGAGAAAATTCAAAACATTCATTATTCAATAGAGCCCAATAGCAAAAACCAGCGTTTTGAATGAAGAATCACATTTCTTGGTAGAATCATGCAGGATTGAAATTTTTGATGGTTTTTTACTCCTCTCAACAGCCCAAACAAGTTTCTAAAAGGATGAGTTTGCAACTACTTTACTTTTGGAGAAAATTCAAAACATTCATTATTCAATAGGGCCCAAACTATCAAAAACCAGCGGTTTGAATGAACACATTTCTTGGTAGAATCATGCAGGACTGAAATTTTTGATGTTTTTCTACTCCTCTCATGAGCCCAAACAAGTCTCTAAAAGCATGAGTTTGCAACTACTTTACTTTTGGAGAAAATTCAAAACATTCACTATTCAATAGAGCCCAATAGCAAAAATCAGGTTTTGAATGAAGAATCACATTTCTTGGTAAAATCATGCAGGATTGAAATTTTTGATGGTTTTTTACTCCTCTCAACAGCCCAAACAAGTTTCTAAAAGGATGAGTTTGCAACTACTTTACTTTTGGAGAAAATTCAAAACATTCATTATTCAATAGGGCCCAAACTATCAAAAACCAGCGGTTTCAATGAACACACATTTCTTGGTAGAATCATGCAGGACTGAAATTTTTGATGTTTTTCTACTCCTCTCATGAGCCCAAACAAGTCTCTAAAAGCATGAGTTTGCAACTACTTTACTTTTGGAGAAAATTCAAAACATTCATTATTCAATAGAGCCCAATAGCAAAAACCAGCGTTTTGAATGAAGAATCACATTTCTTGGTAGAATCATGCAGGATTGAAATTTTTGATGGTTTTTTACTCCTCTCAACAGCCCAAACAAGTTTCTAAAAGGATGAGTTTGCAACTACTTTACTTTTGGAGAAAATTCAAAACATTCATTATTCAATAGGGCCCAAACTATCAAAAACCAGCGGTTTCAATGAACACACATTTCTTGGTAGAATCATGCAGGACTGAAATTTTTGATGTTTTTCTACTCCTCTCATGAGCCCAAACAAGTCTCTAAAAGCATGAGTTTGCAACTACTTTACTTTTGGAGAAAATTCAAAACATTCATTATTCAATAGAGCCCAATAGCAAAAACCAGCGTTTTGAATGAAGAATCACATTTCTTGGTAGAATCATGCAGGATTGAAATTTTTGATGGTTTTTTACTCCTCTCAACAGCCCAAACAAGTTTCTAAAAGGATGAGTTTGCAACTACTTTACTTTTGGAGAAAATTCAAAACATTCATTATTCAATAGGGCCCAAACTATCAAAAACCAGCGGTTTCAATGAACAAACATTTCTTGGTAGAATCATGCAGGACTGAAATTTTTGATGTTTTTCTACTCCTCTCATGAGCCCAAACAAGTCTCTAAAAGCATGAGTTTTTAACTACTTTACTTTTGGAGAAAATTCAAAACATTCATTATTCAATAGAGCCCAATAGCAAAAACCAGCGTTTTGAATGAAGAATCACATTTCTTGGTAGAATCATGCAGGATTGAAATTTTTGATGGTTTTTTACTCCTCTCAACAGCCCAAACAAGTTTCTAAAAGGATGAGTTTGCAACTACTTTACTTTTGGAGAAAATTCAAAACATTCATTATTCAATAGGGCCCAAACTATCAAAAACCAGCGGTTTGAATGAACACACATTTCTTGGTAGAATCATGCAGGACTGAAATTTTTGATGTTTTTCTACTCCTCTCATGAGCCCAAACAAGTCTCTAAAAGCATGAGTTTGCAACTACTTTACTTTTGGAGAAAATTCAAAACATTCATTATTCAATAGAGCCCAATAGCAAAAACCAGCGTTTTGAATGAAGAATCACATTTCTTGGTAGAATCATGCAGGATTGAAATTTTTGATGGTTTTTTACTCCTCTCAACAGCCCAAACAAGTTTCTAAAAGGATGAGTTTGCAACTACTTTACTTTTGGAGAAAATTCAAAACATTCATTATTCAATAGGGCCCAAACTATCAAAAACCAGCGGTTTCAATGAACACACATTTCTTGGTAGAATCATGCAGGACTGAAATTTTTGATGGTTTTTTACTCCTCTCATGAGCCCAAACAAGTCTCTAAAAGCATGAGTTTGCAACTACTTTACTTTTGGAGAAAATTCAAAACATTCATTATTCAATAGGGCCCAATAGCAAAAACCAGCGTTTTGAATGAAGAATCACATTTCTTGGTAGAATCATGCAGGATTGAAATTTTTGATGGTTTTTTACTCCTCTCAACAGCCCAAACAAGTTTCTAAAAGGATGAGTTTGCAACTACTTTACTTTTGGAGAAAATTCAAAACATTCATTATTCAATAGGGCCCAAACTATCAAAAACCAGCGGTTTCAATGAACACACATTTCTTGGTAGAATCATGCAGGACTGAAATTTTTGATGTTTTTCTACTCCTCTCATGAGCCCAAACAAGTCTCCAAAAGCATGAGTTTTCAACTACTTTACTTTTGGAGAAAATTCAAAACATTCATTATTCAATAGAGCCCAATAGCAAAAACCAGCGTTTTGAATGAAGAATCACATTTCTTGGTAGAATCATGCAGGATTGAAATTTTTGATGGTTTTTTACTCCTCTCAACAGCCCAAACAAGTTTCTAAAAGGATGAGTTTGCAACTACTTTACTTTTGGAGAAAATTCAAAACATTCATTATTCAATAGGGCCCAAACTATCAAAAACCAGCGGTTTCAATGAACACACATTTCTTGGTAGAATCATGCAGGACTGAAATTTTTGATGTTTTTCTACTCCTCTCATGAGCCCAAACAAGTCTCTAAAAGCATGAGTTTGCAACTACTTTACTTTTGGAGAAAATTCAAAACATTCATTATTCAATAGAGCCCAATAGCAAAAACCAGCGTTTTGAATGAAGAATCACATTTCTTGGTAGAATCATGCAGGATTGAAATTTTTGATGGTTTTTTACTCCTCTCAACAGCCCAAACAAGTTTCTAAAAGGATGAGTTTGCAACTACTTTACTTTTGGAGAAAATTCAAAACATTCATTATTCAAAAGGGCCCAAACTATCAAAAACCAGCGGTTTCAATGAACACACAATTCTTGGTAGAATCATGCAGGACTGAAATTTTTGATGTTTTTCTACTCCTCTCATGAGCCCAAACAAGTCTCTAAAAGCATGAGTTTGCAACTACTTTACTTTTGGAGAAAATTCAAAACATTCATTATTCAATAGGGCCCAATAGCAAAAACCAGCGTTTTGAATGAAGAATCACATTTCTTGGTAGAATCATGCAGGATTGAAATTTTTGATGGTTTTTTACTCCTCTCAACAGCCCAAACAAGTTTCTAAAAGGATGAGTTTGCAACTACTTTACTTTTGGAGAAAATTCAAAACATTCATTATTCAATAGGGCCCAAACTATCAAAAACCAGCGGTTTCAATGAACACACATTTCTTGGTAGAATCATGCAGGACTGAAATTTTTGATGTTTTTCTACTCATCTCATGAGCCCAAACAAGTCTCAAAAAGCATGAGTTTGCAACTACCTTACTTTTGGAGAAAATTCAAAACATTCATTATTCAATAGAGCCCAATAGCAAAAACCAGCGTTTTGAATGAAGAATCACATTTCTTGGTAGAATCATGCAGGATTGAAATTTTTGATGGTTTTTTACTCCTCTCAACAGCCCAAACAAGTTTCTAAAAGGATGAGTTTGCAACTACTTTACTTTTGGAGAAAATTCAAAACATTCATTATTCAAAAGGGCCCAAACTATCAAAAACCAGCGGTTTCAATGAACACACATTTCTTGGTAGAATCATGCAGGACTGAAATTTTTGATGTTTTTCTAATCCTCTCATGAGCCCAAACAAGTCTCTAAAAGCATGAGTTTGCAACTACTTTACTTTTGGAGAAAATTCAAAACATTCATTATTCAATAGGGCCCAAACTATCAAAAACCAGCAGTTTGAATGAACACACATTTCTTGGTAGAATCATGCAGGACTGAAATTTTTGATGTTTTTCTACTCCTCTCATGAGCCCAAACAAGTCTCTAAAAGCATGCGTTTGCAACTACTTTACTTTTGGAGAAAATTCAAAACATTCATTATTCAATAGAGCCCAATAGCAAAAACCAGCGTTTTGAATGAAGAATCACATTTCTTGGTAGAATCATGCAGGATTGAAATTTTTGATGATTTTTTACTCCTCTCAACAGCCCAAACAAGTTTCTAAAAGGATGAGTTTGCAACTACTTTACTTTTGGAGAAAATTCAAAACATTCATTATTCAATAGGGCCCAAACTATCAAAAACCAGCCGTTTCAATGAACACACATGTCTTGGTAGAATCATGCAGGACTGAAATTTTTGATGTTTTTCTACTCCTCTCATGAGCCCAAACAAGTCTCTAAAAGCATGAGTTTGCAACTACTTTACTTTTGGAGAAAATTCAAAACATTCATTATTCAATAGAGCCCAATAGCAAAAACAGGCGTTTTGAATGAAGAATCACATTTCTTGGTAGAATCATGCAGGATTGAAATTTTTGATGGTTTTTTACTCCTCTCAACAGCCCAAACAAGTTTCTAAAAGGATGAGTTTGCAACTACTTTACTTTTGGAGAAAATTCAAAACATTCATTATTCAATAGGGCCCAAACTATCAAAAACCAGCGGTTTGAATGAACACACATTTCTTGGTAGAATCATGCAGGACTGAAATTTTTGATGTTTTTCTACTCCTCTCATGAGCCCAAACAAGTCTCTAAAAGCATGAGTTTGCAACTACTTTACTTTTGGAGAAAATTCAAAACATTCATTATTCAATAGAGCCCAATAGCAAAAACCAGCGTTTTGAATGAAGAATCACATTTCTTGGTAGAATCATGCAGGATTGAAATTTTTGATGGTTTTTTACTCCTCTCAACAGCCCAAACAAGTTTCTAAAAGGATGAGTTTGCAACTACTTTACTTTTGGAGAAAATTCAAAACATTCATTATTCAATAGGGCCCAAACTATCAAAAACCAGCGGTTTCAATGAACACACATTTCTTGGTAGAATCATGCAGGACTGAAATTTTTGATGTTTTTCTACTCCTCTCATGAGCCCAAACAAGTCTCTAAAAGCATGAGTTTGCAACTACTTTACTTTTGGAGAAAATTCAAAACATTCATTATTCAATAGAGCCCAATAGCAAAAACCAGCGTTTTGAATGAAGAATCACATTTCTTGGTAGAATCATGCAGGATTGAAATTTTTGATGGTTTTTTACTCCTCTCAACAGCCCAAACAAGTTTCTAAAAGGATGAGTTTGCAACTACTTTACTTTTGGAGAAAATTCAAAACATTCATTATTCAATAGGGCCCAAACTATCAAAAACCAGCGGTTTCAATGAACACACATTTCTTGGTAGAATCATGCAGGACTGAAATTTTTGATGGTTTTTTACTCCTCTCATGAGCCCAAACAAGTCTCTAAAAGCATGAGTTTGCAACTACTTTACTTTTGGAGAAAATTCAAAACATTCATTATTCAATAGGGCCCAATAGCAAAAAACAGCGTTTTGAATGAAGAATCACATTTCTTGGTAGAATCATGCAGGATTGAAATTTTTGATGGTTTTTTACTCCTCTCAACAGCCCAAACAAGTTTCTAAAAGGATGAGTTTGCAACTACTTTACTTTTGGAGAAAATTCAAAACATTCATTATTCAATAGGGCCCAAACTATCAAAAACCAGCGGTTTCAATGAACACACATTTCTTGGTAGAATCATGCAGGACTGAAATTTTTGATGTTTTTCTACTCCTCTCATGAGCCCAAACAAGTCTCCAAAAGCATGAGTTTTCAACTACTTTACTTTTGGAGAAAATTCAAAACATTCATTATTCAATAGAGCCCAATAGCAAAAACCAGCGTTTTGAATGAAGAATCACATTTCTTGGTAGAATCATGCAGGATTGAAATTTTTGATGGTTTTTTACTCCTCTCAACAGCCCAAACAAGTTTCTAAAAGGATGAGTTTGCAACTACTTTACTTTTGGAGAAAATTCAAAACATTCATTATTCAAAAGGGCCCAAACTATCAAAAACCAGCGGTTTCAATGAACACACAATTCTTGGTAGAATCATGCAGGACTGAAATTTTTGATGTTTTTCTACTCCTCTCATGAGCCCAAACAAGTCTCTAAAAGCATGAGTTTGCAACTACTTTACTTTTGGAGAAAATTCAAAACATTCATTATTCAATAGGGCCCAATAGCAAAAACCAGCGTTTTGAATGAAGAATCACATTTCTTGGTAGAATCATGCAGGATTGAAATTTTTGATGGTTTTTTACTCCTCTCAACAGCCCAAACAAGTTTCTAAAAGGATGAGTTTGCAACTACTTTACTTTTGGAGAAAATTCAAAACATTCATTATTCAAAAGGGCCCAAACTATCAAAAACCAGCGGTTTCAATGAACACACAATTCTTGGTAGAATCATGCAGGACTGAAATTTTTGATGTTTTTCTACTCCTCTCATGAGCCCAAACAAGTCTCTAAAAGCATGAGTTTGCAACTACTTTACTTTTGGAGAAAATTCAAAACATTCATTATTCAATAGGGCCCAATAGCAAAAACCAGCGTTTTGAATGAAGAATCACATTTCTTGGTAGAATCATGCAGGATTGAAATTTTTGATGGTTTTTTACTCCTCTCAACAGCCCAAACAAGTTTCTAAAAGGATGAGTTTGCAACTACTTTACTTTTGGAGAAAATTCAAAACATTCATTATTCAATAGGGCCCAAACTATCAAAAACCAGCGGTTTCAATGAACACACATTTCTTGGTAGAATCATGCAGGACTGAAATTTTTGATGTTTTTCTACTCCTCTCATGAGCCCAAACAAGTCTCCAAAAGCATGAGTTTTCAACTACTTTACTTTTGGAGAAAATTCAAAACATTCATTATTCAATAGAGCCCAATAGCAAAAACCAGCGTTTTGAATGAAGAATCACATTTCTTGGTAGAATCATGCAGGATTGAAATTTTTGATGGTTTTTTACTCCTCTCAACAGCCCAAACAAGTTTCTAAAAGGATGAGTTTGCAACTACTTTACTTTTGGAGAAAATTCAAAACATTCATTATTCAATAGGGCCCAAACTATCAAAAACCAGCGGTTTCAATGAACACACATTTCTTGGTAGAATCATGCAGGACTGAAATTTTTGATGTTTTTCTACTCCTCTCATGAGCCCAAAGAAGTCTCTAAAAGCATGAGTTTGCAACTACTTTACTTTTGGAGAAAATTCAAAACATTCATTATTCAATAGAGCCCAATAGCAAAAACCAGCGTTTTGAATGAAGAATCACATTTCTTGGTAGAATCATGCAGGATTGAAATTTTTGATGGTTTTTTACTCCTCTCAACAGCCCAAACAAGTTTCTAAAAGGATGAGTTTGCAACTACTTTACTTTTGGAGAAAATTCAAAACATTCATTATTCAAAAGGGCCCAAACTATCAAAAACCAGCGGTTTCAATGAACACACAATTCTTGGTAGAATCATGCAGGACTGAAATTTTTGATGTTTTTCTACTCCTCTCATGAGCCCAAACAAGTCTCTAAAAGCATGAGTTTGCAACTACTTTACTTTTGGAGAAAATTCAAAACATTCATTATTCAATAGGGCCCAATAGCAAAAACCAGCGTTTTGAATGAAGAATCACATTTCTTGGTAGAATCATGCAGGATTGAAATTTTTGATGGTTTTTTACTCCTCTCAACAGCCCAAACAAGTTTCTAAAAGGATGAGTTTGCAACTACTTTACTTTTGGAGAAAATTCAAAACATTCATTATTCAATAGGGCCCAAACTATCAAAAACCAGCGGTTTCAATGAACACACATTTCTTGGTAGAATCATGCAGGACTGAAATTTTTGATGTTTTTCTACTCATCTCATGAGCCCAAACAAGTCTCTAAAAGCATGAGTTTGCAACTACCTTACTTTTGGAGAAAATTCAAAACATTCATTATTCAATAGAGCCCAATAGCAAAAACCAGCGTTTTGAATGAAGAATCACATTTCTTGGTATAATCATGCAGGATTGAAATTTTTGATGGTTTTTTACTCCTCTCAACAGCCCAAACAAGTTTCTAAAAGGATGAGTTTGCAACTACTTTACTTTTGGAGAAAATTCAAAACATTCATTATTCAATAGGGCCCAAACTATCAAAAACCAGCGGTTTCAATGAACACACATTTCTTGGTAGAATCATGCAGGACTGAAATTTTTGATGGTTTTTTACTCCTCTCATGAGCCCAAACAAGTCTCTAAAAGCATGAGTTTGCAACTACTTTACTTTTGGAGAAAATTCAAAACATTCATTATTCAATAGGGCCCAATAGCAAAAACCAGCGTTTTGAATGAAGAATCACATTTCTTGGTAGAATCATGCAGGATTGAAATTTTTGATGGTTTTTTACTCCTCTCAACAGCCCAAACAAGTTTCTAAAAGGATGAGTTTGCAACTACTTTACTTTTGGAGAAAATTCAAAACATTCATTATTCAATAGGGCCCAAACTATCAAAAACCAGCGGTTTCAATGAACACACATTTCTTGGTAGAATCATGCAGGACTGAAATTTTTGATGTTTTTCTACTCCTCTCATGAGCCCAAACAAGTCTCCAAAAGCATGAGTTTTCAACTACTTTACTTTTGGAGAAAATTCACAACATTCATTATTCAATAGAGCCCAATAGCAAAAACCAGCGTTTTGAATGAAGAATCACATTTCTTGGTAGAATCATGCAGGATTGAAATTTTTGATGGTTTTTTACTCCTCTCAACAGCCCAAACAAGTTTCTAAAAGGATGAGTTTGCAACTACTTTACTTTTGGAGAAAATTCAAAACATTCATTATTCAATAGGGCCCAAACTATCAAAAACCAGCGGTTTCAATGAACACACATTTCTTGGTAGAATCATGCAGGACTGAAATTTTTGATGTTTTTCTACTCCTCTCATGAGCCCAAAGAAGTCTCTAAAAGCATGAGTTTGCAACTACTTTACTTTTGGAGAAAATTGAAAACATTCATTATTCAATAGAGCCCAATAGCAAAAACCAGCGTTTTGAATGAAGAATCACATTTCTTGGTAGAATCATGCAGGATTGAAATTTTTGATGGTTTTTTACTCCTCTCAACAGCCCAAACAAGTTTCTAAAAGGATGAGTTTGCAACTACTTTACTTTTGGAGAAAATTCAAAACATTCATTATTCAAAAGGGCCCAAACTATCAAAAACCAGCGGTTTCAATGAACACACAATTCTTGGTAGAATCATGCAGGACTGAAATTTTTGATGTTTTTCTACTCCTCTCATGAGCCCAAACAAGTCTCTAAAAGCATGAGTTTGCAACTACTTTACTTTTGGAGAAAATTCAAAACATTCATTATTCAATAGGGCCCAATAGCAAAAACCAGCGTTTTGAATGAAGAATCACATTTCTTGGTAGAATCATGCAGGATTGAAATTTTTGATGGTTTTTTACTCCTCTCAACAGCCCAAACAAGTTTCTAAAAGGATGAGTTTGCAACTACTTTACTTTTGGAGAAAATTCAAAACATTCATTATTCAATAGGGCCCAAACTATCAAAAACCAGCGGTTTCAATGAACACACATTTCTTGGTAGAATCATGCAGGACTGAAATTTTTGATGTTTTTCTACTCCTCTCATGAGCCCAAACAAGTCTCCAAAAGCATGAGTTTTCAACTACTTTACTTTTGGAGAAAATTCAAAACATTCATTATTCAATAGAGCCCAATAGCAAAAACCAGCGTTTTGAATGAAGAATCACATTTCTTGGTAGAATCATGCAGGATTGAAATTTTTGATGGTTTTTTACTCCTCTCAACAGCCCAAACAAGTTTCTAAAAGGATGAGTTTGCAACTACTTTACTTTTGGAGAAAATTCAAAACATTCATTATTCAATAGGGCCCAAACTATCAAAAACCAGCGGTTTCAATGAACACACATTTCTTGGTAGAATCATGCAGGACTGAAATTTTTGATGTTTTTCTACTCCTCTCATGAGCCCAAACAAGTCTCTAAAAGCATGAGTTTGCAACTACTTTACTTTTGGAGAAAATTCAAAACATTCATTATTCAATAGAGCCCAATAGCAAAAACCAGCGTTTTGAATGAAGAATCACATTTCTTGGTAGAATCATGCAGGATTGAAATTTTTGATGGTTTTTTACTCCTCTCAACAGCCCAAACAAGTTTCTAAAAGGATGAGTTTGCAACTACTTTACTTTTGGAGAAAATTCAAAACATTCATTATTCAAAAGGGCCCAAACTATCAAAAACCAGCGGTTTCAATGAACACACAATTCTTGGTAGAATCATGCAGGACTGAAATTTTTGATATTTTTCTACTCCTCTCATGAGCCCAAACAAGTCTCTAAAAGCATGAGTTTGCAACTACTTTACTTTTGGAGAAAATTCAAAACATTCATTATTCAATAGGGCCCAATAGCAAAAACCAGCGTTTTGAATGAAGAATCACATTTCTTGGTAGAATCATGCAGGATTGAAATTTTTGATGGTTTTTTACTCCTCTCAACAGCCCAAACAAGTTTCTAAAAGGATGAGTTTGCAACTACTTTACTTTTGGAGAAAATTCAAAACATTCATTATTCAATAGGGCCCAAACTATCAAAAACCAGCGGTTTCAATGAACACACATTTCTTGGTAGAATCATGCAGGACTGAAATTTTTGATGTTTTTCTACTCATCTCATGAGCCCAAACAAGTCTCTAAAAGCATGAGTTTGCAACTACCTTACTTTTGGAGAAAATTCAAAACATTCATTATTCAATAGAGCCCAATAGCAAAAACCAGCGTTTTGAATGAAGAATCACATTTCTTGGTAGAATCATGCAGGATTGAAATTTTTGATGGTTTTTTACTCCTCTCAACAGCCCAAACAAGTTTCTAAAAGGATGAGTTTGCAACTACTTTACTTTTGGAGAAAATTCAAAACATTCATTATTCAAAAGGGCCCAAACTATCAAAAACCAGCGGTTTCAATGAACACACATTTCTTGGTAGAATCATGCAGGACTGAAATTTTTGATGTTTTTCTAATCCTCTCATGAGCCCAAACAAGTCTCTAAAAGCATGAGTTTGCAACTACTTTACTTTTGGAGAAAATTCAAAACATTCATTATTCAATAGGGCCCAAACTATCAAAAACCAGCAGTTTGAATGAACACACATTTCTTGGTAGAATCATGCAGGACTGAAATTTTTGATGTTTTTCTACTCCTCTCATGAGCCCAAACAAGTCTCTAAAAGCATGCGTTTGCAACTACTTTACTTTTGGAGAAAATTCAAAACATTCATTATTCAATAGAGCCCAATAGCAAAAACCAGCGTTTTGAATGAAGAATCACATTTCTTGGTAGAATCATGCAGGATTGAAATTTTTGATGATTTTTTACTCCTCTCAACAGCCCAAACAAGTTTCTAAAAGGATGAGTTTGCAACTACTTTACTTTTGGAGAAAATTCAAAACATTCATTATTCAATAGGGCCCAAACTATCAAAAACCAGCCGTTTCAATGAACACACATGTCTTGGTAGAATCATGCAGGACTGAAATTTTTGATGTTTTTCTACTCCTCTCATGAGCCCAAACAAGTCTCTAAAAGCATGAGTTTGCAACTACTTTACTTTTGGAGAAAATTCAAAACATTCATTATTCAATAGAGCCCAATAGCAAAAACCAGCGTTTTGAATGAAGAATCACATTTCTTGGTAGAATCATGCAGGATTGAAATTTTTGATGGTTTTTTACTCCTCTCAACAGCCCAAACAAGTTTCTAAAAGGATGAGTTTGCAACTACTTTACTTTTGGAGAAAATTCAAAACATTCATTATTCAATAGGGCCCAAACTATCAAAAACCAGCGGTTTCAATGAACACACATTTCTTGGTAGAATCATGCAGGACTGAAATTTTTGATGTTTTTCTACTCCTCTCATGAGCCCAAACAAGTCTCTAAAAGCATGAGTTTGCAACTACTTTACTTTTGGAGAAAATTCAAAACATTCATTATTCAATAGAGCCCAATAGCAAAACCCAGCGTTTTGAATGAAGAATCACATTTCTTGGTAGAATCATGCAGGATTGAAATTTTTGATGGTTTTTTACTCCTCTCAACAGCCCAAACAAGTTTCTAAAAGGATGAGTTTGCAACTACTTTACTTTTGGAGAAAATTCAAAACATTCATTATTCAATAGGGCCCAAACTATCAAAAACCAGCGGTTTCAATGAACACACATTTCTTGGTAGAATCATGCAGGACTGAAATTTTTGATGTTTTTCTACTCCTCTCATGAGCCCAAACAAGTCTCTAAAAGCATGAGTTTGCAACTACTTTACTTTTGGAGAAAATTCAAAACATTCATTATTCAATAGAGCCCAATAGCAAAACCCAGCGTTTTGAATGAAGAATCACATTTCTTGGTAGAATCATGCAGGATTGAAATTTTTGATGGTTTTTTACTCCTCTCAACAGCCCAAACAAGTTTCTAAAAGGATGAGTTTGCAACTACTTTACTTTTGGAGAAAATTCAAAACATTCATTATTCAATAGGGCCCAAACTATCAAAAACCAGCGGTTTCAATGAACACACATTTCTTGGTAGAATCATGCAGGACTGAAATTTTTGATGTTTTTCTACTCCTCTCATGAGCCCAAAAAAGTCTAAAAGCATGAGTTTGCAACTACTTTACTTTTGGAGAAAATTCAAAACATTCATTATTCAATAGAGCCCAATAGCAAAAACCAGCGTTTTGAATGAAGAATCACATTTCTTGGTAGAATCATGCAGGATTGAAATTTTTGATGGTTTTTTACTCCTCTCAACAGCCCAAACAAGTTTCTAAAAGGATGAGTTTGCAACTACTTTACTTTTGGAGAAAATTCAAAACATTCATTATTCAATAGGGCCCAAACTATCAAAAACCAGCGGTTTCAATGAACACACATTTCTTGGTAGAATCATGCAGGACTGAAATTTTTGATGTTTTTCTACTCAACTCATGAGCCCAAACAAGTCTCTAAAAGCATGAGTTTGCAACTACCTTACTTTTGGAGAAAATTCAAAACATTCATTATTCAATAGAGCCCAATAGCAAAAACCAGCGTTTTGAATGAAGAATCACATTTCTTGGTAGAATCATGCAGGATTGAAATTTTTGATGGTTTTTTACTCCTCTCAACAGCCCAAACAAGTTTCTAAAAGGATGAGTTTGCAACTACTTTACTTTTGGAGAAAATTCAAAACATTCATTATTCAATAGGGCCCAAACTATCAAAAACCAGCGGTTTCAATGAACACACATTTCTTGGTAGAATCATGCAGGACTGAAATTTTTGATGGTTTTTTACTCCTCTCATGAGCCCAAACAAGTCTCTAAAAGCATGAGTTTGCAACTACTTTACTTTTGGAGAAAATTCAAAACATTCATTATTCAATAGGGCCCAATAGCAAAAACCAGCGTTTTGAATGAAGAATCACATTTCTTGGTAGAATCATGCAGGATTGAAATTTTTGATGGTTTTTTACTCCTCTCAACAGCCCAAACAAGTTTCTAAAAGGATGAGTTTGCAACTACTTTACTTTTGGAGAAAATTCAAAACATTCATTATTCAATAGGGCCCAAACTATCAAAAACCAGCGGTTTCAATGAACACACATTTCTTGGTAGAATCATGCAGGACTGAAATTTTTGATGTTTTTCTACTCATCTCATGAGCCCAAACAAGTCTCTAAAAGCATGAGTTTGCAACTACCTTACTTTTGGAGAAAATTCAAAACATTCATTATTCAATAGAGCCCAATAGCAAAAACCAGCGTTTTGAATGAAGAATCACATTTCTTGGTAGAATCATGCAGGATTGAAATTTTTGATGGTTTTTTACTCCTCTCAACAGCCCAAACAAGTTTCTAAAAGGATGAGTTTGCAACTACTTTACTTTTGGAGAAAATTCAAAACATTCATTATTCAAAAGGGCCCAAACTATCAAAAACCAGCGGTTTCAATGAACACACATTTCTTGGTAGAATCATGCAGGACTGAAATTTTTGATGTTTTTCTAATCCTCTCATGAGCCCAAACAAGTCTCTAAAAGCATGAGTTTGCAACTACTTTACTTTTGGAGAAAATTCAAAACATTCATTATTCAACAGGGCCCAAACTATCAAAAACCAGCAGTTTGAATGAACACACATTTCTTGGTAGAATCATGCAGGACTGAAATTTTTGATGTTTTTCTACTCCTCTCATGAGCCCAAACAAGTCTCTAAAAGCATGCGTTTGCAACTACTTTACTTTTGGAGAAAATTCAAAACATTCATTATTCAATAGAGCCCAATAGCAAAAACCAGCGTTTTGAATGAAGAATCACATTTCTTGGTAGAATCATGCAGGATTGAAATTTTTGATGATTTTTTACTCCTCTCAACAGCCCAAACAAGTTTCTAAAAGGATGAGTTTGCAACTACTTTACTTTTGGAGAAAATTCAAAACATTCATTATTCAATAGGGCCCAAACTATCAAAAACCAGCCGTTTCAATGAACACACATGTCTTGGTAGAATCATGCAGGACTGAAATTTTTGATGTTTTTCTACTCCTCTCATGAGCCCAAACAAGTCTCTAAAAGCATGAGTTTGCAACTACTTTACTTTTGGAGAAAATTCAAAACATTCATTATTCAATAGAGCCCAATAGCAAAAACCAGCGTTTTGAATGAAGAATCACATTTCTTGGTAGAATCATGCAGGATTGAAATTTTTGATGGTTTTTTACTCCTCTCAACAGCCCAAACAAGTTTCTAAAAGGATGAGTTTGCAACTACTTTACTTTTGGAGAAAATTCAAAACATTCATTATTCAATAGGGCCCAAACTATCAAAAACCAGCGGTTTCAATGAACACACATTTCTTGGTAGAATCATGCAGGACTGAAATTTTTGATGTTTTTCTACTCCTCTCATGAGCCCAAAAAAGTCTAAAAGCATGAGTTTGCAACTACTTTACTTTTGGAGAAAATTCAAAACATTCATTATTCAATAGAGCCCAATAGCAAAAACCAGCGTTTTGAATGAAGAATCACATTTCTTGGTAGAATCATGCAGGATTGAAATTTTTGATGGTTTTTTACTCCTCTCAACAGCCCAAACAAGTTTCTAAAAGGATGAGTTTGCAACTACTTTACTTTTGGAGAAAATTCAAAACATTCATTATTCAATAGGGCCCAAACTATCAAAAACCAGCGGTTTCAATGAACACACATTTCTTGGTAGAATCATGCAGGACTGAAATTTTTGATGTTTTTCTACTCATCTCATGAGCCCAAACAAGTCTCTAAAAGCATGAGTTTGCAACTACCTTACTTTTGGAGAAAATTCAAAACATTCATTATTCAAAAGAGCCCAATAGCAAAAACCAGCGTTTTGAATGAAGAATCACATTTCTTGGTAGAATCATGCAGGATTGAAATTTTTGATGGTTTTTTACTCCTCTCAACAGCCCAAACAAGTTTCTAAAAGGATGAGTTTGCAACTACTTTACTTTTGGAGAAAATTCAAAACATTCATTATTCAATAGGGCCCAAACTATCAAAAACCAGCGGTTTCAATGAACACACATTTCTTGGTAGAATCATGCAGGACTGAAATTTTTGATGGTTTTTTACTCCTCTCATGAGCCCAAACAAGTCTCTAAAAGCATGAGTTTGCAACTACTTTACTTTTGGAGAAAATTCAAAACATTCATTATTCAATAGGGCCCAATAGCAAAAACCAGCGTTTTGAATGAAGAATCACATTTCTTGGTAGAATCATGCAGGATTGAAATTTTTGATGGTTTTTTACTCCTCTCAACAGCCCAAACAAGTTTCTAAAAGGATGAGTTTGCAACTACTTTACTTTTGGAGAAAATTCAAAACATTCATTATTCAATAGGGCCCAAACTATCAAAAACCAGCGGTTTCAATGAACACACATTTCTTGGTAGAATCATGCAGGACTGAAATTTTTGATGTTTTTCTACTCCTCTCATGAGCCCAAACAAGTCTCCAAAAGCATGAGTTTTCAACTACTTTACTTTTGGAGAAAATTCACAACATTCATTATTCAATAGAGCCCAATAGCAAAAACCAGCGTTTTGAATGAAGAATCACATTTCTTGGTAGAATCATGCAGGATTGAAATTTTTGATGGTTTTTTACTCCTCTCAACAGCCCAAACAAGTTTCTAAAAGGATGAGTTTGCAACTACTTTACTTTTGGAGAAAATTCAAAACATTCATTATTCAATAGGGCCCAAACTATCAAAAACCAGCGGTTTCAATGAACACACATTTCTTGGTAGAATCATGCAGGACTGAAATTTTTGATGTTTTTCTACTCCTCTCATGAGCCCAAAGAAGTCTCTAAAAGCATGAGTTTGCAACTACTTTACTTTTGGAGAAAATTGAAAACATTCATTATTCAATAGAGCCCAATAGCAAAAACCAGCGTTTTGAATGAAGAATCACATTTCTTGGTAGAATCATGCAGGATTGAAATTTTTGATGGTTTTTTACTCCTCTCAACAGCCCAAACAAGTTTCTAAAAGGATGAGTTTGCAACTACTTTACTTTTGGAGAAAATTCAAAACATTCATTATTCAAAAGGGCCCAAACTATCAAAAACCAGCGGTTTCAATGAACACACAATTCTTGGTAGAATCATGCAGGACTGAAATTTTTGATGTTTTTCTACTCCTCTCATGAGCCCAAACAAGTCTCTAAAAGCATGAGTTTGCAACTACTTTACTTTTGGAGAAAATTCAAAACATTCATTATTCAATAGGGCCCAATAGCAAAAACCAGCGTTTTGAATGAAGAATCACATTTCTTGGTAGAATCATGCAGGATTGAAATTTTTGATGGTTTTTTACTCCTCTCAACAGCCCAAACAAGTTTCTAAAAGGATGAGTTTGCAACTACTTTACTTTTGGAGAAAATTCAAAACATTCATTATTCAATAGGGCCCAAACTATCAAAAACCAGCGGTTTCAATGAACACACATTTCTTGGTAGAATCATGCAGGACTGAAATTTTTGATGTTTTTCTACTCCTCTCATGAGCCCAAACAAGTCTCCAAAAGCATGAGTTTTCAACTACTTTACTTTTGGAGAAAATTCAAAACATTCATTATTCAATAGAGCCCAATAGCAAAAACCAGCGTTTTGAATGAAGAATCACATTTCTTGGTAGAATCATGCAGGATTGAAATTTTTGATGGTTTTTTACTCCTCTCAACAGCCCAAACAAGTTTCTAAAAGGATGAGTTTGCAACTACTTTACTTTTGGAGAAAATTCAAAACATTCATTATTCAATAGGGCCCAAACTATCAAAAACCAGCGGTTTCAATGAACACACATTTCTTGGTAGAATCATGCAGGACTGAAATTTTTGATGTTTTTCTACTCCTCTCATGAGCCCAAACAAGTCTCTAAAAGCATGAGTTTGCAACTACTTTACTTTTGGAGAAAATTCAAAACATTCATTATTCAATAGAGCCCAATAGCAAAAACCAGCGTTTTGAATGAAGAATCACATTTCTTGGTAGAATCATGCAGGATTGAAATTTTTGATGGTTTTTTACTCCTCTCAACAGCCCAAACAAGTTTCTAAAAGGATGAGTTTGCAACTACTTTACTTTTGGAGAAAATTCAAAACATTCATTATTCAAAAGGGCCCAAACTATCAAAAACCAGCGGTTTCAATGAACACACAATTCTTGGTAGAATCATGCAGGACTGAAATTTTTGATGTTTTTCTACTCCTCTCATGAGCCCAAACAAGTCTCTAAAAGCATGAGTTTGCAACTACTTTACTTTTGGAGAAAATTCAAAACATTCATTATTCAATAGGGCCCAATAGCAAAAACCAGCGTTTTGAATGAAGAATCACATTTCTTGGTAGAATCATGCAGGATTGAAATTTTTGATGGTTTTTTACTCCTCTCAACAGCCCAAACAAGTTTCTAAAAGGATGAGTTTGCAACTACTTTACTTTTGGAGAAAATTCAAAACATTCATTATTCAATAGGGCCCAAACTATCAAAAACCAGCGGTTTCAATGAACACACATTTCTTGGTAGAATCATGCAGGACCGAAATTTTTGATGTTTTTCTACTCATCTCATGAGCCCAAACAAGTCTCTAAAAGCATGAGTTTGCAACTACCTTACTTTTGGAGAAAATTCAAAACATTCATTATTCAATAGAGCCCAATAGCAAAAACCAGCGTTTTGAATGAAGAATCACATTTCTTGGTAGAATCATGCAGGATTGAAATTTTTGATGGTTTTTTACTCCTCTCAACAGCCCAAACAAGTTTCTAAAAGGATGAGTTTGCAACTACTTTACTTTTGGAGAAAATTCAAAACATTCATTATTCAAAAGGGCCCAAACTATCAAAAACCAGCGGTTTCAATGAACACACATTTCTTGGTAGAATCATGCAGGACTGAAATTTTTGATGTTTTTCTAATCCTCTCATGAGCCCAAACAAGTCTCTAAAAGCATGAGTTTGCAACTACTTTACTTTTGGAGAAAATTCAAAACATTCATTATTCAATAGGGCCCAAACTATCAAAAACCAGCAGTTTGAATGAACACACATTTCTTGGTAGAATCATGCAGGACTGAAATTTTTGATGTTTTTCTACTCCTCTCATGAGCCCAAACAAGTCTCTAAAAGCATGCGTTTGCAACTACTTTACTTTTGGAGAAAATTCAAAACATTCATTATTCAATAGAGCCCAATAGCAAAAACCAGCGTTTTGAATGAAGAATCACATTTCTTGGTAGAATCATGCAGGATTGAAATTTTTGATGATTTTTTACTCCTCTCAACAGCCCAAACAAGTTTCTAAAAGGATGAGTTTGCAACTACTTTACTTTTGGAGAAAATTCAAAACATTCATTATTCAATAGGGCCCAAACTATCAAAAACCAGCCGTTTCAATGAACACACATGTCTTGGTAGAATCATGCAGGATTGAAATTTTTGATGTTTTTCTACTCCTCTCATGAGCCCAAACAAGTCTCTAAAAGCATGAGTTTGCAACTACTTTACTTTTGGAGAAAATTCAAAACATTCATTATTCAATAGAGCCCAATAGCAAAAACCAGCGTTTTGAATGAAGAATCACATTTCTTGGTAGAATCATGCAGGATTGAAATTTTTGATGGTTTTTTACTCCTCTCAACAGCCCAAACAAGTTTCTAAAAGGATGAGTTTGCAACTACTTTACTTTTGGAGAAAATTCAAAACATTCATTATTCAATAGGGCCCAAACTATCAAAAACCAGCGGTTTCAATGAACACACATTTCTTGGTAGAATCATGCAGGACTGAAATTTTTGATGTTTTTCTACTCCTCTCATGAGCCCAAACAAGTCTCTAAAAGCATGAGTTTGCAACTACTTTACTTTTGGAGAAAATTCAAAACATTCATTATTCAATAGAGACCAATAGCAAAACCCAGCGTTTTGAATGAAGAATCACATTTCTTGGTAGAATCATGCAGGATTGAAATTTTTGATGGTTTTTTACTCCTCTCAACAGCCCAAACAAGTTTCTAAAAGGATGAGTTTGCAACTACTTTACTTTTGGAGAAAATTCAAAACATTCATTATTCAATAGGGCCCAAACTATCAAAAACCAGCGGTTTCAATGAACACACATTTCTTGGTAGAATCATGCAGGACTGAAATTTTTGATGTTTTTCTACTCCTCTCATGAGCCCAAACAAGTCTCTAAAAGCATGAGTTTGCAACTACTTTACTTTTGGAGAAAATTCAAAACATTCATTATTCAATAGAGCCCAATAGCAAAACCCAGCGTTTTGAATGAAGAATCACATTTCTTGGTAGAATCATGCAGGATTGAAATTTTTGATGGTTTTTTACTCCTCTCAACAGCCCAAACAAGTTTCTAAAAGGATGAGTTTGCAACTACTTTACTTTTGGAGAAAATTCAAAACATTCATTATTCAATAGGGCCCAAACTATCAAAAACCAGCGGTTTCAATGAACACACATTTCTTGGTAGAATCATGCAGGACTGAAATTTTTGATGTTTTTCTACTCCTCTCATGAGCCCAAAAAAGTCTAAAAGCATGAGTTTGCAACTACTTTACTTTTGGAGAAAATTCAAAACATTCATTATTCAATAGAGCCCAATAGCAAAAACCAGCGTTTTGAATGAAGAATCACATTTCTTGGTAGAATCATGCAGGATTGAAATTTTTGATGGTTTTTTACTCCTCTCAACAGCCCAAACAAGTTTCTAAAAGGATGAGTTTGCAACTACTTTACTTTTGGAGAAAATTCAAAACATTCATTATTCAATAGGGCCCAAACTATCAAAAACCAGCGGTTTCAATGAACACACATTTCTTGGTAGAATCATGCAGGACTGAAATTTTTGATGTTTTTCTACTCCTCTCATGAGCCCAAACAAGTCTCTAAAAGCATGAGTTTGCAACTACTTTACTTTTGGAGAAAATTCAAAACATTCATTATTCAATAGAGCCCAATAGCAAAACCCAGCGTTTTGAATGAAGAATCACATTTCTTGGTAGAATCATGCAGGATTGAAATTTTTGATGGTTTTTTACGCCTCTCAACAGCCCAAACAAGTTTCTAAAAGGATGAGTTTGCAACTACTTTACTTTTGGAGAAAATTCAAAACATTCATTATTCAATAGGGCCCAAACTATCAAAAACCAGCGGTTTCAATGAACACACATTTCTTGGTAGAATCATGCAGGACTGAAATTTTTGATGTTTTTCTACTCCTCTCATGAGCCCAAAAAAGTCTAAAAGCATGAGTTTGCAACTACTTTACTTTTGGAGAAAATTCAAAACATTCATTATTCAATAGAGCCCAATAGCAAAAACCAGCGTTTTGAATGAAGAATCACATTTCTTGGTAGAATCATGCAGGATTGAAATTTTTGATGGTTTTTTACTCCTCTTAACAGCCCAAACAAGTTTCTAAAAGGATGAGTTTGCAACTACTTTACTTTTGGAGAAAATTCAAAACATTCATTATTCAATAGGGCCCAAACTATCAAAAACCAGCGGTTTCAATGAACACACATTTCTTGGTAGAATCATGCAGGACTGAAATTTTTGATGTTTTTCTACTCCTCTCATGAGCCCAAACAAGTCTCTAAAAGCATGAGTTTGCAACTACTTTACTTTTGGAGAAAATTCAAAACATTCATTATTCAATAGAGCCCAATAGCAAAAACCAGCGTTTTGAATGAAGAATCACATTTCTTGGTAGAATCATGCAGGATTGAAATTTTTGATGGTTTTTTACTCCTCTCAACAGCCCAAACAAGTTTCTAAAAGGATGAGTTTGCAACTACTTTACTTTTGGAGAAAATTCAAAACATTCATTATTCAATAGGGCCCAAACTATCAAAAACCAGCCGTTTCAATGAACACACATTTCTTGGTAGAATCATGCAGGACTGAAATTTTTGATGTTTTTCTACTCCTCTCGTGAGCCCAAACAAGTCTCTAAAAGCATGAGTTTGCAACTACTTTACTTTTGGAGAAAATTCAAAACATTCATTATTCAATAGAGCCCAATAGCAAAAACCAGCGTTTTGAATGAAGAATCACATTTCTTGGTAGAATCATGCAGGATTGAAATTTTTGATGGTTTTTTACTCCTCTCAACAGCCCAAACAAGTTTCTAAAAGGATGAGTTTGCAACTACTTTACTTTTGGAGAAAATTCAAAACATTCATTATTCAATAGGGCCCAAACTATCAAAAACCAGCGGTTTCAATGAACACACATTTCTTGGTAGAATCATGCAGATCTGAAATTTTTGATGTTTTTCTACTCCTCTCATGAGCCCAAACAAGTCTCTAAAAGCATGAGTTTGCAACTACTTTACTTTTGGAGAAAATTCAAAACATTCATTATTCAATAGAGCCCAATAGCAAAAACCAGCGTTTTGAATGAAGAATCACATTTCTTGGTAGAATCATGCAGGATTGAAATTTTTGATGGTTTTTTACTCCTCTCAACAGCCCAAACAAGTTTCTAAAAGGATGAGTTTGCAACTACTTTACTTTTGGAGAAAATTCAAAACATTCATTATTCAATAGGGCCCAAACTATCAAAAACCAGCGGTTTGAATGAACACATTTCTTGGTAGAATCATGCAGGACTGAAATTTTTGATGTTTTTCTACTCCTCTCATGAGCCCAAACAAGTCTCTAAAAGCATGAGTTTGCAACTACTTTACTTTTGGAGAAAATTCAAAACATTCACTATTCAATAGAGCCCAATAGCAAAAATCAGGTTTTGAATGAAGAATCACATTTCTTGGTAAAATCATGCAGGATTGAAATTTTTGATGGTTTTTTACTCCTCTCAACAGCCCAAACAAGTTTCTAAAAGGATGAGTTTGCAACTACTTTACTTTTGGAGAAAATTCAAAACATTCATTATTCAATAGGGCCCAAACTATCAAAAACCAGCGGTTTCAATGAACACACATTTCTTGGTAGAATCATGCAGGACTGAAATTTTTGATGTTTTTCTACTCCTCTCATGAGCCCAAACAAGTCTCTAAAAGCATGAGTTTGCAACTACTTTACTTTTGGAGAAAATTCAAAACATTCATTATTCAATAGAGCCCAATAGCAAAAACCAGCGTTTTGAATGAAGAATCACATTTCTTGGTAGAATCATGCAGGATTGAAATTTTTGATGGTTTTTTACTCCTCTCAACAGCCCAAACAAGTTTCTAAAAGGATGAGTTTGCAACTACTTTACTTTTGGAGAAAATTCAAAACATTCATTATTCAATAGGGCCCAAACTATCAAAAACCAGCGGTTTCAATGAACAAACATTTCTTGGTAGAATCATGCAGGACTGAAATTTTTGATGTTTTTCTACTCCTCTCATGAGCCCAAACAAGTCTCTAAAAGCATGAGTTTGCAACTACTTTACTTTTGGAGAAAATTCAAAACATTCATTATTCAATAGAGCCCAATAGCAAAAACCAGCGTTTTGAATGAAGAATCACATTTCTTGGTAGAATCATGCAGGATTGAAATTTTTGATGGTTTTTTACTCCTCTCAACAGCCCAAACAAGTTTCTAAAAGGATGAGTTTGCAACTACTTTACTTTTGGAGAAAATTCAAAACATTCATTATTCAATAGGGCCCAAACTATCAAAAACCAGCGGTTTGAATGAACACACATTTCTTGGTAGAATCATGCAGGACTGAAATTTTTGATGTTTTTCTACTCCTCTCATGAGCCCAAACAAGTCTCTAAAAGCATGAGTTTGCAACTACTTTACTTTTGGACAAAATTCAAAACATTCATTATTCAATAGAGCCCAATAGCAAAAACCAGCGTTTTGAATGAAGAATCACATTTCTTGGTAGAATCATGCAGGATTGAAATTTTTGATGGTTTTTTACTCCTCTCAACAGCCCAAACAAGTTTCTAAAAGGATGAGTTTGCAACTACTTTACTTTTGGAGAAAATTCAAAACATTCATTATTCAATAGGGCCCAAACTATCAAAAACCAGCGGTTTCAATGAACACACATTTCTTGGTAGAATCATGCAGGACTGAAATTTTTGATGTTTTTCTACTCCTCTCATGAGCCCAAAAAAGTCTAAAAGCATGAGTTTGCAAGTACTTTACTTTTGGAGAAAATTCAAAACATTAATTATTCTATAGAGCCCAATAGCAAAAACCAGCGTTTTGAATGAAGAATCACATTTCTTGGTAGAATCATGCAGGATTGAAATTTTTGATGGTTTTTTACTCCTCTCAACAGCCCAAACAAGTTTCTAAAAGGATGAGTTTGCAACTACTTTACTTTTGGAGAAAATTCAAAACATTCATTATTCAATAGGGCCCAAACTATCAAAAACCAGCGGTTTCAATGAACACACATTTCTTGGTAGAATCATGCAGGACTGAAATTTTTGATGTTTTTCTACTCCTCTCATGAGCCCAAACAAGTCTCTAAAAGCATGAGTTTGCAACTACTTTACTTTTGGAGAAAATTCAAAACATTCATTATTCAATAGAGCCCAATAGCAAAAACCAGCGTTTTGAATGAAGAATCACATTTCTTGGTAGAATCATGCAGGATTGAAATTTTTGATGGTTTTTTACTCCTCTCAACAGCCCAAACAAGTCTCTAAAAGGATGAGTTTGCAACTACTTTACTTTTGGAGAAAATTCAAAACATTCATTATTCAATAGGGCCCAAACTATCAAAAACCAGCGGTTTGAATCAACACACATTTCTTGGTAGAATCATGCAGGACTGAAATTTTTGATGTTTTTCTACTCCTCTCATGAGCCCAAACAAGTCTCTAAAAGCATGAGTTTGCAACTACTTTACTTTTGGAGAAAATTCAAAACATTCATTATTCAATAGAGCCCAATAGCAAAAACCAGCGTTTTGAATGAAGAATCACATTTCTTGGTAGAATCATGCAGGATTGAAATTTTTGATGGTTTTTTTACTCCTCTCAACAGCCCAAACAAGTTTCTAAAAGGATGAGTTTGCAACTACTTTACTTTTGGAGAAAATTCAAAACATTCATTATTCAATAGGGCCCAAACTATCAAAAACCAGCCGTTTCAATGAACACACATGTCTTGGTAGAATCATGCAGGACTGAAATTTTTGATGTTTTTCTACTCATCTCATGAGCCCAAACAAGTCTCTAAAAGCATGAGTTTGCAACTACTTTACTTTTGGAGAAAATTCAAAACATTCATTATTCAATAGAGCCCAATAGCAAAAACCAGCGTTTTGAATGAAGAATCACATTTCTTGGTAGAATCATGCAGGATTGAAATTTTTGATGGTTTTTTACTCCTCTCAACAGCCCAAACAAGTTTCTAAAAGGATGAGTTTGCAACTACTTTACTTTTGGAGAAAATTCAAAACATTCATTATTCAATAGGGCCCAAACTATCAAAAACCAGCGGTTTCAATGAACACACATTTCTTGGTAGAATCATGCAGGACTGAAATTTTTGATGTTTTTCTACTCCTCTCATGAGCCCAAACAAGTCTCTAAAAGCATGAGTTTGCAACTACTTTACTTTTGGAGAAAATTCAAAACATTCATTATTCAATAGAGCCCAATAGCAAAAACCAGCGTTTTGAATGAAGAATCACATTTCTTGGTAGAATCATGCAGGATTGAAATTTTTGATGGTTTTTTACTCCTCTCAACAGCCCAAACAAGTTTCTAAAAGGATGAGTTTGCAACTACTTTACTTTTGGAGAAAATTCAAAACATTCATTATTCAATAGGGCCCAAACTATCAAAAACCAGCCGTTTCAATGAACACACATTTCTTGGTAGAATCATGCAGGACTGAAATTTTTGATGGTTTCTTACTCCTCTCATGAGCCCAAACAAGTCTCTAAAAGCATGAGTTTGCAACTACTTTACTTTTGGAGAAAATTCAAAACATTCATTATTCAATAGAGCCCAATAGCAAAAACCAGCGTTTTAAATGAAGAATCACATTTCTTGGTAGAATCATGCAGGATTGAAATTTTTGATGGTTTTTTACTCCTCTCAACAGCCCAAACAAGTTTCTAAAAGGATGAGTTTGCAACTACTTTACTTTTGGAGAAAATTCAAAACATTCATTATTCAATAGGGCCCAAACTATCAAAAACCAGCCGTTTCAATGAACACACATTTCTTGGTAGAATCATGCAGGACTGAAATTTTTGATGGTTTCTTACTCCTCTCATGAGCCCAAACAAGTCTCTAAAAGCATGAGTTTGCAACTACTTTACTTTTGGAGAAAATTCAAAACATTCATTATTCAATAGAGCCCAATAGCAAAAACCAGCGTTTTGAATGAAGAATCACATTTCTTGGTAGAATCATGCAGGATTGAAATTTTTGATGGTTTTTTACTCCTCTCAACAGCCCAAACAAGTTTCTAAAAGGATGAGTTTGCAACTACTTTACTTTTGGAGAAAATTCAAAACATTCATTATTCAAAAGGGCCCAAACTATCAAAAACCAGCGGTTTCAATGAACACACATTTCTTGGTAGAATCATGCAGGACTATAATTTTTGATGTTTTTCTACTCCTCTCATGAGCCCAAACAAGTCTCTAAAAGCATGAGTTTGCAACTACTTTACTTTTGGAGAAAATTCAAAACATTCATTATTCAATAGGGCCCAATAGCAAAAACCAGCGTTTTGAATGAAGAATCACATTTCTTGGTAGAATCATGCAGGATTGAAATTTTTGATGGTTTTTTACTCCTCTCAACAGCCCAAACAAGTTTCTAAAAGGATGAGTTTGCAACTACTTTACTTTTGGAGAAAATTCAAAACATTCATTATTCAATAGGGCCCAAACTATCAAAAACCAGCGGTTTCAATGAACACACATTTCTTGGTAGAATCATGCAGGACTGAAATTTTTGATGTTTTTCTACTCCTCTCATGAGCCCAAACAAGTCTCCAAAAGCATGAGTTTTCAACTACTTTACTTTTGGAGAAAATTCAAAACATTCATTATTCAATAGAGCCCAATAGCAAAAACCAGCGTTTTGAATGAAGAATCACATTTCTTGGTAGAATCATGGCAGGATTGAAATTTTTGATGGTTTTTTACTCCTCTCAACAGCCCAAACAAGTTTCTAAAAGGATGAGTTTGCAACTACTTTACTTTTGGAGAAAATTCAAAACATTCATTATTCAAAAGGGCCCAAACTATCAAAAACCAGCGGTTTCAATGAACACACATTTCTTGGTAGAATCATGCAGGACTGAAATTTTTGATGTTTTTCTACTCCTCTCATGAGCCCAAACAAGTCTCTAAAAGCATGAGTTTGCAACTGCTTTACTTTTGGAAAAAAATCAAGACATTCATTATTCAATAGGGCCCAAACTATCAAAAACCAGCAGTTTGAATGAACACACATTTCTTGGTAGAATCATGCAGGACTGAAATTTTTGATGTTTTTCTACTCCTCTCATGAGCCCAAACAAGCCTCTAAAAGCATGCGTTTGCAACTACTTTACTTTTGGAGAAAATTCAAAACATTCATTATTCAATAGAGCCCAATAGCAAAAACCAGCGTTTTGAATGAAGAATCACATTTCTTGGTAGAATCATGCAGGATTGAAATTTTTGATGGTTTTTTACTCCTCTCAACAGCCCAAACAAGTTTCTAAAAGGATGAGTTTGCAACTACTTTACTTTTGGAGAAAATTCAAAACATTCATTATTCAATAGGGCCCAAACTATCAAAAACCAGCGGTTTCAATGAACACACATTTCTTGGTAGAATCATGCAGGACTGAAATTTTTGATGTTTTTCTACTCCTCTCATGAGCCCAAACAAGTCTCTAAAAGCATGAGTTTGCAACTACTTTACTTTTGGAGAAAATTCAAAACATTCATTATTCAATAGAGCCCAATAGCAAAACCCAGCGTTTTGAATGAAGAATCACATTTCTTGGTAGAATCATGCAGGATTGAAATTTTTGATGGTTTTTTACTCCTCTCAACAGCCCAAACAAGTTTCTAAAAGGATGAGTTTGCAACTACTTTACTTTTGGAGAAAATTAAAAACATTCATTATTCAATAGGGCCCACACTATCAAAAACCAGCGGTTTCAATGAACACACATTTCTTGGTTGAATCATGCAGGACTGAAATTTTTGATGTTTTTCTACTCCTCTCATGAGCCCAAACAAGTCTCTAAAAGCATGAGTTTGCAACTACTTTACTTTTGGAGAAAATTCAAAACATTCATTATTCAATAGAGCCCAATAGCAAAAACCAGCGTTTTGAATGAAGAATCACATTTCTTGGTAGAATCATGCAGGATTGAAATTTTTGATGGTTTTTTACTCCTCTCAACAGCCCAAACAAGTTTCTAAAAGGATGAGTTTGCAACTACTTTACTTTTGGAGAAAATTCAAAACATTCATTATTCAATAGGGCCCAAACTATCAAAAACCAGCGGTTTCAATGAACACACATTTCTTGGTAGAATCATGCAGGACTGAAATTTTTGATGTTTTTCTACTCCTCTCATGAGCCCAAACAAGTCTCCAAAAGCATGGGTTTGCAACTACTTTACTTTTGGAGAAAATTCAAAACATTCATTATTCAATAGAGCCCAATAGCATAAACCAGCGTTTTGAATGAAGAATCACATTTCTTGGTAGAATCATGCAGGATTGAAATTTTTGATGGTTTTTTACTCCTCTCAACAGCCCAAACAAGTTTCTAAAAGGATGAGTTTGCAACTACTTTACTTTTGGAGAAAATTCAAAACATTCATTATTCAATAGGGCCCAAACTATCAAAAACCAGCGGTTTCAATGAACACACATTTCTTGGTAGAATCATGCAGGACTGAAATTTTTGATGTTTTTCTACTCTCGTGAGCACAAACAAGTCTCTAAAAGCATGAGTTTGCAACTACTTTACTTTTGGAGAAAATTCAAAACTTTCATTATTCAATAGAGCCCAATAGCAAAAACCAGTGTTTTGAATGAAGAATCACATTTCTTGGTAGAATCATGCAGGATTGAAATTTTTGATGGTTTTTTACTCCTCTCAACAGCCCAAACAAGTTTCTAAAAGGATGAGTTTGCAACTACTTTACTTTTGGAGAAAATTCAAAACATTCATTATTCAATAGGGCCCAAACTATCAAAAACCAGCGGTTTCAATGAACACACATTTCTTGGTAGAATCATGCAGGACTGAAATTTTTGAAGATTTTTTACTCCTCTCAACAGCCCAAACAAGTTTCTAAAAGGATGAGTTTGCAACTACTTTACTTTTGGAGAAAATTCAAAACATTCATTATTCAATAGGGCCCAAACTATCAAAAACCAGCCGTTTCAATGAACACACATGTCTTGGTAGAATCATGCAGGACTGAAATTTTTGATGTTTTTCTACTCCTCTCATGAGCCCAAACAAGTCTCTAAAAGCATGAGTTTGCAACTACTTTACTTTTGGAGAAAATTCAAAACATTCATTATTCAATAGAGCCCAATAGCAAAAACCAGCGTTTTGAATGAAGAATCACATTTCTTGGTAGAATCATGCAGGATTGAAATTTTTGATGGTTTTTTACTCCTCTCAACAGCCCAAACAAGTTTCTAAAAGGATGAGTTTGCAACTACTTTACTTTTGGAGAAAATTCAAAACATTCATTATTCAATAGGGCCCAAACTATCAAAAACCAGCGGTTTCAATGAACACACATTTCTTGGTAGAATCATGCAGGACTGAAATTTTTGATGTTTTTCTACTCCTCTCATGAGCCCAAACAAGTCTCTAAAAGCATGAGTTTGCAACTACTTTACTTTTGGAGAAAATTCAAAACATTCATTATTCAATAGAGCCCAATAGCAAAACCCAGCGTTTTGAATGAAGAATCACATTTCTTGGTAGAATCATGCAGGATTGAAATTTTTGATGGTTTTTTACTCCTCTCAACAGCCCAAACAAGTTTCTAAAAGGATGAGTTTGCAACTACTTTACTTTTGGAGAAAATTCAAAACATTCATTATTCAATAGGGCCCAAACTATCAAAAACCAGCGGTTTCAATGAACACACATTTCTTGGTAGAATCATGCAGGACTGAAATTTTTGATGTTTTTCTACTCCTCTCATGAGCCCAAACAAGTCTCTAAAAGCATGAATTTGCAACTACTTTACTTTTGGAGAAAATTCAAAACATTCATTATTCAATAGGGCCCAAACTATCAAAAACCAGCAGTTTGAATGAACACACATTTCTTGGTAGAATCATGCAGGACTGAAATTTTTGATGTTTTTCTACTCCTCTCATGAGCCCAAACAAGTCTCTAAAAGCATGCGTTTGCAACTACTTTACTTTTGGAGAAAATTCAAAACATTCATTATTCAATAGAGCCCAATAGCAAAAACCAGCGTTTTGAATGAAGAATCACATTTCTTGGTAGAATCATGCAGGATTGAAATTTTTGATGATTTTTTACTCCTCTCAACAGCCCAAACAAGTTTCTAAAAGGATTAGTTTGCAACTACTTTACTTTTGGAGAAAATTCAAAACATTCATTATTCAATAGGGCCCAAACTATCAAAAACCAGCCGTTTCAATGAACACACATGTCTTGGTAGAATCATGCAGGACTGAAATTTTTGATGTTTTTCTACTCCTCTCATGAGCCCAAACAAGTCTCTAAAAGCATGAGTTTGCAACTACTTTACTTTTGGAGAAAATTCAAAACATTCATTATTCAATAGAGCCCAATAGCAAAAACCAGCGTTTTGAATGAAGAATCACATTTCTTGGTAGAATCATGCAGGATTGAAATTTTTGATGGTTTTTTACTCCTCTCAACAGCCCAAACAAGTTTCTAAAAGGATGAGTTTGCAACTACTTTACTTTTGGAGAAAATTCAAAACATTCATTATTCAATAGGGCCCAAACTATCAAAAACCAGCGGTTTCAATGAACACACATTTCTTGGTAGAATCATGCAGGACTGAAATTTTTGATGTTTTTCTACTCCTCTCATGAGCCCAAACAAGTCTCTAAAAGCATGAGTTTGCAACTACTTTACTTTTGGAGAAAATTCAAAACATTCATTATTCAGTAGAGCCCAATAGCAAAACCCAGCGTTTTGAATGAAGAATCACATTTCTTGGTAGAATCATGCAGGATTGAAATTTTTGATGGTTTTTTACTCCTCTCAACAGCCCAAACAAGTTTCTAAAAGGATGAGTTTGCAACTACTTTACTTTTGGAGAAAATTCAAAACATTCATTATTCAATAGGGCCCAAACTATCAAAAACCAGCGGTTTCAATGAACACACATTTCTTGGTAGAATCATGCAGGACTGAAATTTTTGAAGATTTTTTACTCCTCTCAACAGCCCAAACAAGTTTCTAAAAGGATGAGTTTGCAACTACTTTACTTTTGGAGAAAATTCAAAACATTCATTATTCAATAGGGCCCAAACTATCAAAAACCAGCCGTTTCAATGAACACACATGTCTTGGTAGAATCATGCAGGACTGAAATTTTTGATGTTTTTCTACTCCTCTCATGAGCCCAAACAAGTCTCTAAAAGCATGAGTTTGCAACTACTTTACTTTTGGAGAAAATTCAAAACATTCATTATTCAATAGAGCCCAATAGCAAAAACCAGCGTTTTGAATGAAGAATCACATTTCTTGGTAGAATCATGCAGGATTGAAATTTTTGATGGTTTTTTACTCCTCTCAACAGCCCAAACAAGTTTCTAAAAGGATGAGTTTGCAACTACTTTACTTTTGGAGAAAATTCAAAACATTCATTATTCAATAGGGCCCAAACTATCAAAAACCAGCGGTTTCAATGAACACACATTTCTTGGTAGAATCATGCAGGACTGAAATTTTTGATGTTTTTCTACTCCTCTCATGAGCCCAAACAAGTCTCTAAAAGCATGAGTTTGCAACTACTTTACTTTTGGAGAAAATTCAAAACATTCATTATTCAATAGAGCCCAATAGCAAAACCCAGCGTTTTGAATGAAGAATCACATTTCTTGGTAGAATCATGCAGGATTGAAATTTTTGATGGTTTTTTACTCCTCTCAACAGCCCAAACAAGTTTCTAAAAGGATGAGTTTGCAACTACTTTACTTTTGGAGAAAATTCAAAACATTCATTATTCAATAGGGCCCAAACTATCAAAAACCAGCGGTTTCAATGAACACACATTTCTTGGTAGAATCATGCAGGACTGAAATTTTTGATGTTTTTCTACTCCTCTCATGAGCCCAAACAAGTCTCTAAAAGCATGAATTTGCAACTACTTTACTTTTGGAGAAAATTCAAAACATTCATTATTCAATAGGGCCCAAACTATCAAAAACCAGCAGTTTGAATGAACACACATTTCTTGGTAGAATCATGCAGGACTGAAATTTTTGATGTTTTTCTACTCCTCTCATGAGCCCAAACAAGTCTCTAAAAGCATGCGTTTGCAACTACTTTACTTTTGGAGAAAATTCAAAACATTCATTATTCAATAGAGCCCAATAGCAAAAACCAGCGTTTTGAATGAAGAATCACATTTCTTGGTAGAATCATGCAGGATTGAAATTTTTGATGATTTTTTACTCCTCTCAACAGCCCAAACAAGTTTCTAAAAGGATTAGTTTGCAACTACTTTACTTTTGGAGAAAATTCAAAACATTCATTATTCAATAGGGCCCAAACTATCAAAAACCAGCCGTTTCAATGAACACACATGTCTTGGTAGAATCATGCAGGACTGAAATTTTTGATGTTTTTCTACTCCTCTCATGAGCCCAAACAAGTCTCTAAAAGCATGAGTTTGCAACTACTTTACTTTTGGAGAAAATTCAAAACATTCATTATTCAATAGAGCCCAATAGCAAAAACCAGCGTTTTGAATGAAGAATCACATTTCTTGGTAGAATCATGCAGGATTGAAATTTTTGATGGTTTTTTACTCCTCTCAACAGCCCAAACAAGTTTCTAAAAGGATGAGTTTGCAACTACTTTACTTTTGGAGAAAATTCAAAACATTCATTATTCAATAGGGCCCAAACTATCAAAAACCAGCGGTTTCAATGAACACACATTTCTTGGTAGAATCATGCAGGACTGAAATTTTTGATGTTTTTCTACTCCTCTCATGAGCCCAAACAAGTCTCTAAAAGCATGAGTTTGCAACTACTTTACTTTTGGAGAAAATTCAAAACATTCATTATTCAGTAGAGCCCAATAGCAAAACCCAGCGTTTTGAATGAAGAATCACATTTCTTGGTAGAATCATGCAGGATTGAAATTTTTGATGGTTTTTTACTCCTCTCAACAGCCCAAACAAGTTTCTAAAAGGATGAGTTTGCAACTACTTTACTTTTGGAGAAAATTCAAAACATTCATTATTCAATAGGGCCCAAACTATCAAAAACCAGCGGTTTCAATGAACACACATTTCTTGGTAGAATCATGCAGGACTGAAATTTTTGATGTTTTTCTACTCCTCTCATGAGCCCAAACAAGTCTCTAAAAGCATGAGTTTGCAACTACTTTACTTTTGGAGAAAATTCAAAACATTCATTATTCAGTAGAGCCCAATAGCAAAACCCAGCGTTTTGAATGAAGAATCACATTTCTTGGTAGAATCATGCAGGATTGAAATTTTTGATGGTTTTTTACTCCTCTCAACAGCCCAAACAAGTTTCTAAAAGGATGAGTTTGCAACTACTTTACTTTTGGAGAAAATTCAAAACATTCATTATTCAATAGGGCCCAAACTATCAAAAACCAGCGGTTTCAATGAACACACATTTCTTGGTAGAATCATGCAGGACTGAAATTTTTGATGTTTTTCTACTCCTCTCATGAGCTCAAAAAAGTCTAAAAGCATGAGTTTGCAACTACTTTACTTTTGGAGAAAATTCAAAACATTCATTATTCAATAGAGCCCAATAGCAAAAACCAGCGTTTTGAATGAAGAATCACATTTCTTGGTAGAATCATGCAGGATTGAAATTTTTGATGGTTTTTTACTCCTCTCAACAGCCCAAACAAGTTTCTAAAAGGATGAGTTTGCAACTACTTTACTTTTGGAGAAAATTAAAAACATTCATTATTCAATAGGGCCCACACTATCAAAAACCAGCGGTTTCAATGAACACACATTTCTTGGTAGAATCATGCAGGACTGAAATTTTTGATGTTTTTCTACTCCTCTCATGAGCCCAAACAAGTCTCTAAAAGCATGAGTTTGCAACTACTTTACTTTTGGAGAAAATTCAAAACATTCATTATTCAATAGAGCCCAATAGCAAAAACCAGCGTTTTGAATGAAGAATCACATTTCTTGGTAGAATCATGCAGGATTGAAATTTTTGATGGTTTTTTACTCCTCTCAACAGCCCAAACAAGTTTCTAAAAGGATGAGTTTGCAACTACTTTACTTTTGGAGAAAATTCAAAACATTCATTATTCAATAGGGCCCAAACTATCAAAAACCAGCGGTTTCAATGAACACACATTTCTTGGTAGAATCATGCAGGACTGAAATTTTTGATGTTTTTCTACTCCTCTCATGAGCCCAAACAAGTCTCCAAAAGCATGGGTTTGCAACTACTTTACTTTTGGAGAAAATTCAAAACATTCATTATTCATTAGAGCCCAATAGCATAAACCAGCGTTTTGAATGAAGAATCACATTTCTTGGTAGAATCATGCAGGATTGAAATTTTTGATGGTTTTTTACTCCTCTCAACAGCCCAAACAAGTTTCTTAAAGGATGAGTTTGCAACTACTTTACTTTTGGAGAAAATTCAAAACATTCATTATTCAATAGGGCCCAAACTATCAAAAACCAGCGGTTTCAATGAACACACATTTCTTGGTAGAATCATGCAGGACTGAAATTTTTGATGTTTTTCTACTCCTCTCATGAGCTCAAAAAAGTCTAAAAGCATGAGTTTGCAACTACTTTACTTTTGGAGAAAATTCAAAACATTCATTATTCAATAGAGCCCAATAGCAAAAACCAGCGTTTTGAATGAAGAATCACATTTCTTGGTAGAATCATGCAGGATTGAAATTTTTGATGGTTTTTTACTCCTCTCAACAGCCCAAACAAGTTTCTAAAAGGATGAGTTTGCAACTACTTTACTTTTGGAGAAAATTCAAAACATTCATTATTCAATAGGGCCCAAACTATCAAAAACCAGCGGTTTCAATGAACACACATTTCTTGGTAGAATCATGCAGGACTGAAATTTTTGATGTTTTTCTACTCATCTCATGAGCCCAAACAAGTCTCTAAAAGCATGAGTTTGCAACTACCTTACTTTTGGAGAAAATTCAAAACATTCATTATTCAATAGAGCCCAATAGCAAAAACCAGCGTTTTGAATGAAGAATCACATTTCTTGGTAGAATCATGCAGGATTGAAATTTTTGATGGTTTTTTACTCCTCTCAACAGCCCAAACAAGTTTCTAAAAGGATGAGTTTGCAACTACTTTACTTTTGGAGAAAATTCAAAACATTCATTATTCAATAGGGCCCAAACTATCAAAAACCAGCGGTTTCAATGAACACACATTTCTTGGTAGAATCATGCAGGACTGAAATTTTTGATGGTTTTTTACTCCTCTCATGAGCCCAAACAAGTCTCTAAAAGCATGAGTTTGCAACTACTTTACTTTTGGAGAAAATTCAAAACATTCATTATTCAATAGGGCCCAATAGCAAAAACCAGCGTTTTGAATGAAGAATCACATTTCTTGGTAGAATCATGCAGGATTGAAATTTTTGATGGTTTTTTACTCCTCTCAACAGCCCAAACAAGTTTCTAAAAGGATGAGTTTGCAACTACTTTACTTTTGGAGAAAATTCAAAACATTCATTATTCAATAGGGCCCAAACTATCAAAAACCAGCGGTTTCAATGAACACACATTTCTTGGTAGAATCATGCAGGACTGAAATTTTTGATGTTTTTCTACTCCTCTCATGAGCCCAAACAAGTCTCCAAAAGCATGAGTTTTCAACTACTTTACTTTTGGAGAAAATTCACAACATTCATTATTCAATAGAGCCCAATAGCAAAAACCAGCGTTTTGAATGAAGAATCACATTTCTTGGTAGAATCATGCAGGATTGAAATTTTTGATGGTTTTTTACTCCTCTCAACAGCCCAAACAAGTTTCTAAAAGGATGAGTTTGCAACTACTTTACTTTTGGAGAAAATTCAAAACATTCATTATTCAATAGGGCCCAAACTATCAAAAACCAGCGGTTTCAATGAACACACATTTCTTGGTAGAATCATGCAGGACTGAAATTTTTGATGTTTTTCTACTCCTCTCATGAGCCCAAAGAAGTCTCTAAAAGCATGAGTTTGCAACTACTTTACTTTTGGAGAAAATTGAAAACATTCATTATTCAATAGAGCCCAATAGCAAAAACCAGCGTTTTGAATGAAGAATCACATTTCTTGGTAGAATCATGCAGGATTGAAATTTTTGATGGTTTTTTACTCCTCTCAACAGCCCAAACAAGTTTCTAAAAGGATGAGTTTGCAACTACTTTACTTTTGGAGAAAATTCAAAACATTCATTATTCAAAAGGGCCCAAACTATCAAAAACCAGCGGTTTCAATGAACACACAATTCTTGGTAGAATCATGCAGGACTGAAATTTTTGATGTTTTTCTACTCCTCTCATGAGCCCAAACAAGTCTCTAAAAGCATGAGTTTGCAACTACTTTACTTTTGGAGAAAATTCAAAACATTCATTATTCAATAGGGCCCAATAGCAAAAACCAGCGTTTTGAATGAAGAATCACATTTCTTGGTAGAATCATGCAGGATTGAAATTTTTGATGGTTTTTTACTCCTCTCAACAGCCCAAACAAGTTTCTAAAAGGATGAGTTTGCAACTACTTTACTTTTGGAGAAAATTCAAAACATTCATTATTCAATAGGGCCCAAACTATCAAAAACCAGCGGTTTCAATGAACACACATTTCTTGGTAGAATCATGCAGGACTGAAATTTTTGATGTTTTTCTACTCCTCTCATGAGCCCAAACAAGTCTCCAAAAGCATGAGTTTTCAACTACTTTACTTTTGGAGAAAATTCAAAACATTCATTATTCAATAGAGCCCAATAGCAAAAACCAGCGTTTTGAATGAAGAATCACATTTCTTGGTAGAATCATGCAGGATTGAAATTTTTGATGGTTTTTTACTCCTCTCAACAGCCCAAACAAGTTTCTAAAAGGATGAGTTTGCAACTACTTTACTTTTGGAGAAAATTCAAAACATTCATTATTCAATAGGGCCCAAACTATCAAAAACCAGCGGTTTCAATGAACACACATTTCTTGGTAGAATCATGCAGGACTGAAATTTTTGATGTTTTTCTACTCCTCTCATGAGCCCAAACAAGTCTCTAAAAGCATGAGTTTGCAACTACTTTACTTTTGGAGAAAATTCAAAACATTCATTATTCAATAGAGCCCAATAGCAAAAACCAGCGTTTTGAATGAAGAATCACATTTCTTGGTAGAATCATGCAGGATTGAAATTTTTGATGGTTTTTTACTCCTCTCAACAGCCCAAACAAGTTTCTAAAAGGATGAGTTTGCAACTACTTTACTTTTGGAGAAAATTCAAAACATTCATTATTCAAAAGGGCCCAAACTATCAAAAACCAGCGGTTTCAATGAACACACAATTCTTGGTAGAATCATGCAGGACTGAAATTTTTGATGTTTTTCTACTCCTCTCATGAGCCCAAACAAGTCTCTAAAAGCATGAGTTTGCAACTACTTTACTTTTGGAGAAAATTCAAAACATTCATTATTCAATAGGGCCCAATAGCAAAAACCAGCGTTTTGAATGAAGAATCACATTTCTTGGTAGAATCATGCAGGATTGAAATTTTTGATGGTTTTTTACTCCTCTCAACAGCCCAAACAAGTTTCTAAAAGGATGAGTTTGCAACTACTTTACTTTTGGAGAAAATTCAAAACATTCATTATTCAATAGGGCCCAAACTATCAAAAACCAGCGGTTTCAATGAACACACATTTCTTGGTAGAATCATGCAGGACTGAAATTTTTGATGTTTTTCTACTCATCTCATGAGCCCAAACAAGTCTCTAAAAGCATGAGTTTGCAACTACCTTACTTTTGGAGAAAATTCAAAACATTCATTATTCAATAGAGCCCAATAGCAAAAACCAGCGTTTTGAATGAAGAATCACATTTCTTGGTAGAATCATGCAGGATTGAAATTTTTGATGGTTTTTTACTCCTCTCAACAGCCCAAACAAGTTTCTAAAAGGATGAGTTTGCAACTACTTTACTTTTGGAGAAAATTCAAAACATTCATTATTCAAAAGGGCCCAAACTATCAAAAACCAGCGGTTTCAATGAACACACATTTCTTGGTAGAATCATGCAGGACTGAAATTTTTGATGTTTTTCTAATCCTCTCATGAGCCCAAACAAGTCTCTAAAAGCATGAGTTTGCAACTACTTTACTTTTGGAGAAAATTCAAAACATTCATTATTCAATAGGGCCCAAACTATCAAAAACCAGCAGTTTGAATGAACACACATTTCTTGGTAGAATCATGCAGGACTGAAATTTTTGATGTTTTTCTACTCCTCTCATGAGCCCAAACAAGTCTCTAAAAGCATGCGTTTGCAACTACTTTACTTTTGGAGAAAATTCAAAACATTCATTATTCAATAGAGCCCAATAGCAAAAACCAGCGTTTTGAATGAAGAATCACATTTCTTGGTAGAATCATGCAGGATTGAAATTTTTGATGATTTTTTACTCCTCTCAACAGCCCAAACAAGTTTCTAAAAGGATGAGTTTGCAACTACTTTACTTTTGGAGAAAATTCAAAACATTCATTATTCAATAGGGCCCAAACTATCAAAAACCAGCCGTTTCAATGAACACACATGTCTTGGTAGAATCATGCAGGACTGAAATTTTTGATGTTTTTCTACTCCTCTCATGAGCCCAAACAAGTCTCTAAAAGCATGAGTTTGCAACTACTTTACTTTTGGAGAAAATTCAAAACATTCATTATTCAATAGAGCCCAATAGCAAAAACCAGCGTTTTGAATGAAGAATCACATTTCTTGGTAGAATCATGCAGGATTGAAATTTTTGATGGTTTTTTACTCCTCTCAACAGCCCAAACAAGTTTCTAAAAGGATGAGTTTGCAACTACTTTACTTTTGGAGAAAATTCAAAACATTCATTATTCAATAGGGCCCAAACTATCAAAAACCAGCGGTTTCAATGAACACACATTTCTTGGTAGAATCATGCAGGACTGAAATTTTTGATGTTTTTCTACTCCTCTCATGAGCCCAAACAAGTCTCTAAAAGCATGAGTTTGCAACTACTTTACTTTTGGAGAAAATTCAAAACATTCATTATTCAATAGAGACCAATAGCAAAACCCAGCGTTTTGAATGAAGAATCACATTTCTTGGTAGAATCATGCAGGATTGAAATTTTTGATGGTTTTTTACTCCTCTCAACAGCCCAAACAAGTTTCTAAAAGGATGAGTTTGCAACTACTTTACTTTTGGAGAAAATTCAAAACATTCATTATTCAATAGGGCCCAAACTATCAAAAACCAGCGGTTTCAATGAACACACATTTCTTGGTAGAATCATGCAGGACTGAAATTTTTGATGTTTTTCTACTCCTCTCATGAGCCCAAACAAGTCTCTAAAAGCATGAGTTTGCAACTACTTTACTTTTGGAGAAAATTCAAAACATTCATTATTCAATAGAGCCCAATAGCAAAACCCAGCGTTTTGAATGAAGAATCACATTTCTTGGTAGAATCATGCAGGATTGAAATTTTTGATGGTTTTTTACTCCTCTCAACAGCCCAAACAAGTTTCTAAAAGGATGAGTTTGCAACTACTTTACTTTTGGAGAAAATTCAAAACATTCATTATTCAATAGGGCCCAAACTATCAAAAACCAGCGGTTTCAATGAACACACATTTCTTGGTAGAATCATGCAGGACTGAAATTTTTGATGTTTTTCTACTCCTCTCATGAGCCCAAAAAAGTCTAAAAGCATGAGTTTGCAACTACTTTACTTTTGGAGAAAATTCAAAACATTCATTATTCAATAGAGCCCAATAGCAAAAACCAGCGTTTTGAATGAAGAATCACATTTCTTGGTAGAATCATGCAGGATTGAAATTTTTGATGGTTTTTTACTCCTCTCAACAGCCCAAACAAGTTTCTAAAAGGATGAGTTTGCAACTACTTTACTTTTGGAGAAAATTCAAAACATTCATTATTCAATAGGGCCCAAACTATCAAAAACCAGCGGTTTCAATGAACACACATTTCTTGGTAGAATCATGCAGGACTGAAATTTTTGATGTTTTTCTACTCCTCTCATGAGCCCAAACAAGTCTCTAAAAGCATGAGTTTGCAACTACTTTACTTTTGGAGAAAATTCAAAACATTCATTATTCAATAGAGCCCAATAGCAAAACCCAGCGTTTTGAATGAAGAATCACATTTCTTGGTAGAATCATGCAGGATTGAAATTTTTGATGGTTTTTTACGCCTCTCAACAGCCCAAACAAGTTTCTAAAAGGATGAGTTTGCAACTACTTTACTTTTGGAGAAAATTCAAAACATTCATTATTCAATAGGGCCCAAACTATCAAAAACCAGCGGTTTCAATGAACACACATTTCTTGGTAGAATCATGCAGGACTGAAATTTTTGATGTTTTTCTACTCCTCTCATGAGCCCAAAAAAGTCTAAAAGCATGAGTTTGCAACTACTTTACTTTTGGAGAAAATTCAAAACATTCATTATTCAATAGAGCCCAATAGCAAAAACCAGCGTTTTGAATGAAGAATCACATTTCTTGGTAGAATCATGCAGGATTGAAATTTTTGATGGTTTTTTACTCCTCTTAACAGCCCAAACAAGTTTCTAAAAGGATGAGTTTGCAACTACTTTACTTTTGGAGAAAATTCAAAACATTCATTATTCAATAGGGCCCAAACTATCAAAAACCAGCGGTTTCAATGAACACACATTTCTTGGTAGAATCATGCAGGACTGAAATTTTTGATGTTTTTCTACTCCTCTCATGAGCCCAAACAAGTCTCTAAAAGCATGAGTTTGCAACTACTTTACTTTTGGAGAAAATTCAAAACATTCATTATTCAATAGAGCCCAATAGCAAAAACCAGCGTTTTGAATGAAGAATCACATTTCTTGGTAGAATCATGCAGGATTGAAATTTTTGATGGTTTTTTACTCCTCTCAACAGCCCAAACAAGTTTCTAAAAGGATGAGTTTGCAACTACTTTACTTTTGGAGAAAATTCAAAACATTCATTATTCAATAGGGCCCAAACTATCAAAAACCAGCCGTTTCAATGAACACACATTTCTTGGTAGAATCATGCAGGACTGAAATTTTTGATGTTTTTCTACTCCTCTCGTGAGCCCAAACAAGTCTCTAAAAGCATGAGTTTGCAACTACTTTACTTTTGGAGAAAATTCAAAACATTCATTATTCAATAGAGCCCAATAGCAAAAACCAGCGTTTTGAATGAAGAATCACATTTCTTGGTAGAATCATGCAGGATTGAAATTTTTGATGGTTTTTTACTCCTCTCAACAGCCCAAACAAGTTTCTAAAAGGATGAGTTTGCAACTACTTTACTTTTGGAGAAAATTCAAAACATTCATTATTCAATAGGGCCCAAACTATCAAAAACCAGCGGTTTCAATGAACACACATTTCTTGGTAGAATCATGCAGATCTGAAATTTTTGATGTTTTTCTACTCCTCTCATGAGCCCAAACAAGTCTCTAAAAGCATGAGTTTGCAACTACTTTACTTTTGGAGAAAATTCAAAACATTCATTATTCAATAGAGCCCAATAGCAAAAACCAGCGTTTTGAATGAAGAATCACATTTCTTGGTAGAATCATGCAGGATTGAAATTTTTGATGGTTTTTTACTCCTCTCAACAGCCCAAACAAGTTTCTAAAAGGATGAGTTTGCAACTACTTTACTTTTGGAGAAAATTCAAAACATTCATTATTCAATAGGGCCCAAACTATCAAAAACCAGCGGTTTGAATGAACACATTTCTTGGTAGAATCATGCAGGACTGAAATTTTTGATGTTTTTCTACTCCTCTCATGAGCCCAAACAAGTCTCTAAAAGCATGAGTTTGCAACTACTTTACTTTTGGAGAAAATTCAAAACATTCACTATTCAATAGAGCCCAATAGCAAAAATCAGGTTTTGAATGAAGAATCACATTTCTTGGTAAAATCATGCAGGATTGAAATTTTTGATGGTTTTTTACTCCTCTCAACAGCCCAAACAAGTTTCTAAAAGGATGAGTTTGCAACTACTTTACTTTTGGAGAAAATTCAAAACATTCATTATTCAATAGGGCCCAAACTATCAAAAACCAGCGGTTTCAATGAACACACATTTCTTGGTAGAATCATGCAGGACTGAAATTTTTGATGTTTTTCTACTCCTCTCATGAGCCCAAACAAGTCTCTAAAAGCATGAGTTTGCAACTACTTTACTTTTGGAGAAAATTCAAAACATTCATTATTCAATAGAGCCCAATAGCAAAAACCAGCGTTTTGAATGAAGAATCACATTTCTTGGTAGAATCATGCAGGATTGAAATTTTTGATGGTTTTTTACTCCTCTCAACAGCCCAAACAAGTTTCTAAAAGGATGAGTTTGCAACTACTTTACTTTTGGAGAAAATTCAAAACATTCATTATTCAATAGGGCCCAAACTATCAAAAACCAGCGGTTTCAATGAACAAACATTTCTTGGTAGAATCATGCAGGACTGAAATTTTTGATGTTTTTCTACTCCTCTCATGAGCCCAAACAAGTCTCTAAAAGCATGAGTTTGCAACTACTTTACTTTTGGAGAAAATTCAAAACATTCATTATTCAATAGAGCCCAATAGCAAAAACCAGCGTTTTGAATGAAGAATCACATTTCTTGGTAGAATCATGCAGGATTGAAATTTTTGATGGTTTTTTACTCCTCTCAACAGCCCAAACAAGTTTCTAAAAGGATGAGTTTGCAACTACTTTACTTTTGGAGAAAATTCAAAACATTCATTATTCAATAGGGCCCAAACTATCAAAAACCAGCGGTTTGAATGAACACACATTTCTTGGTAGAATCATGCAGGACTGAAATTTTTGATGTTTTTCTACTCCTCTCATGAGCCCAAACAAGTCTCTAAAAGCATGAGTTTGCAACTACTTTACTTTTGGACAAAATTCAAAACATTCATTATTCAATAGAGCCCAATAGCAAAAACCAGCGTTTTGAATGAAGAATCACATTTCTTGGTAGAATCATGCAGGATTGAAATTTTTGATGGTTTTTTACTCCTCTCAACAGCCCAAACAAGTTTCTAAAAGGATGAGTTTGCAACTACTTTACTTTTGGAGAAAATTCAAAACATTCATTATTCAATAGGGCCCAAACTATCAAAAACCAGCGGTTTCAATGAACACACATTTCTTGGTAGAATCATGCAGGACTGAAATTTTTGATGTTTTTCTACTCCTCTCATGAGCCCAAAAAAGTCTAAAAGCATGAGTTTGCAAGTACTTTACTTTTGGAGAAAATTCAAAACATTAATTATTCTATAGAGCCCAATAGCAAAAACCAGCGTTTTGAATGAAGAATCACATTTCTTGGTAGAATCATGCAGGATTGAAATTTTTGATGGTTTTTTACTCCTCTCAACAGCCCAAACAAGTTTCTAAAAGGATGAGTTTGCAACTACTTTACTTTTGGAGAAAATTCAAAACATTCATTATTCAATAGGGCCCAAACTATCAAAAACCAGCGGTTTCAATGAACACACATTTCTTGGTAGAATCATGCAGGACTGAAATTTTTGATGTTTTTCTACTCCTCTCATGAGCCCAAACAAGTCTCTAAAAGCATGAGTTTGCAACTACTTTACTTTTGGAGAAAATTCAAAACATTCATTATTCAATAGAGCCCAATAGCAAAAACCAGCGTTTTGAATGAAGAATCACATTTCTTGGTAGAATCATGCAGGATTGAAATTTTTGATGGTTTTTTACTCCTCTCAACAGCCCAAACAAGTCTCTAAAAGGATGAGTTTGCAACTACTTTACTTTTGGAGAAAATTCAAAACATTCATTATTCAATAGGGCCCAAACTATCAAAAACCAGCGGTTTGAATCAACACACATTTCTTGGTAGAATCATGCAGGACTGAAATTTTTGATGTTTTTCTACTCCTCTCATGAGCCCAAACAAGTCTCTAAAAGCATGAGTTTGCAACTACTTTACTTTTGGAGAAAATTCAAAACATTCATTATTCAATAGAGCCCAATAGCAAAAACCAGCGTTTTGAATGAAGAATCACATTTCTTGGTAGAATCATGCAGGATTGAAATTTTTGATGGTTTTTTTACTCCTCTCAACAGCCCAAACAAGTTTCTAAAAGGATGAGTTTGCAACTACTTTACTTTTGGAGAAAATTCAAAACATTCATTATTCAATAGGGCCCAAACTATCAAAAACCAGCCGTTTCAATGAACACACATGTCTTGGTAGAATCATGCAGGACTGAAATTTTTGATGTTTTTCTACTCATCTCATGAGCCCAAACAAGTCTCTAAAAGCATGAGTTTGCAACTACTTTACTTTTGGAGAAAATTCAAAACATTCATTATTCAATAGAGCCCAATAGCAAAAACCAGCGTTTTGAATGAAGAATCACATTTCTTGGTAGAATCATGCAGGATTGAAATTTTTGATGGTTTTTTACTCCTCTCAACAGCCCAAACAAGTTTCTAAAAGGATGAGTTTGCAACTACTTTACTTTTGGAGAAAATTCAAAACATTCATTATTCAATAGGGCCCAAACTATCAAAAACCAGCGGTTTCAATGAACACACATTTCTTGGTAGAATCATGCAGGACTGAAATTTTTGATGTTTTTCTACTCCTCTCATGAGCCCAAACAAGTCTCTAAAAGCATGAGTTTGCAACTACTTTACTTTTGGAGAAAATTCAAAACATTCATTATTCAATAGAGCCCAATAGCAAAAACCAGCGTTTTGAATGAAGAATCACATTTCTTGGTAGAATCATGCAGGATTGAAATTTTTGATGGTTTTTTACTCCTCTCAACAGCCCAAACAAGTTTCTAAAAGGATGAGTTTGCAACTACTTTACTTTTGGAGAAAATTCAAAACATTCATTATTCAATAGGGCCCAAACTATCAAAAACCAGCCGTTTCAATGAACACACATTTCTTGGTAGAATCATGCAGGACTGAAATTTTTGATGGTTTCTTACTCCTCTCATGAGCCCAAACAAGTCTCTAAAAGCATGAGTTTGCAACTACTTTACTTTTGGAGAAAATTCAAAACATTCATTATTCAATAGAGCCCAATAGCAAAAACCAGCGTTTTGAATGAAGAATCACATTTCTTGGTAGAATCATGCAGGATTGAAATTTTTGATGGTTTTTTACTCCTCTCAACAGCCCAAACAAGTTTCTAAAAGGATGAGTTTGCAACTACTTTACTTTTGGAGAAAATTCAAAACATTCATTATTCAATAGGGCCCAAACTATCAAAAACCAGCCGTTTCAATGAACACACATTTCTTGGTAGAATCATGCAGGACTGAAATTTTTGATGGTTTCTTACTCCTCTCATGAGCCCAAACAAGTCTCTAAAAGCATGAGTTTGCAACTACTTTACTTTTGGAGAAAATTCAAAACATTCATTATTCAATAGAGCCCAATAGCAAAAACCAGCGTTTTGAATGAAGAATCACATTTCTTGGTAGAATCATGCAGGATTGAAATTTTTGATGGTTTTTTACTCCTCTCAACAGCCCAAACAAGTTTCTAAAAGGATGAGTTTGCAACTACTTTACTTTTGGAGAAAATTCAAAACATTCATTATTCAAAAGGGCCCAAACTATCAAAAACCAGCGGTTTCAATGAACACACATTTCTTGGTAGAATCATGCAGGACTGAAATTTTTGATGTTTTTCTACTCCTCTCATGAGCCCAAACAAGTCTCTAAAAGCATGAGTTTGCAACTACTTTACTTTTGGAGAAAATTCAAAACATTCATTATTCAATAGGGCCCAATAGCAAAAACCAGCGTTTTGAATGAAGAATCACATTTCTTGGTAGAATCATGCAGGATTGAAATTTTTGATGGTTTTTTACTCCTCTCAACAGCCCAAACAAGTTTCTAAAAGGATGAGTTTGCAACTACTTTACTTTTGGAGAAAATTCAAAACATTCATTATTCAATAGGGCCCAAACTATCAAAAACCAGCGGTTTCAATGAACACACATTTCTTGGTAGAATCATGCAGGACTGAAATTTTTGATGTTTTTCTACTCCTCTCATGAGCCCAAACAAGTCTCCAAAAGCATGAGTTTTCAACTACTTTACTTTTGGAGAAAATTCAAAACATTCATTATTCAATAGAGCCCAATAGCAAAAACCAGCGTTTTGAATGAAGAATCACATTTCTTGGTAGAATCATGGCAGGATTGAAATTTTTGATGGTTTTTTACTCCTCTCAACAGCCCAAACAAGTTTCTAAAAGGATGAGTTTGCAACTACTTTACTTTTGGAGAAAATTCAAAACATTCATTATTCAAAAGGGCCCAAACTATCAAAAACCAGCGGTTTCAATGAACACACATTTCTTGGTAGAATCATGCAGGACTGAAATTTTTGATGTTTTTCTACTCCTCTCATGAGCCCAAACAAGTCTCTAAAAGCATGAGTTTGCAACTGCTTTACTTTTGGAAAAAAATCAAGACATTCATTATTCAATAGGGCCCAAACTATCAAAAACCAGCAGTTTGAATGAACACACATTTCTTGGTAGAATCATGCAGGACTGAAATTTTTGATGTTTTTCTACTCCTCTCATGAGCCCAAACAAGCCTCTAAAAGCATGCGTTTGCAACTACTTTACTTTTGGAGAAAATTCAAAACATTCATTATTCAATGGAGCCCAATAGCAAAAACCAGCGTTTTGAATGAAGAATCACATTTCTTGGTAGAATCATGCAGGATTGAAATTTTTGATGGTTTTTTACTCCTCTCAACAGCCCAAACAAGTTTCTAAAAGGATGAGTTTGCAACTACTTTACTTTTGGAGAAAATTCAAAACATTCATTATTCAATAGGGCCCAAACTATCAAAAACCAGCGGTTTCAATGAACACACATTTCTTGGTAGAATCATGCAGGACTGAAATTTTTGATGTTTTTCTACTCCTCTCATGAGCCCAAACAAGTCTCTAAAAGCATGAGTTTGCAACTACTTTACTTTTGGAGAAAATTCAAAACATTCATTATTCAATAGAGCCCAATAGCAAAACCCAGCGTTTTGAATGAAGAATCACATTTCTTGGTAGAATCATGCAGGATTGAAATTTTTGATGGTTTTTTACTCCTCTCAACAGCCCAAACAAGTTTCTAAAAGGATGAGTTTGCAACTACTTTACTTTTGGAGAAAATTAAAAACATTCATTATTCAATAGGGCCCACACTATCAAAAACCAGCGGTTTCAATGAACACACATTTCTTGGTTGAATCATGCAGGACTGAAATTTTTGATGTTTTTCTACTCCTCTCATGAGCCCAAACAAGTCTCTAAAAGCATGAGTTTGCAACTACTTTACTTTTGGAGAAAATTCAAAACATTCATTATTCAATAGAGCCCAATAGCAAAAACCAGCGTTTTGAATGAAGAATCACATTTCTTGGTAGAATCATGCAGGATTGAAATTTTTGATGGTTTTTTACTCCTCTCAACAGCCCAAACAAGTTTCTAAAAGGATGAGTTTGCAACTACTTTACTTTTGGAGAAAATTCAAAACATTCATTATTCAATAGGGCCCAAACTATCAAAAACCAGCGGTTTCAATGAACACACATTTCTTGGTAGAATCATGCAGGACTGAAATTTTTGATGTTTTTCTACTCCTCTCATGAGCCCAAACAAGTCTCCAAAAGCATGGGTTTGCAACTACTTTACTTTTGGAGAAAATTCAAAACATTCATTATTCAATAGAGCCCAATAGCATAAACCAGCGTTTTGAATGAAGAATCACATTTCTTGGTAGAATCATGCAGGATTGAAATTTTTGATGGTTTTTTACTCCTCTCAACAGCCCAAACAAGTTTCTAAAAGGATGAGTTTGCAACTACTTTACTTTTGGAGAAAATTCAAAACATTCATTATTCAATAGGGCCCAAACTATCAAAAACCAGCGGTTTCAATGAACACACATTTCTTGGTAGAATCATGCAGGACTGAAATTTTTGATGTTTTTCTACTCTCGTGAGCACAAACAAGTCTCTAAAAGCATGAGTTTGCAACTACTTTACTTTTGGAGAAAATTCAAAACATTCATTATTCAATAGAGCCCAATAGCAAAAACCAGTGTTTTGAATGAAGAATCACATTTCTTGGTAGAATCATGCAGGATTGAAATTTTTGATGGTTTTTTACTCCTCTCAACAGCCCAAACAAGTTTCTAAAAGGATGAGTTTGCAACTACTTTACTTTTGGAGAAAATTCAAAACATTCATTATTCAATAGGGCCCAAACTATCAAAAACCAGCGGTTTCAATGAACACACATTTCTTGGTAGAATCATGCAGGACTGAAATTTTTGAAGATTTTTTACTCCTCTCAACAGCCCAAACAAGTTTCTAAAAGGATGAGTTTGCAACTACTTTACTTTTGGAGAAAATTCAAAACATTCATTATTCAATAGGGCCCAAACTATCAAAAACCAGCCGTTTCAATGAACACACATGTCTTGGTAGAATCATGCAGGACTGAAATTTTTGATGTTTTTCTACTCCTCTCATGAGCCCAAACAAGTCTCTAAAAGCATGAGTTTGCAACTACTTTACTTTTGGAGAAAATTCAAAACATTCATTATTCAATAGAGCCCAATAGCAAAAACCAGCGTTTTGAATGAAGAATCACATTTCTTGGTAGAATCATGCAGGATTGAAATTTTTGATGGTTTTTTACTCCTCTCAACAGCCCAAACAAGTTTCTAAAAGGATGAGTTTGCAACTACTTTACTTTTGGAGAAAATTCAAAACATTCATTATTCAATAGGGCCCAAACTATCAAAAACCAGCGGTTTCAATGAACACACATTTCTTGGTAGAATCATGCAGGACTGAAATTTTTGATGTTTTTCTACTCCTCTCATGAGCCCAAACAAGTCTCTAAAAGCATGAGTTTGCAACTACTTTACTTTTGGAGAAAATTCAAAACATTCATTATTCAATAGAGCCCAATAGCAAAACCCAGCGTTTTGAATGAAGAATCACATTTCTTGGTAGAATCATGCAGGATTGAAATTTTTGATGGTTTTTTACTCCTCTCAACAGCCCAAACAAGTTTCTAAAAGGATGAGTTTGCAACTACTTTACTTTTGGAGAAAATTCAAAACATTCATTATTCAATAGGGCCCAAACTATCAAAAACCAGCGGTTTCAATTAACACACATTTCTTGGTAGAATCATGCAGGACTGAAATTTTTGATGTTTTTCTACTCCTCTCATGAGCCCAAACAAGTCTCTAAAAGCATGAATTTGCAACTACTTTACTTTTGGAGAAAATTCAAAACATTCATTATTCAATAGGGCCCAAACTATCAAAAACCAGCAGTTTGAATGAACACACATTTCTTGGTAGAATCATGCAGGACTGAAATTTTTGATGTTTTTCTACTCCTCTCATGAGCCCAAACAAGTCTCTAAAAGCATGCGTTTGCAACTACTTTACTTTTGGAGAAAATTCAAAACATTCATTATTCAATAGAGCCCAATAGCAAAAACCAGCGTTTTGAATGAAGAATCACATTTCTTGGTAGAATCATGCAGGATTGAAATTTTTGATGATTTTTTACTCCTCTCAACAGCCCAAACAAGTTTCTAAAAGGATTAGTTTGCAACTACTTTACTTTTGGAGAAAATTCAAAACATTCATTATTCAATAGGGCCCAAACTATCAAAAACCAGCCGTTTCAATGAACACACATGTCTTGGTAGAATCATGCAGGACTGAAATTTTTGATGTTTTTCTACTCCTCTCATGAGCCCAAACAAGTCTCTAAAAGCATGAGTTTGCAACTACTTTACTTTTGGAGAAAATTCAAAACATTCATTATTCAATAGAGCCCAATAGCAAAAACCAGCGTTTTGAATGAAGAATCACATTTCTTGGTAGAATCATGCAGGATTGAAATTTTTGATGGTTTTTTACTCCTCTCAACAGCCCAAACAAGTTTCTAAAAGGATGAGTTTGCAACTACTTTACTTTTGGAGAAAATTCAAAACATTCATTATTCAATAGGGCCCAAACTATCAAAAACCAGCGGTTTCAATGAACACACATTTCTTGGTAGAATCATGCAGGACTGAAATTTTTGATGTTTTTCTACTCCTCTCATGAGCCCAAACAAGTCTCTAAAAGCATGAGTTTGCAACTACTTTACTTTTGGAGAAAATTCAAAACATTCATTATTCAGTAGAGCCCAATAGCAAAACCCAGCGTTTTGAATGAAGAATCACATTTCTTGGTAGAATCATGCAGGATTGAAATTTTTGATGGTTTTTTACTCCTCTCAACAGCCCAAACAAGTTTCTAAAAGGATGAGTTTGCAACTACTTTACTTTTGGAGAAAATTCAAAACATTCATTATTCAATAGGGCCCAAACTATCAAAAACCAGCGGTTTCAATGAACACACATTTCTTGGTAGAATCATGCAGGACTGAAATTTTTGATGTTTTTCTACTCCTCTCATGAGCCCAAACAAGTCTCTAAAAGCATGAGTTTGCAACTACTTTACTTTTGGAGAAAATTCAAAACATTCATTATTCAGTAGAGCCCAATAGCAAAACCCAGCGTTTTGAATGAAGAATCACATTTCTTGGTAGAATCATGCAGGATTGAAATTTTTGATGGTTTTTTACTCCTCTCAACAGCCCAAACAAGTTTCTAAAAGGATGAGTTTGCAACTACTTTACTTTTGGAGAAAATTCAAAACATTCATTATTCAATAGGGCCCAAACTATCAAAAACCAGCGGTTTCAATGAACACACATTTCTTGGTAGAATCATGCAGGACTGAAATTTTTGATGTTTTTCTACTCCTCTCATGAGCTCAAAAAAGTCTAAAAGCATGAGTTTGCAACTACTTTACTTTTGGAGAAAATTCAAAACATTCATTATTCAATAGAGCCCAATAGCAAAAACCAGCGTTTTGAATGAAGAATCACATTTCTTGGTAGAATCATGCAGGATTGAAATTTTTGATGGTTTTTTACTCCTCTCAACAGCCCAAACAAGTTTCTAAAAGGATGAGTTTGCAACTACTTTACTTTTGGAGAAAATTAAAAACATTCATTATTCAATAGGGCCCACACTATCAAAAACCAGCGGTTTCAATGAACACACATTTCTTGGTAGAATCATGCAGGACTGAAATTTTTGATGTTTTTCTACTCCTCTCATGAGCCCAAACAAGTCTCTAAAAGCATGAGTTTGCAACTACTTTACTTTTGGAGAAAATTCAAAACATTCATTATTCAATAGAGCCCAATAGCAAAAACCAGCGTTTTGAATGAAGAATCACATTTCTTGGTAGAATCATGCAGGATTGAAATTTTTGATGGTTTTTTACTCCTCTCAACAGCCCAAACAAGTTTCTAAAAGGATGAGTTTGCAACTACTTTACTTTTGGAGAAAATTCAAAACATTCATTATTCAATAGGGCCCAAACTATCAAAAACCAGCGGTTTCAATGAACACACATTTCTTGGTAGAATCATGCAGGACTGAAATTTTTGATGTTTTTCTACTCCTCTCATGAGCTCAAAAAAGTCTAAAAGCATGAGTTTGCAACTACTTTACTTTTGGAGAAAATTCAAAACATTCATTATTCAATAGAGCCCAATAGCAAAAACCAGCGTTTTGAATGAAGAATCACATTTCTTGGTAGAATCATGCAGGATTGAAATTTTTGATGGTTTTTTACTCCTCTCAACAGCCCAAACAAGTTTCTAAAAGGATGAGTTTGCAACTACTTTACTTTTGGAGAAAATTCAAAACATTCATTATTCAATAGGGCACAAACTATCAAAAACCAGCGGTTTCAATGAACACACATTTCTTGGTAGAATCATGCAGGACTGAAATTTTTGATGTTTTTCTACTCCTCTCATGAGCCCAAACAAGTCTCTAAAAGCATGAGTTTGCAACTACTTTACTTTTGGAGAAAATTCAAAACATTCATTATTCAATAGAGCCCAATAGCAAAACCCAGCGTTTTGAATGAAGAATCACATTTCTTGGTAGAATCATGCAGGATTGAAATTTTTGATGGTTTTTTACTCCTCTCAACAGCCCAAACAAGTTTCTAAAAGGATGAGTTTGCAACTACTTTACTTTTGGAGAAAATTCAAAACATTCATTATTCAATAGGGCCCAAACTATCAAAAACCAGCGGTTTCAATGAACACACATTTCTTGGTAGAATCATGCAGGACTGAAATTTTTGATGTTTTTCTACTCCTCTCATGAGCCCAAACAAGTCTCTAAAAGCATGAGTTTGCAACTACTTTGCTTTTGGAGAAAATTCAAAACATTCATTATTCAATAGAGCCCAATAGCAAAAACCAGCGTTTTGAATGAAGAATCACATTTCTTGGTAGAATCATGCAGGATTGAAATTTTTGATGGTTTTTTACTCCTCTCAACAGCCCAAACAAGTTTCTAAAAGGATGAGTTTGCAACTACTTTACTTTTGGAGAAAATTCAAAACATTCATTATTCAATAGGGCCCAAACTATCAAAAACCAGCGGTTTCAATGAACACACATTTCTTGGTAGAATCATGCAGGACTGAAATTTTTGATGTTTTTCTACTCCTCTCATGAGCCCAAACAAGTCTCTAAAAGCATGAGTTTGCAACTACTTTACTTTTGGAGAAAATTCAAAACATTCATTATTCAATAGAGCCCAATAGCAAAACCCAACGTTTTGAATGAAGAATCACATTTCTTGGTAGAATCATGCAGGATTGAAATTTTTGATGGTTTTTTACTCCTCTCAACAGCCCAAACAAGTTTCTAAAAGGATGAGTTTGCAACTACTTTACTTTTGGAGAAAATTCAAAACATTCATTATTCAATAGGGCCCAAACTATCAAAAACCAGCCGTTTCAATGAACACACATTTCTTGGTAGAATCATGCAGGACTGAAATTTTTGATGTTTTTCTACTCCTCTCGTGAGCCCAAACAAGTCTCTAAAAGCATGAGTTTGCAACTACTTTACTTTTGGAGAAAATTCAAAACATTCATTATTCAATAGAGCCCAATAGCAAAAACCAGCGTTTTGAATGAAGAATCACATTTCTTGGTAGAATCATGCAGGATTGAAATTTTTGATGGTTTTTTACTCCTCTCAACAGCCCAAACAAGTTTCTAAAAGGATGAGTTTGCAACTACTTTACTTTTGGAGAAAATTCAAAACATTCATTATTCAATAGGGCCCAAACTATCAAAAACCAGCGGTTTCAATGAACACACATTTCTTGGTAGAATCATGCAGGACTGAAATTTTTGATGTTTTTCTACTCCTCTCATGAGCCCAAACAAGTCTCTAAAAGCATGAGTTTGCAACTACTTTACTTTTGGAGAAAATTCAAAACATTCATTATTCAATAGAGCCCAATAGCAAAAACCAGCGTTTTGAATGAAGAATCACATTTCTTGGTAGAATCATGCAGGATTGAAATTTTTAATGGTTTTTTACTCCTCTCAACAGCCCAAACAAGTTTCTAAAAGGATGAGTTTGCAACTACTTTACTTTTGGAGAAAATTCAAAACATTCATTATTCAATAGGGCCCAAACTATCAAAAACCAGCGGTTTCAATGAACACACATTTCTTGGTAGAATCATGCAGGACTGAAATTTTTGATGTTTTTCTACTCCTCTCATGAGCCCAAAAAAGTCTAAAAGCATGAGTTTGCAACTACTTTACTTTTGGAGAAAATTCAAAACATTCATTATTCAATAGAGCCCAATAGCAAAAACCAGCGTTTTGAATGAAGAATCACATTTCTTGGTAGAATCATGCAGGATTGAAATTTTTGATGGTTTTTTACTCCTCTCAACAGCCCAAACAAGTTTCTAAAAGGATGAGTTTGCAACTACTTTACTTTTGGAGAAAATTCAAAACATTCATTATTCAATAGGGCCCAAACTATCAAAAACCAGTGGTTTCAATGAACACACATTTCTTGGTAGAATCATGCAGGACTGAAATTTTTGATGTTTTTCTACTCCTATCATGAGCCCAAACAAGTCTCTAAAAGCATGAGTTTGCAACTACTTTACTTTTGGAGAAAATTCAAAACATTCATTATTCAATAGAGCCCAATAGCAAAAACCAGCGTTTTGAATGAAGAATCACATTTCTTGGTAGAATCATGCAGGATTGAAATTTTTGATGGTTTTTTACTCCTCTCAACAGCCCAAACAAGTTTCTAAAAGGATGAGTTTGCAACTACTTTACTTTTGGAGAAAATTCAAAACATTCATTATTCAATAGGGCCCAAACTATCAAAAACCAGCGGTTTGAATGAACACATTTCTTGGTAGAATCATGCAGGACTGAAATTTTTGATGTTTTTCTACTCCTCTCATGAGCCCAAACAAGTCTCTAAAAGCATGAGTTTGCAACTACTTTACTTTTGGAGAAAATTCAAAACATTCACTATTCAATAGAGCCCAATAGCAAAAATCAGGTTTTGAATGAAGAATCACATTTCTTGGTAAAATCATGCAGGATTGAAATTTTTGATGGTTTTTTACTCCTCTCAACAGCCCAAACAAGTTTCTAAAAGGATGAGTTTGCAACTACTTTACTTTTGGAGAAAATTCAAAACATTCATTATTCAATAGGGCCCAAACTATCAAAAACCAGCGGTTTCAATGAACACACATTTCTTGGTAGAATCATGCAGGACTGAAATTTTTGATGTTTTTCTACTCCTCTCATGAGCCCAAACAAGTCTCTAAAAGCATGAGTTTGCAACTACTTTACTTTTGGAGAAAATTCAAAACATTCATTATTCAATAGAGCCCAATAGCAAAAACCAGCGTTTTGAATGAAGAATCACATTTCTTGGTAGAATCATGCAGGATTGAAATTTTTGATGGTTTTTTACTCCTCTCAACAGCCCAAACAAGTTTCTAAAAGGATGAGTTTGCAACTACTTTACTTTTGGAGAAAATTCAAAACATTCATTATTCAATAGGTCCCAAACTATCAAAAACCAGCGGTTTCAATGAACACACATTTCTTGGTAGAATCATGCAGGACTGAAATTTTTGATGTTTTTCTACTCCTCTCATGAGCCCAAACAAGTCTCTAAAAGCATGAGTTTGCAACTACTTTACTTTTGGAGAAAATTCAAAACATTCATTATTCAATAGAGCCCAATAGCAAAAACCAGCGTTTTGAATGAAGAATCACATTTCTTGGTAGAATCATGCAGGATTGAAATTTTTGATGGTTTTTTACTCCTCTCAACAGCCCAAACAAGTTTCTAAAAGGATGAGTTTGCAACTACTTTACTTTTGGAGAAAATTCAAAACATTCATTATTCAATAGGGCCCAAACTATCAAAAACCAGCGGTTTCAATGAACAAACATTTCTTGGTAGAATCATGCAGGACTGAAATTTTTGATGTTTTTCTACTCCTCTCATGAGCCCAAACAAGTCTCTAAAAGCATGAGCTTTCAACTACTTTACTTTTGGAGAAAATTCAAAACATTCATTATTCAATAGAGCCCAATAGCAAAAACCAGCGTTTTGAATGAAGAATCACATTTCTTGGTAGAATCATGCAGGATTGAAATTTTTGATGGTTTTTTACTCCTCTCAACAGCCCAAACAAGTTTCTAAATGGATGAGTTTGCAACTACTTTACTTTTGGAGAAAATTAAAAACATTCATTATTCAATAGGGCCCAAACTATCAAAAACCAGCCGTTTCAATGAACACACATGTCTTGGTAGAATCATGCAGGACTGAAATTTTTGATGTTTTTCTACTCTCATGAGCCCAAACAAGTCTCTAAAAGCATGAGTTTGCAACTACTTTACTTTTGGAGAAAATTCAAAACATTCATTATTCAATAGAGCCCAATAGCAAAAACCAGCGTTTTGAATGAAGAATCACATTTCTTGGTAGAATCATGCAGGATTGAAATTTTTGATGGTTTTTTACTCCTCTCAACAGCCCAAACAAGTTTCTAAAAGGATGAGTTTGCAACTACTTTACTTTTGGAGAAAATTCAAAACATTCATTATTCAATAGGGCCCAAACTATCAAAAACCAGCGGTTTCAATGAACACACATTTCTTGGTAGAATCATGCAGGACTGAAATTTTTGATGTTTTTCTACTCCTCTCATGAGCCCAAACAAGTCTCTAAAAGCATGAGTTTGCAACTACTTTACTTTTGGAGAAAATTCAAAACATTCATTATTCAATAGAGCCCAATAGCAAAAACCAGCGTTTTGAATGAAGAATCACATTTCTTGGTAGAATCATGCAGGATTGAAATTTTTGATGGTTTTTTACTCCTCTCAACAGCCCAAACAAGTTTCTAAAAGGATGAGTTTGCAACTACTTTACTTTTGGAGAAAATTCAAAACATTCATTATTCAATAGGGCCCAAACTATCAAAAACCAGCGGTTTCAATGAACACACATTTCTTGGTAGAATCATGCAGGACTGAAATTTTTGATGTTTTTCTACTCCTCTCATGAGCCCAAACAAGTCTCTAAAAGCATGAGTTTGCTACTACTTTACTTTTGGAGAAAATTCAAAACATTCATTATTCAATAGGGCCCAAACTATCAAAAACCAGCGGTTTCAATGAACACACATTTCTTGGTAGAATCATGCAGGACTGAAATTTTTGATGTTTTTCTACTCCTCTCATGAGCCCAAACAAGTCTCCAAAAGCATGGGTTTGCAACTACTTTACTTTTGGAGAAAATTCAAAACATTCATTATTCATTAGAGCCCAATAGCATAAACCAGCGTTTTGAATGAAGAATCACATTTCTTGGTAGAATCATGCAGGATTGAAATTTTTGATGGTTTTTTACTCCTCTCAACAGCCCAAACAAGTTTCTTAAAGGATGAGTTTGCAACTACTTTACTTTTGGAGAAAATTCAAAACATTCATTATTCAATAGGGCCCAAACTATCAAAAACCAGCGGTTTCAATGAACACACATTTCTTGGTAGAATCATGCAGGACTGAAATTTTTGATGTTTTTCTACTCCTCTCATGAGCTCAAAAAAGTCTAAAAGCATGAGTTTGCAACTACTTTACTTTTGGAGAAAATTCAAAACATTCATTATTCAATAGAGCCCAATAGCAAAAACCAGCGTTTTGAATGAAGAATCACATTTCTTGGTAGAATCATGCAGGATTGAAATTTTTGATGGTTTTTTACTCCTCTCAACAGCCCAAACAAGTTTCTAAAAGGATGAGTTTGCAACTACTTTACTTTTGGAGAAAATTCAAAACATTCATTATTCAATAGGGCACAAACTATCAAAAACCAGCGGTTTCAATGAACACACATTTCTTGGTAGAATCATGCAGGACTGAAATTTTTGATGTTTTTCTACTCCTCTCATGAGCCCAAACAAGTCTCTAAAAGCATGAGTTTGCAACTACTTTACTTTTGGAGAAAATTCAAAACATTCATTATTCAATAGAGCCCAATAGCAAAACCCAGCGTTTTGAATGAAGAATCACATTTCTTGGTAGAATCATGCAGGATTGAAATTTTTGATGGTTTTTTACTCCTCTCAACAGCCCAAACAAGTTTCTAAAAGGATGAGTTTGCAACTACTTTACTTTTGGAGAAAATTCAAAACATTCATTATTCAATAGGGCCCAAACTATCAAAAACCAGCGGTTTCAATGAACACACATTTCTTGGTAGAATCATGCAGGACTGAAATTTTTGATGTTTTTCTACTCCTCTCATGAGCCCAAACAAGTCTCTAAAAGCATGAGTTTGCAACTACTTTGCTTTTGGAGAAAATTCAAAACATTCATTATTCAATAGAGCCCAATAGCAAAAACCAGCGTTTTGAATGAAGAATCACATTTCTTGGTAGAATCATGCAGGATTGAAATTTTTGATGGTTTTTTACTCCTCTCAACAGCCCAAACAAGTTTCTAAAAGGATGAGTTTGCAACTACTTTACTTTTGGAGAAAATTCAAAACATTCATTATTCAATAGGGCCCAAACTATCAAAAACCAGCGGTTTCAATGAACACACATTTCTTGGTAGAATCATGCAGGACTGAAATTTTTGATGTTTTTCTACTCCTCTCATGAGCCCAAACAAGTCTCTAAAAGCATGAGTTTGCAACTACTTTACTTTTGGAGAAAATTCAAAACATTCATTATTCAATAGAGCCCAATAGCAAAACCCAACGTTTTGAATGAAGAATCACATTTCTTGGTAGAATCATGCAGGATTGAAATTTTTGATGGTTTTTTACTCCTCTCAACAGCCCAAACAAGTTTCTAAAAGGATGAGTTTGCAACTACTTTACTTTTGGAGAAAATTCAAAACATTCATTATTCAATAGGGCCCAAACTATCAAAAACCAGCCGTTTCAATGAACACACATTTCTTGGTAGAATCATGCAGGACTGAAATTTTTGATGTTTTTCTACTCCTCTCGTGAGCCCAAACAAGTCTCTAAAAGCATGAGTTTGCAACTACTTTACTTTTGGAGAAAATTCAAAACATTCATTATTCAATAGAGCCCAATAGCAAAAACCAGCGTTTTGAATGAAGAATCACATTTCTTGGTAGAATCATGCAGGATTGAAATTTTTGATGGTTTTTTACTCCTCTCAACAGCCCAAACAAGTTTCTAAAAGGATGAGTTTGCAACTACTTTACTTTTGGAGAAAATTCAAAACATTCATTATTCAATAGGGCCCAAACTATCAAAAACCAGCGGTTTCAATGAACACACATTTCTTGGTAGAATCATGCAGGACTGAAATTTTTGATGTTTTTCTACTCCTCTCATGAGCCCAAACAAGTCTCTAAAAGCATGAGTTTGCAACTACTTTACTTTTGGAGAAAATTCAAAACATTCATTATTCAATAGAGCCCAATAGCAAAAACCAGCGTTTTGAATGAAGAATCACATTTCTTGGTAGAATCATGCAGGATTGAAATTTTTAATGGTTTTTTACTCCTCTCAACAGCCCAAACAAGTTTCTAAAAGGATGAGTTTGCAACTACTTTACTTTTGGAGAAAATTCAAAACATTCATTATTCAATAGGGCCCAAACTATCAAAAACCAGCGGTTTCAATGAACACACATTTCTTGGTAGAATCATGCAGGACTGAAATTTTTGATGTTTTTCTACTCCTCTCATGAGCCCAAAAAAGTCTAAAAGCATGAGTTTGCAACTACTTTACTTTTGGAGAAAATTCAAAACATTCATTATTCAATAGAGCCCAATAGCAAAAACCAGCGTTTTGAATGAAGAATCACATTTCTTGGTAGAATCATGCAGGATTGAAATTTTTGATGGTTTTTTACTCCTCTCAACAGCCCAAACAAGTTTCTAAAAGGATGAGTTTGCAACTACTTTACTTTTGGAGAAAATTCAAAACATTCATTATTCAATAGGGCCCAAACTATCAAAAACCAGTGGTTTCAATGAACACACATTTCTTGGTAGAATCATGCAGGACTGAAATTTTTGATGTTTTTCTACTCCTATCATGAGCCCAAACAAGTCTCTAAAAGCATGAGTTTGCAACTACTTTACTTTTGGAGAAAATTCAAAACATTCATTATTCAATAGAGCCCAATAGCAAAAACCAGCGTTTTGAATGAAGAATCACATTTCTTGGTAGAATCATGCAGGATTGAAATTTTTGATGGTTTTTTACTCCTCTCAACAGCCCAAACAAGTTTCTAAAAGGATGAGTTTGCAACTACTTTACTTTTGGAGAAAATTCAAAACATTCATTATTCAATAGGGCCCAAACTATCAAAAACCAGCGGTTTGAATGAACACATTTCTTGGTAGAATCATGCAGGACTGAAATTTTTGATGTTTTTCTACTCCTCTCATGAGCCCAAACAAGTCTCTAAAAGCATGAGTTTGCAACTACTTTACTTTTGGAGAAAATTCAAAACATTCACTATTCAATAGAGCCCAATAGCAAAAATCAGGTTTTGAATGAAGAATCACATTTCTTGGTAAAATCATGCAGGATTGAAATTTTTGATGGTTTTTTACTCCTCTCAACAGCCCAAACAAGTTTCTAAAAGGATGAGTTTGCAACTACTTTACTTTTGGAGAAAATTCAAAACATTCATTATTCAATAGGGCCCAAACTATCAAAAACCAGCGGTTTCAATGAACACACATTTCTTGGTAGAATCATGCAGGACTGAAATTTTTGATGTTTTTCTACTCCTCTCATGAGCCCAAACAAGTCTCTAAAAGCATGAGTTTGCAACTACTTTACTTTTGGAGAAAATTCAAAACATTCATTATTCAATAGAGCCCAATAGCAAAAACCAGCGTTTTGAATGAAGAATCACATTTCTTGGTAGAATCATGCAGGATTGAAATTTTTGATGGTTTTTTACTCCTCTCAACAGCCCAAACAAGTTTCTAAAAGGATGAGTTTGCAACTACTTTACTTTTGGAGAAAATTCAAAACATTCATTATTCAATAGGTCCCAAACTATCAAAAACCAGCGGTTTCAATGAACACACATTTCTTGGTAGAATCATGCAGGACTGAAATTTTTGATGTTTTTCTACTCCTCTCATGAGCCCAAACAAGTCTCTAAAAGCATGAGTTTGCAACTACTTTACTTTTGGAGAAAATTCAAAACATTCATTATTCAATAGAGCCCAATAGCAAAAACCAGCGTTTTGAATGAAGAATCACATTTCTTGGTAGAATCATGCAGGATTGAAATTTTTGATGGTTTTTTACTCCTCTCAACAGCCCAAACAAGTTTCTAAAAGGATGAGTTTGCAACTACTTTACTTTTGGAGAAAATTCAAAACATTCATTATTCAATAGGGCCCAAACTATCAAAAACCAGCGGTTTCAATGAACAAACATTTCTTGGTAGAATCATGCAGGACTGAAATTTTTGATGTTTTTCTACTCCTCTCATGAGCCCAAACAAGTCTCTAAAAGCATGAGCTTTCAACTACTTTACTTTTGGAGAAAATTCAAAACATTCATTATTCAATAGAGCCCAATAGCAAAAACCAGCGTTTTGAATGAAGAATCACATTTCTTGGTAGAATCATGCAGGATTGAAATTTTTGATGGTTTTTTACTCCTCTCAACAGCCCAAACAAGTTTCTAAATGGATGAGTTTGCAACTACTTTACTTTTGGAGAAAATTAAAAACATTCATTATTCAATAGGGCCCAAACTATCAAAAACCAGCCGTTTCAATGAACACACATGTCTTGGTAGAATCATGCAGGACTGAAATTTTTGATGTTTTTCTACTCTCATGAGCCCAAACAAGTCTCTAAAAGCATGAGTTTGCAACTACTTTACTTTTGGAGAAAATTCAAAACATTCATTATTCAATAGAGCCCAATAGCAAAAACCAGCGTTTTGAATGAAGAATCACATTTCTTGGTAGAATCATGCAGGATTGAAATTTTTGATGGTTTTTTACTCCTCTCAACAGCCCAAACAAGTTTCTAAAAGGATGAGTTTGCAACTACTTTACTTTTGGAGAAAATTCAAAACATTCATTATTCAATAGGGCCCAAACTATCAAAAACCAGCGGTTTCAATGAACACACATTTCTTGGTAGAATCATGCAGGACTGAAATTTTTGATGTTTTTCTACTCCTCTCATGAGCCCAAACAAGTCTCTAAAAGCATGAGTTTGCAACTACTTTACTTTTGGAGAAAATTCAAAACATTCATTATTCAATAGAGCCCAATAGCAAAAACCAGCGTTTTGAATGAAGAATCACATTTCTTGGTAGAATCATGCAGGATTGAAATTTTTGATGGTTTTTTACTCCTCTCAACAGCCCAAACAAGTTTCTAAAAGGATGAGTTTGCAACTACTTTACTTTTGGAGAAAATTCAAAACATTCATTATTCAATAGGGCCCAAACTATCAAAAACCAGCGGTTTCAATGAACACACATTTCTTGGTAGAATCATGCAGGACTGAAATTTTTGATGTTTTTCTACTCCTCTCATGAGCCCAAACAAGTCTCTAAAAGCATGAGTTTGCTACTACTTTACTTTTGGAGAAAATTCAAAACATTCATTATTCAATAGAGCCCAATAGCAAAACCCAGCGTTTTGAATGAAGAATCACATTTCTTGGTAGAATCATGCAGGATTGAAATTTTTGATGGTTTTTTACTCCTCTCAACAGCCCAAACAAGTTTCTAAAAGGATGAGTTTGCAACTACTTTACTTTTGGAGAAAATTCAAAACATTCATTATTCAATAGGGCCCAAACTATCAAAAACCAGCGGTTTCAATGAACACACATTTCTTGGTAGAATCATGCAGGACTGAAATTTTTGATGTTTTTCTACTCCTCTCATGAGCCCAAAAAAGTCTAAAAGCATGAGTTTGCAACTACTTTACTTTTGGAGAAAATTCAAAACATTCATTATTCAATAGAGCCCAATAGCAAAAACCAGCGTTTTGAATGAAGAATCACATTTCTTGGTAGAATCATGCAGGATTGAAATTTTTGATGGTTTTTTACTCCTCTCAACAGCCCAAACAAGTTTCTAAAAGGATGAGTTTGCAACTACTTTACTTTTGGAGAAAATTCAAAACATTCATTATTCAATAGGGCCCAAACTATCAAAAACCAGCGGTTTCAATGAACACACATTTCTTGGTAGAATCATGCAGGACTGAAATTTTTGATGTTTTTCTACTCCTCTCATGAGCCCAAACAAGTCTCTAAAAGCATGAGTTTGCAACTACTTTACTTTTGGAGAAAATTCAAAACATTCATTATTCAATAGAGCCCAATAGCAAAAACCAGCGTTTTGAATGAAGAATCACATTTCTTGGTAGAATCATGCAGGATTGAAATTTTTAATGGTTTTTTACTCCTCTCAACAGCCCAAACAAGTTTCTAAAAGGATGAGTTTGCAACTACTTTACTTTTGGAGAAAATTCAAAACATTCATTATTCAATAGGGCCCAAACTATCAAAAACCAGCGGTTTCAATGAACACACATTTCTTGGTAGAATCATGCAGGACTGAAATTTTTGATGTTTTTCTACTCCTCTCATGAGCCCAAAAAAGTCTAAAAGCATGAGTTTGCAACTACTTTACTTTTGGAGAAAATTCAAAACATTCATTATTCAATAGAGCCCAATAGCAAAAACCAGCGTTTTGAATGAAGAATCACATTTCTTGGTAGAATCATGCAGGATTGAAATTTTTGATGGTTTTTTACTCCTCTCAACAGCCCAAACAAGTTTCTAAAAGGATGAGTTTGCAACTACTTTACTTTTGGAGAAAATTCAAAACATTCATTATTCAATAGGGCCCAAACTATCAAAAACCAGCGGTTTCAATGAACACACATTTCTTGGTAGAATCATGCAGGACTGAAATTTTTGATGTTTTTCTACTCCTCTCATGAGCCCAAACAAGTCTCTAAAAGCATGAGTTTGCAACTACTTTGCTTTTGGAGAAAATTCAAAACATTCATTATTCAATAGAGCCCAATAGCAAAAACCAGTGTTTTGAATGAAGAATCACATTTCTTGGTAGAATCATGCAGGATTGAAATTTTTGATGGTTTTTTACTCCTCTCAACAGCCCAAACAAGTTTCTAAAAGGATGAGTTTGCAACTACTTTACTTTTGGAGAAAATTCAAAACATTCAATATTCAATAGGGCCCAAACTATCAAAAACCAGCGGTTTCAATGAACACACATTTCTTGGTAGAATCATGCAGGACTGAAATTTTTGATGTTTTTCTACTCCTCTCATGAGCCCAAACAAGTCTCTAAAAGCATGAGTTTGCAACTACTTTACTTTTGGAGAAAATTCAAAACATTCATTATTCAATAGAGCCCAATAGCAAAACCCAACGTTTTGAATGAAGAATCACATTTCTTGGTAGAATCATGCAGGATTGAAATTTTTGATGGTTTTTTACTCCTCTCAACAGCCCAAACAAGTTTCTAAAAGGATGAGTTTGCAACTACTTTACTTTTGGAGAAAATTCAAAACATTCATTATTCAATAGGGCCCAAACTATCAAAAACCAGCCGTTTCAATGAACACACATTTCTTGGTAGAATCATGCAGGACTGAAATTTTTGATGTTTTTCTACTCCTCTCGTGAGCCCAAACAAGTCTCTAAAAGCATGAGTTTGCAACTACTTTACTTTTGGAGAAAATTCAAAACATTCATTATTCAATAGAGCCCAATAGCAAAAACCAGCGTTTTGAATGAAGAATCACATTTCTTGGTAGAATCATGCAGGATTGAAATTTTTGATGGTTTTTTACTCCTCTCAACAGCCCAAACAAGTTTCTAAAAGGATGAGTTTGCAACTACTTTACTTTTGGAGAAAATTCAAAACATTCATTATTCAATAGGGCCCAAACTATCAAAAACCAGTGGTTTCAATGAACACACATTTCTTGGTAGAATCATGCAGGACTGAAATTTTTGATGTTTTTCTACTCCTATCATGAGCCCAAACAAGTCTCTAAAAGCATGAGTTTGCAACTACTTTACTTTTGGAGAAAATTCAAAACATTCATTATTCAATAGAGCCCAATAGCAAAAACCAGCGTTTTGAATGAAGAATCACATTTCTTGGTAGAATCATGCAGGATTGAAATTTTTGATGGTTTTTTACTCCTCTCAACAGCCCAAACAAGTTTCTAAAAGGATGAGTTTGCAACTACTTTACTTTTGGAGAAAATTCAAAACATTCATTATTCAATAGGGCCCAAACTATCAAAAACCAGCGGTTTGAATGAACACATTTCTTGGTAGAATCATGCAGGACTGAAATTTTTGATGTTTTTCTACTCCTCTCATGAGCCCAAACAAGTCTCTAAAAGCATGAGTTTGCAACTACTTTACTTTTGGAGAAAATTCAAAACATTCACTATTCAATAGAGCCCAATAGCAAAAATCAGGTTTTGAATGAAGAATCACATTTCTTGGTAAAATCATGCAGGATTGAAATTTTTGATGGTTTTTTACTCCTCTCAACAGCCCAAACAAGTTTCTAAAAGGATGAGTTTGCAACTACTTTACTTTTGGAGAAAATTCAAAACATTCATTATTCAATAGGGCCCAAACTATCAAAAACCAGCGGTTTCAATGAACACACATTTCTTGGTAGAATCATGCAGGACTGAAATTTTTGATGTTTTTCTACTCCTCTCATGAGCCCAAACAAGTCTCTAAAAGCATGAGTTTGCAACTACTTTACTTTTGGAGAAAATTCAAAACATTCATTATTCAATAGAGCCCAATAGCAAAAACCAGCGTTTTGAATGAAGAATCACATTTCTTGGTAGAATCATGCAGGATTGAAATTTTTGATGGTTTTTTACTCCTCTCAACAGCCCAAACAAGTTTCTAAAAGGATGAGTTTGCAACTACTTTACTTTTGGAGAAAATTCAAAACATTCATTATTCAATAGGGCCCAAACTATCAAAAACCAGCGGTTTCAATGAACACACATTTCTTGGTAGAATCATGCAGGACTGAAATTTTTGATGTTTTTCTACTCCTCTCATGAGCCCAAACAAGTCTCTAAAAGCATGAGTTTGCAACTACTTTACTTTTGGAGAAAATTCAAAACATTCATTATTCAATAGAGCCCAATAGCAAAAACCAGCGTTTTGAATGAAGAATCACATTTCTTGGTAGAATCATGCAGGATTGAAATTTTTGATGGTTTTTTACTCCTCTCAACAGCCCAAACAAGTTTCTAAAAGGATGAGTTTGCAACTACTTTACTTTTGGAGAAAATTCAAAACATTCATTATTCAATAGGGCCCAAACTATCAAAAACCAGCGGTTTCAATGAACAAACATTTCTTGGTAGAATCATGCAGGACTGAAATTTTTGATGTTTTTCTACTCCTCTCATGAGCCCAAACAAGTCTCTAAAAGCATGAGTTTTCAACTACTTTACTTTTGGAGAAAATTCAAAACATTCATTATTCAATAGAGCCCAATAGCAAAAACCAGCGTTTTGAATGAAGAATCACATTTCTTGGTAGAATCATGCAGGATTGAAATTTTTGATGGTTTTTTACTCCTCTCAACAGCCCAAACAAGTTTCTAAAAGGATGAGTTTGCAACTACTTTACTTTTGGAGAAAATTCAAAACATTCATTTTTCAATAGGGCCCAAACTATCAAAAACCAGCGGTTTCAATGAACACACATTTCTTGGTAGAATCATGCAGGACTGAAATTTTTGATGTTTTTCTACTCCTCTCATGAGCCCAAACAAGTCTCTAAAAGCATGAGTTTGCAACTACTTTACTTTTGGAGAAAATTCAAAACATTCATTATTCAATAGAGCCCAATAGCAAAAACCAGCATTTTGAATGAAGAATCACATTTCTTGGTAGAATCATGCAGGATTGAAATTTTTGATGGTTTTTTACTCCTCTCAACAGCCCAAACAAGTTTCTAAAAGGATGAGTTTGCAACTACTTTACTTTTGGAGAAAATTCAAAACATTCATTATTCAATAGGGCCCAAACTATCAAAAACCAGCGGTTTCAATGAACACACATTTCTTGGTAGAATTATGCAGGACTGAAATTTTTGATGTTTTTCTACTCCTCTCATGAGCCCAAACAAGTCTCTAAAAGCATGAGTTTGCAACTACTTTACTTTTGGAGAAAATTCAAAACATTCATTATTCAATAGAGCCCAATAGCAAAAACCAGCGTTTTGAATGAAGAATCACATTTCTTGGTAGAATCATGCAGGATTGAAATTTTTGATGGTTTTTTACTCCTCTCAACAGCCCAAACAAGTTTCTAAAAGGATGAGTTTGCAACTACTTTACTTTTGGAGAAAATTCAAAACATTCATTATTCAATAGGGCCCAAACTATCAAAAACCAGCGGTTTCAATGAACACACATTTCTTGGTAGAATCATGCAGGACTGAAATTTTTGATGGTTTTTTACTCCTCTCATGAGCCCAAACAAGTCTCTAAAAGCATGAGTTTGCAACTACTTTACTTTTGGAGAAAATTCAAAACATTCATTATTCAATAGGGCCCAATAGCAAAAACCAGCGTTTTGAATGAAGAATCACATTTCTTGGTAGAATCATGCAGGATTGAAATTTTTGATGGTTTTTTACTCCTCTCAACAGCCCAAACAAGTTTCTAAAAGGATGAGTTTGCAACTACTTTACTTTTGGAGAAAATTCAAAACATTCATTATTCAATAGGGCCCAAACTATCAAAAACCAGCGGTTTCAATGAACACACATTTCTTGGTAGAATCATGCAGGACTGAAATTTTTGATGTTTTTCTACTCCTCTCATGAGCCCAAACAAGTCTCCAAAAGCATGAGTTTTCAACTACTTTACTTTTGGAGAAAATTCAAAACATTCATTATTCAATAGAGCCCAATAGCAAAAACCAGCGTTTTGAATGAAGAATCACATTTCTTGGTAGAATCATGCAGGATTGAAATTTTTGATGGTTTTTTACTCCTCTCAACAGCCCAAACAAGTTTCTAAAAGGATGAGTTTGCAACTACTTTACTTTTGGAGAAAATTCAAAACATTCATTATTCAATAGGGCCCAAACTATCAAAAACCAGCGGTTTCAATGAACACACATTTCTTGGTAGAATCATGCAGGACTGAAATTTTTGATGTTTTTCTACTCCTCTCATGAGCCCAAAGAAGTCTCTAAAAGCATGAGTTTGCAACTACTTTACTTTTGGAGAAAATTCAAAACATTCATTATTCAATAGAGCCCAATAGCAAAAACCAGCGTTTTGAATGAAGAATCACATTTCTTGGTAGAATCATGCAGGATTGAAATTTTTGATGGTTTTTTACTCCTCTCAACAGCCCAAACAAGTTTCTAAAAGGATGAGTTTGCAACTACTTTACTTTTGGAGAAAATTCAAAACATTCATTATTCAAAAGGGCCCAAACTATCAAAAACCAGCGGTTTCAATGAACACACAATTCTTGGTAGAATCATGCAGGACTGAAATTTTTGATGTTTTTCTACTCCTCTCATGAGCCCAAACAAGTCTCTAAAAGCATGAGTTTGCAACTACTTTACTTTTGGAGAAAATTCAAAACATTCATTATTCAATAGGGCCCAATAGCAAAAACCAGCGTTTTGAATGAAGAATCACATTTCTTGGTAGAATCATGCAGGATTGAAATTTTTGATGGTTTTTTACTCCTCTCAACAGCCCAAACAAGTTTCTAAAAGGATGAGTTTGCAACTACTTTACTTTTGGAGAAAATTCAAAACATTCATTATTCAATAGGGCCCAAACTATCAAAAACCAGCGGTTTCAATGAACACACATTTCTTGGTAGAATCATGCAGGACTGAAATTTTTGATGTTTTTCTACTCCTCTCATGAGCCCAAACAAGTCTCCAAAAGCATGAGTTTTCAACTACTTTACTTTTGGAGAAAATTCAAAACATTCATTATTCAATAGAGCCCAATAGCAAAAACCAGCGTTTTGAATGAAGAATCACATTTCTTGGTAGAATCATGCAGGATTGAAATTTTTGATGGTTTTTTACTCCTCTCAACAGCCCAAACAAGTTTCTAAAAGGATGAGTTTGCAACTACTTTACTTTTGGAGAAAATTCAAAACATTCATTATTCAATAGGGCCCAATAGCAAAAACCAGCGTTTTGAATGAAGAATCACATTTCTTGGTAGAATCATGCAGGATTGAAATTTTTGATGGTTTTTTACTCCTCTCAACAGCCCAAACAAGTTTCTAAAAGGATAAGTTTGCAACTACTTTACTTTTGGAGAAAATTCAAAACATTCATTATTCAATAGGGCCCAAACTATCAAAAACCAGCGGTTTCAATGAACACACATTTCTTGGTAGAATCATGCAGGACTGAAATTTTTGATGTTTTTCTACTCATCTCATGAGCCCAAACAAGTCTCTAAAAGCATGAGTTTGCAACTACTTTACTTTTCGAGAAAATTCAAAACATTCATTATTCAATAGAGCCCAATAGCAAAAACCAGCGTTTTGAATGAAGAATCACATTTCTTGGTAGAATCATGCAGGATTGAAATTTTTGATGGTTTTTTACTCCTCTCAACAGCCCAAACAAGTTTCTAAAAGGATGAGTTTGCAACTACTTTACTTTTGGAGAAAATTCAAAACATTCATTATTCAAAAGGGCCCAAACTATCAAAAACCAGCGGTTTCAATGAACACACATTTCTTGGTAGAATCATGCAGGACTGAAATTTTTGATGTTTTTCTACTCCTCTCATGAGCCCAAACAAGTCTCTAAAAGCATGAGTTTGCAACTACTTTACTTTTGGAGAAAATTCAAAACATTCATTATTCAATAGGGCCCAAACTATCAAAAACCAGCAGTTTGAATGAACACACATTTCTTGGTAGAATCATGCAGGACTGAAATTTTTGATGTTTTTCTACTCCTCTCATGAGCCCAAACAAGTCTCTAAAAGCATGCGTTTGCAACTACTTTACTTTTGGAGAAAATTCAAAACATTCATTATTCAATAGAGCCCAATAGCAAAAACCAGCGTTTTGAATGAAGAATCACATTTCTTGGTAGAATCATGCAGGATTGAAATTTTTGATGATTTTTTACTCCTCTCAACAGCCCAAACAAGTTTCTAAAAGGATGAGTTTGCAACTACTTTACTTTTGGAGAAAATTCAAAACATTCATTATTCAATAGGGCCCAAACTATCAAAAACCAGCCGTTTCAATGAACACACATGTCTTGGTAGAATCATGCAGGACTGAAATTTTTGATGTTTTTCTACTCTCATGAGCCCAAACAAGTCTCTAAAAGCATGAGTTTGCAACTACTTTACTTTTGGAGAAAATTCAAAACATTCATTATTCAATAGAGCCCAATAGCAAAAACCAGCGTTTTGAATGAAGAATCACATTTCTTGGTAGAATCATGCAGGATTGAAATTTTTGATGGTTTTTTACTCCTCTCAACAGCCCAAACAAGTTTCTAAAAGGATGAGTTTGCAACTACTTTACTTTTGGAGAAAATTCAAAACATTCATTATTCAATAGGGCCCAAACTATCAAAAACCAGCGGTTTCAATGAACACACATTTCTTGGTAGAATCATGCAGGACTGAAATTTTTGATGTTTTTCTACTCCTCTCATGAGCCCAAACAAGTCTCTAAAAGCATGAGTTTGCAACTACTTTACTTTTGGAGAAAATTCAAAACATTCATTATTCAATAGAGCCCAATAGCAAAACCCAGCGTTTTGAATGAAGAATCACATTTCTTGGTAGAATCATGCAGGATTGAAATTTTTGATGGTTTTTTACTCCTCTCAACAGCCCAAACAAGTTTCTAAAAGGATGAGTTTGCAACTACTTTACTTTTGGAGAAAATTCAAAACATTCATTATTCAATAGGGCCCAAACTATCAAAAACCAGCGGTTTCAATGAACACACATTTCTTGGTAGAATCATGCAGGACTGAAATTTTTGATGTTTTTCTACTCCTCTCATGAGCCCAAACAAGTCTCTAAAAGCATGAGTTTGCTACTACTTTACTTTTGGAGAAAATTCAAAACATTCATTATTCAATAGAGCCCAATAGCAAAACCCAGCGTTTTGAATGAAGAATCACATTTCTTGGTAGAATCATGCAGGATTGACATTTTTGATGGTTTTTTACTCCTCTCAACAGCCCAAACAAGTTTCTAAAAGGATGAGTTTGCAACTACTTTACTTTTGGAGAAAATTCAAAACATTCATTATTCAATAGGGCCCAAACTATCAAAAACCAGCGGTTTCAATGAACACACATTTCTTGGTAGAATCATGCAGGACTGAAATTTTTGATGTTTTTCTACTCCTCTCATGAGCCCAAAAAAGTCTAAAAGCATGAGTTTGCAACTACTTTACTTTTGGAGAAAATTCAAAACATTCATTATTCAATAGAGCCCAATAGCAAAAACCAGCGTTTTGAATGAAGAATCACATTTCTTGGTAGAATCATGCAGGATTGAAATTTTTGATGGTTTTTTACTCCTCTCAACAGCCCAAACAAGTTTCTAAAAGGATGAGTTTGCAACTACTTTACTTTTGGAGAAAATTCAAAACATTCATTATTCAATAGGGCCCAAACTATCAAAAACCAGCGGTTTCAATGAACACACATTTCTTGGTAGAATCATGCAGGACTGAAATTTTTGATGTTTTTCTACTCCTCTCATGAGCCCAAACAAGTCTCTAAAAGCATGAGTTTGCAACTACTTTACTTTTGGAGAAAATTCAAAACATTCATTATTCAATAGAGCCCAATAGCAAAAACCAGCGTTTTGAATGAAGAATCACATTTCTTGGTAGAATCATGCAGGATTGAAATTTTTAATGGTTTTTTACTCCTCTCAACAGCCCAAACAAGTTTCTAAAAGGATGAGTTTGCAACTACTTTACTTTTGGAGAAAATTCAAAACATTCATTAGGGCCCAACATTCATTCATTCAATAGGGCCCAAACTATCAAAAACCAGCGGTTTCAATGAACACACATTTCTTGGTAGAATCATGCAGGACTGAAATTTTTGATGTTTTTCTACTCCTCTCATGAGCCCAAAAAAGTCTAAAAGCATGAGTTTGCAACTACTTTACTTTTGGAGAAAATTCAAAACATTCATTATTCAATAGAGCCCAATAGCAAAAACCAGCGTTTTGAATGAAGAATCACATTTCTTGGTAGAATCATGCAGGATTGAAATTTTTGATGGTTTTTTACTCCTCTCAACAGCCCAAACAAGTTTCTAAAAGGATGAGTTTGCAACTACTTTACTTTTGGAGAAAATTCAAAACATTCATTATTCAATAGGGCCCAAACTATCAAAAACCAGCGGTTTCAATGAACACACATTTCTTGGTAGAATCATGCAGGACTGAAATTTTTGATGTTTTTCTACTCCTCTCATGAGCCCAAACAAGTCTCTAAAAGCATGAGTTTGCAACTACTTTGCTTTTGGAGAAAATTCAAAACATTCATTATTCAATAGAGCCCAATAGCAAAAACCAGCGTTTTGAATGAAGAATCACATTTCTTGGTAGAATCATGCAGGATTGAAATTTTTGATGGTTTTTTACTCCTCTCAACAGCCCAAACAAGTTTCTAAAAGGATGAGTTTGCAACTACTTTACTTTTGGAGAAAATTCAAAACATTCATTATTCAATAGGGCCCAAACTATCAAAAACCAGCGGTTTCAATGAACACACATTTCTTGGTAGAATCATGCAGGACTGAAATTTTTGATGTTTTTCTACTCCTCTCATGAGCCCAAACAAGTCTCTAAAAGCATGAGTTTGCAACTACTTTACTTTTGGAGAAAATTCAAAACATTCATTATTCAATAGAGCCCAATAGCAAAACCCAACGTTTTGAATGAAGAATCACATTTCTTGGTAGAATCATGCAGGATTGAAATTTTTGATGGTTTTTTACTCCTCTCAACAGCCCAAACAAGTTTCTAAAAGGATGAGTTTGCAACTACTTTACTTTTGGAGAAAATTCAAAACATTCATTATTCAATAGGGCCCAAACTATCAAAAACCAGCCGTTTCAATGAACACACATTTCTTGGTAGAATCATGCAGGACTGAAATTTTTGATGTTTTTCTACTCCTCTCGTGAGCCCAAACAAGTCTCTAAAAGCATGAGTTTGCAACTACTTTACTTTTGGAGAAAATTCAAAACATTCATTATTCAATAGAGCCCAATAGCAAAAACCAGCGTTTTGAATGAAGAATCACATTTCTTGGTAGAATCATGCAGGATTGAAATTTTTGATGGTTTTTTACTCCTCTCAACAGCCCAAACAAGTTTCTAAAAGGATGTTTGCAACTACTTTACTTTTGGAGAAAATTCAAAACATTCATTATTCAATAGGGCCCAAACTATCAAAAACCAGTGGTTTCAATGAACACACATTTCTTGGTAGAATCATGCAGGACTGAAATTTTTGATGTTTTTCTACTCCTATCATGAGCCCAAACAAGTCTCTAAAAGCATGAGTTTGCAACTACTTTACTTTTGGAGAAAATTCAAAACATTCATTATTCAATAGAGCCCAATAGCAAAAACCAGCGTTTTGAATGAAGAATCACATTTCTTGGTAGAATCATGCAGGATTGAAATTTTTGATGGTTTTTTACTCCTCTCAACAGCCCAAACAAGTTTCTAAAAGGATGAGTTTGCAACTACTTTACTTTTGGAGAAAATTCAAAACATTCATTATTCAATAGGGCCCAAACTATCAAAAACCAGCGGTTTGAATGAACACATTTCTTGGTAGAATCATGCAGGACTGAAATTTTTGATGTTTTTCTACTCCTCTCATGAGCCCAAACAAGTCTCTAAAAGCATGAGTTTGCAACTACTTTACTTTTGGAGAAAATTCAAAACATTCACTATTCAATAGAGCCCAATAGCAAAAATCAGGTTTTGAATGAAGAATCACATTTCTTGGTAAAATCATGCAGGATTGAAATTTTTGATGGTTTTTTACTCCTCTCAACAGCCCAAACAAGTTTCTAAAAGGATGAGTTTGCAACTACTTTACTTTTGGAGAAAATTCAAAACATTCATTATTCAATAGGGCCCAAACTATCAAAAACCAGCGGTTTCAATGAACACACATTTCTTGGTAGAATCATGCAGGACTGAAATTTTTGATGTTTTTCTACTCCTCTCATGAGCCCAAACAAGTCTCTAAAAGCATGAGTTTGCAACTACTTTACTTTTGGAGAAAATTCAAAACATTCATTATTCAATAGAGCCCAATAGCAAAAACCAGCGTTTTGAATGAAGAATCACATTTCTTGGTAGAATCATGCAGGATTGAAATTTTTGATGGTTTTTTACTCCTCTCAACAGCCCAAACAAGTTTCTAAAAGGATGAGTTTGCAACTACTTTACTTTTGGAGAAAATTCAAAACATTCATTATTCAATAGGGCCCAAACTATCAAAAACCAGCGGTTTCAATGAACACACATTTCTTGGTAGAATCATGCAGGACTGAAATTTTTGATGTTTTTCTACTCCTCTCATGAGCCCAAACAAGTCTCTAAAAGCATGAGTTTGCAACTACTTTACTTTTGGAGAAAATTCAAAACATTCATTATTCAATAGAGCCCAATAGCAAAAACCAGCGTTTTGAATGAAGAATCACATTTCTTGGTAGAATCATGCAGGATTGAAATTTTTGATGGTTTTTTACTCCTCTCAACAGCCCAAACAAGTTTCTAAAAGGATGAGTTTGCAACTACTTTACTTTTGGAGAAAATTCAAAACATTCATTATTCAATAGGGCCCAAACTATCAAAAACCAGCGGTTTCAATGAACAAACATTTCTTGGTAGAATCATGCAGGACTGAAATTTTTGATGTTTTTCTACTCCTCTCATGAGCCCAAACAAGTCTCTAAAAGCATGAGTTTTCAACTACTTTACTTTTGGAGAAAATTCAAAACATTCATTATTCAATAGAGCCCAATAGCAAAAACCAGCGTTTTGAATGAAGAATCACATTTCTTGGTAGAATCATGCAGGATTGAAATTTTTGATGGTTTTTTACTCCTCTCAACAGCCCAAACAAGTTTCTAAAAGGATGAGTTTGCAACTACTTTACTTTTGGAGAAAATTCAAAACATTCATTATTCAATAGGGCCCAAACTATCAAAAACCAGCGGTTTCAATGAACACACATTTCTTGGTAGAATCATGCAGGACTGAAATTTTTGATGTTTTTCTACTCCTCTCATGAGCCCAAACAAGTCTCTAAAAGCATGAGTTTGCAACTACTTTACTTTTGGAGAAAATTCAAAACATTCATTATTCAATAGAGCCCAATAGCAAAAACCAGCGTTTTGAATGAAGAATCACATTTCTTGGTAGAATCATGCAGGATTGAAATTTTTGATGGTTTTTTACTCCTCTCAACAGCCCAAACAAGTTTCTAAAAGGATGAGTTTGCAACTACTTTACTTTTGGAGAAAATTCAAAACATTCATTATTCAATAGGGCCCAAACTATCAAAAACCAGCGGTTTCAATGAACACACATTTCTTGGTAGAATCATGCAGGACTGAAATTTTTGATGTTTTTCTACTCCTCTCATGAGCCCAAACAAGTCTCTAAAAGCATGAGTTTGCAACTACTTTACTTTTGGAGAAAATTCAAAACATTCATTATTCAATAGAGCCCAATAGCAAAAACCAGCGTTTTGAATGAAGAATCACATTTCTTGGTAGAATCATGCAGGATTGAAATTTTTGATGGTTTTTTACTCCTCTCAACAGCCCAAACAAGTTTCTAAAAGGATGAGTTTGCAACTACTTTACTTTTGGAGAAAATTCAAAACATTCATTATTCAATAGGGCCCAAACTATCAAAAACCAGCGGTTTCAATGAACACACATTTCTTGGTAGAATCATGCAGGACTGAAATTTTTGATGGTTTTTTACTCCTCTCATGAGCCCAAACAAGTCTCTAAAAGCATGAGTTTGCAACTACTTTACTTTTGGAGAAAATTCAAAACATTCATTATTCAATAGGGCCCAATAGCAAAAACCAGCGTTTTGAATGAAGAATCACATTTCTTGGTAGAATCATGCAGGATTGAAATTTTTGATGGTTTTTTACTCCTCTCAACAGCCCAAACAAGTTTCTAAAAGGATGAGTTTGCAACTACTTTACTTTTGGAGAAAATTCAAAACATTCATTATTCAATAGGGCCCAAACTATCAAAAACCAGCGGTTTCAATGAACACACATTTCTTGGTAGAATCATGCAGGACTGAAATTTTTGATGTTTTTCTACTCCTCTCATGAGCCCAAACAAGTCTCCAAAAGCATGAGTTTTCAACTACTTTACTTTTGGAGAAAATTCAAAACATTCATTATTCAATAGAGCCCAATAGCAAAAACCAGCGTTTTGAATGAAGAATCACATTTCTTGGTAGAATCATGCAGGATTGAAATTTTTGATGGTTTTTTACTCCTCTCAACAGCCCAAACAAGTTTCTAAAAGGATGAGTTTGCAACTACTTTACTTTTGGAGAAAATTCAAAACATTCATTATTCAATAGGGCCCAAACTATCAAAAACCAGCGGTTTCAATGAACACACATTTCTTGGTAGAATCATGCAGGACTGAAATTTTTGATGTTTTTCTACTCCTCTCATGAGCCCAAAGAAGTCTCTAAAAGCATGAGTTTGCAACTACTTTACTTTTGGAGAAAATTGAAAACATTCATTATTCAATAGAGCCCAATAGCAAAAACCAGCGTTTTGAATGAAGAATCACATTTCTTGGTAGAATCATGCAGGATTGAAATTTTTGATGGTTTTTTACTCCTCTCAACACCCGAAACAAGTTTCTAAAAGGATGAGTTTGCAACTACTTTACTTTTGGAGAAAATTCAAAACATTCATTATTCAAAAGGGCCCAAACTATCAAAAACCAGCGGTTTCAATGAACACACAATTCTTGGTAGAATCATGCAGGACTGAAATTTTTGATGTTTTTCTACTCCTCTCATGAGCCCAAACAAGTCTCTAAAAGCATGAGTTTGCAACTACTTTACTTTTGGAGAAAATTCAAAACATTCATTATTCAATAGGGCCCAATAGCAAAAACCAGCGTTTTGAATGAAGAATCACATTTCTTGGTAGAATCATGCAGGATTGAAATTTTTGATGGTTTTTTACTCCTCTCAACAGCCCAAACAAGTTTCTAAAAGGATGAGTTTGCAACTACTTTACTTTTGGAGAAAATTCAAAACATTCATTATTCAATAGGGCCCAAACTATCAAAAACCAGCGGTTTCAATGAACACACATTTCTTGGTAGAATCATGCAGGACTGAAATTTTTGATGTTTTTCTACTCCTCTCATGAGCCCAAACAAGTCTCCAAAAGCATGAGTTTTCAACTACTTTACTTTTGGAGAAAATTCAAAACATTCATTATTCAATAGAGCCCAATAGCAAAAACCAGCGTTTTGAATGAAGAATCACATTTCTTGGTAGAATCATGCAGGATTGAAATTTTTGATGGTTTTTTACTCCTCTCAACAGCCCAAACAAGTTTCTAAAAGGATGAGTTTGCAACTACTTTACTTTTGGAGAAAATTCAAAACATTCATTATTCAATAGGGCCCAAACTATCAAAAACCAGCGGTTTCAATGAACACTCATTTCTTGGTAGAATCATGCATGACTGAAATTTTTGATGTTTTTCTACTCCTCTCATGAGCCCAAACAAGTCTCTAAAAGCATGAGTTTGCAACTACTTTACTTTTGGAGAAAATTCAAAACATTCATTATTCAATAGAGCCCAATAGCAAAAACCAGCGTTTTGAATGAAGAATCACATTTCTTGGTAGAATCATGCAGGATTGAAATTTTTGATGGTTTTTTACTCCTCTCAACAGCCCAAACAAGTTTCTAAAAGGATGAGTTTGCAACTACTTTACTTTTGGAGAAAATTCAAAACATTCATTATTCAAAAGGGCCCAAACTATCAAAAACCAGCGGTTTCAATGAACACACAATTCTTGGTAGAATCATGCAGGACTGAAATTTTTGATGTTTTTCTACTCCTCTCATGAGCCCAAACAAGTCTCTAAAAGCATGAGTTTGCAACTACTTTACTTTTGGAGAAAATTCAAAACATTCATTATTCAATAGGGCCCAATAGCAAAAACCAGCGTTTTGAATGAAGAATCACATTTCTTGGTAGAATCATGCAGGATTGAAATTTTTGATGGTTTTTTACTCCTCTCAACAGCCCAAACAAGTTTCTAAAAGGATGAGTTTGCAACTACTTTACTTTTGGAGAAAATTCAAAACATTCATTATTCAATAGGGCCCAAACTATCAAAAACCAGCGGTTTCAATGAACACACATTTCTTGGTAGAATCATGCAGGACTGAAATTTTTGATGTTTTTCTACTCATCTCATGAGCCCAAACAAGTCTCTAAAAGCATGAGTTTGCAACTACCTTACTTTTGGAGAAAATTCAAAACATTCATTATTCAATAGAGCCCAATAGCAAAAACCAGCGTTTTGAATGAAGAATCACATTTCTTGGTAGAATCATGCAGGATTGAAATTTTTGATGTTTTTCTAATCCTCTCATGAGCCCAAACAAGTCTCTAAAAGCATGAGTTTGCAACTACTTTACTTTTGGAGAAAATTCAAAACATTCATTATTCAATAGGGCCCAAACTATCAAAAACCAGCAGTTTGAATGAACACACATTTCTTGGTAGAATCATGCAGGACTGAAATTTTTGATGTTTTTCTACTCCTCTCATGAGCCCAAACAAGTCTCTAAAAGCATGCGTTTGCAACTACTTTACTTTTGGAGAAAATTCAAAACATTCATTATTCAATAGAGCCCAATAGCAAAAACCAGCGTTTTGAATGAAGAATCACATTTCTTGGTAGAATCATGCAGGATTGAAATTTTTGATGATTTTTTACTCCTCTCAACAGCCCAAACAAGTTTCTAAAAGGATGAGTTTGCAACTACTTTACTTTTGGAGAAAATTCAAAACATTCATTATTCAATAGGGCCCAAACTATCAAAAACCAGCCGTTTCAATGAACACACATGTCTTGGTAGAATCATGCAGGACTGAAATTTTTGATGTTTTTCTACTCCTCTCATGAGCCCAAACAAGTCTCTAAAAGCATGAGTTTGCAACTACTTTACTTTTGGAGAAAATTCAAAACATTCATTATTCAATAGAGCCCAATAGCAAAAACCAGCGTTTTGAATGAAGAATCACATTTCTTGGTAGAATCATGCAGGATTGAAATTTTTGATGGTTTTTTACTCCTCTCAACAGCCCAAACAAGTTTCTAAAAGGATGAGTTTGCAACTACTTTACTTTTGGAGAAAATTCAAAACATTCATTATTCAATAGGGCCCAAACTATCAAAAACCAGCGGTTTGAATGAACACACATTTCTTGGTAGAATCATGCAGGACTGAAATTTTTGATGTTTTTCTACTCCTCTCATGAGCCCAAACAAGTCTCTAAAAGCATGAGTTTGCAACTACTTTACTTTTGGAGAAAATTCAAAACATTCATTATTCAATAGAGCCCAATAGCAAAAACCAGCGTTTTGAATGAAGAATCACATTTCTTGGTAGAATCATGCAGGATTGAAATTTTTGATGGTTTTTTACTCCTCTCAACAGCCCAAACAAGTTTCTAAAAGGATGAGTTTGCAACTACTTTACTTTTGGAGAAAATTCAAAACATTCATTATTCAATAGGGCCCAAACTATCAAAAACCAGCGGTTTGAATGAACACACATTTCTTGGTAGAATCATGCAGGACTGAAATTTTTGATGTTTTTCTACTCCTCTCATGAGCCCAAACAAGTCTCTAAAAGCATGAGTTTGCAACTACTTTACTTTTGGAGAAAATTCAAAACATTCATTATTCAATAGAGCCCAATAGCAAAAACCAGCGTTTTGAATGAAGAATCACATTTCTTGGTAGAATCATGCAGGATTGAAATTTTTGATGGTTTTTTACTCCTCTCAACAGCCCAAACAAGTTTCTAAAAGGATGAGTTTGCAACTACTTTACTTTTGGAGAAAATTCAAAACATTCATTATTCAATAGGGCCCAAACTATCAAAAACCAGCGGTTTCAATGAACACACATTTCTTGGTAGAATCATGCAGGACTGAAATTTTTGATGTTTTTCTACTCCTCTCATGAGCCCAAACAAGTCTCCAAAAGCATGAGTTTTCAACTACTTTACTTTTGGAGAAAATTCAAAACATTCATTATTCAATAGAGCCCAATAGCAAAAACCAGCGTTTTGAATGAAGAATCACATTTCTTGGTAGAATCATGCAGGATTGAAATTTTTGATGTTTTTTTACTCCTCTCAACAGCCCAAACAAGTTTCTAAAAGGATGAGTTTGCAACTACTTTACTTTTGGAGAAAATTCAAAACATTCATTATTCAATAGGGCCCAAACTATCAAAAACCAGCGGTTTCAATGAACACACATTTCTTGGTAGAATCATGCAGGACTGAAATTTTTGATGTTTTTCTACTCCTCTCATGAGCCCAAACAAGTCTCCAAAAGCATGAGTTTTCAACTACTTTACTTTTGGAGAAAATTCAAAACATTCATTATTCAATAGGGCCCAATAGCAAAAACCAGCGTTTTGAATGAAGAATCACATTTCTTGGTAGAATCATGCAGGATTGAAATTTTTGATGGTTTTTTACTCCTCTCAACAGCCCAAACAAGTTTCTAAAAGGATGAGTTTGCAACTACTTTACTTTTGGAGAAAATTCAAAACATTCATTATTCAATAGGGCCCAAACTATCAAAAACCAGCGGTTTCAATGAACACACATTTCTTGGTAGAATCATGCAGGACTGAAATTTTTGATGTTTTTCTACTCCTCTCATGAGCCCAAACAAGTCTCCAAAAGCATGAGTTTTCAACTACTTTACTTTTGGAGAAAATTCAAAACATTCATTATTCAATAGAGCCCAATAGCAAAAACCAGCATTTTGAATGAAGAATCACATTTCTTGGTAGAATCATGCAGGATTGAAATTTTTGATGGTTTTTTACTCCTCTCAACAGCCCAAACAAGTTTCTAAAAGGATGAGTTTGCAACTACTTTACTTTTGGAGAAAATTCAAAACATTCATTATTCAATAGGGCCCAAACTATCAAAAACCAGCGGTTTCAATGAACACACATTTCTTGGTAGAATCATGCATGACTGAAATTTTTGATGTTTTTCTACTCCTCTCATGAGCCCAAACAAGTCTCTAAAAGCATGAGTTTGCAACTACTTTACTTTTGGAGAAAATTCAAAACATTCATTATTCAATAGAGCCCAATAGCAAAAACCAGCGTTTTGAATGAAGAATCACATTTCTTGGTAGAATCATGCAGGATTGAAATTTTTGATGGTTTTTTACTCCTCTCAACAGCCCAAACAAGTTTCTAAAAGGATGAGTTTGCAACTACTTTACTTTTGGAGAAAATTCAAAACATTCATTATTCAAAAGGGCCCAAACTATCAAAAACCAGCGGTTTCAATGAACACACAATTCTTGGTAGAATCATGCAGGACTGAAATTTTTGATGTTTTTCTACTCCTCTCATGAGCCCAAACAAGTCTCTAAAAGCATGAGTTTGCAACTACTTTACTTTTGGAGAAAATTCAAAACATTCATTATTCAATAGGGCCCAATAGCAAAAACCAGCGTTTTGAATGAAGAATCACATTTCTTGGTAGAATCATGCAGGATTGAAATTTTTGATGGTTTTTTACTCCTCTCAACAGCCCAAACAAGTTTCTAAAAGGATGAGTTTGCAACTACTTTACTTTTGGAGAAAATTCAAAACATTCATTATTCAATAGGGCCCAAACTATCAAAAACCAGCGGTTTCAATGAACACACATTTCTTGGTAGAATCATGCAGGACTGAAATTTTTGATGTTTTTCTACTCATCTCATGAGCCCAAACAAGTCTCTAAAAGCATGAGTTTGCAACTACCTTACTTTTGGAGAAAATTCAAAACATTCATTATTCAATAGAGCCCAATAGCAAAAACCAGCGTTTTGAATGAAGAATCACATTTCTTGGTAGAATCATGCAGGATTGAAATTTTTGATGTTTTTCTAATCCTCTCATGAGTCCAAACAAGTCTCTAAAAGCATGAGTTTGCAACTACTTTACTTTTGGAGAAAATTCAAAACATTCATTATTCAATAGGGCCCAAACTATCAAAAACCAGCAGTTTGAATGAACACACATTTCTTGGTAGAATCATGCAGGACTGAAATTTTTGATGTTTTTCTACTCCTCTCATGAGCCCAAACAAGTCTCTAAAAGCATGCGTTTGCAACTACTTTACTTTTGGAGAAAATTCAAAACATTCATTATTCAATAGAGCCCAATAGCAAAAACCAGCGTTTTGAATGAAGAATCACATTTCTTGGTAGAATCATGCAGGATTGAAATTTTTGATGATTTTTTACTCCTCTCAACAGCCCAAACAAGTTTCTAAAAGGATGAGTTTGCAACTACTTTACTTTTGGAGAAAATTCAAAACATTCATTATTCAATAGGGCCCAAACTATCAAAAACCAGCCGTTTCAATGAACACACATGTCTTGGTAGAATCATGCAGGACTGAAATTTTTGATGTTTTTCTACTCCTCTCATGAGCCCAAACAAGTCTCTAAAAGCATGAGTTTGCAACTACTTTACTTTTGGAGAAAATTCAAAACATTCATTATTCAATAGAGCCCAATAGCAAAAACCAGCGTTTTGAATGAAGAATCACATTTCTTGGTAGAATCATGCAGGATTGAAATTTTTGATGGTTTTTTACTCCTCTCAACAGCCCAAACAAGTTTCTAAAAGGATGAGTTTGCAACTACTTTACTTTTGGAGAAAATTCAAAACATTCATTATTCAATAGGGCCCAAACTATCAAAAACCAGCGGTTTGAATGAACACACATTTCTTGGTAGAATCATGCAGGACTGAAATTTTTGATGTTTTTCTACTCCTCTCATGAGCCCAAACAAGTCTCTAAAAGCATGAGTTTGCAACTACTTTACTTTTGGAGAAAATTCAAAACATTCATTATTCAATAGAGCCCAATAGCAAAAACCAGCGTTTTGAATGAAGAATCACATTTCTTGGTAGAATCATGCAGGATTGAAATTTTTGATGGTTTTTTACTCCTCTCAACAGCCCAAACAAGTTTCTAAAAGGATGAGTTTGCAACTACTTTACTTTTGGAGAAAATTCAAAACATTCATTATTCAATAGGGCCCAAACTATCAAAAACCAGCGGTTTCAATGAACACACATTTCTTGGTAGAATCATGCAGGACTGAAATTTTTGATGTTTTTCTACTCCTCTCATGAGCCCAAACAAGTCTCCAAAAGCATGAGTTTTCAACTACTTTACTTTTGGAGAAAATTCAAAACATTCATTATTCAATAGAGCCCAATAGCAAAAACCAGCGTTTTGAATGAAGAATCACATTTCTTGGTAGAATCATGCAGGATTGAAATTTTTGATGGTTTTTTACTCCTCTCAACAGCCCAAACAAGTTTCTAAAAGGATGAGTTTGCAACTACTTTACTTTTGGAGAAAATTCAAAACATTCATTATTCAATAGGGCCCAAACTATCAAAAACCAGCGGTTTCAATGAACACACATTTCTTGGTAGAATCATGCAGGACTGAAATTTTTGATGTTTTTCTACTCCTCTCATGAGCCCAAAGAAGTCTCTAAAAGCATGAGTTTGCAACTACTTTACTTTTGGAGAAAATTCAAAACATTCATTATTCAATAGAGCCCAATAGCAAAAACCAGCGTTTTGAATGAAGAATCACATTTCTTGGTAGAATCATGCAGGATTGAAATTTTTGATGGTTTTTTACTCCTCTCAACAGCCCAAACAAGTTTCTAAAAGGATGAGTTTGCAACTACTTTACTTTTGGAGAAAATTCAAAACATTCATTATTCAAAAGGGCCCAAACTATCAAAAACCAGCGGTTTCAATGAACACACAATTCTTGGTAGAATCATGCAGGACTGAAATTTTTGATGTTTTTCTACTCCTCTCATGAGCCCAAACAAGTCTCTAAAAGCATGAGTTTGCAACTACTTTACTTTTGGAGAAAATTCAAAACATTCATTATTCAATAGGGCCCAATAGCAAAAACCAGCGTTTTGAATGAAGAATCACATTTCTTGGTAGAATCATGCAGGATTGAAATTTTTGATGGTTTTTTACTCCTCTCAACAGCCCAAACAAGTTTCTAAAAGGATGAGTTTGCAACTACTTTACTTTTGGAGAAAATTCAAAACATTCATTATTCAATAGGGCCCAAACTATCAAAAACCAGCGGTTTCAATGAACACACATTTCTTGGTAGAATCATGCAGGACTGAAATTTTTGATGTTTTTCTACTCCTCTCATGAGCCCAAACAAGTCTCCAAAAGCATGAGTTTTCAACTACTTTACTTTTGGAGAAAATTCAAAACATTCATTATTCAATAGAGCCCAATAGCAAAAACCAGCGTTTTGAATGAAGAATCACATTTCTTGGTAGAATCATGCAGGATTGAAATTTTTGATGGTTTTTTACTCCTCTCAACAGCCCAAACAAGTTTCTAAAAGGATGAGTTTGCAACTACTTTACTTTTGGAGAAAATTCAAAACATTCATTATTCAATAGGGCCCAATAGCAAAAACCAGCGTTTTGAATGAAGAATCACATTTCTTGGTAGAATCATGCAGGATTGAAATTTTTGATGGTTTTTTACTCCTCTCAACAGCCCAAACAAGTTTCTAAAAGGATAAGTTTGCAACTACTTTACTTTTGGAGAAAATTCAAAACATTCATTATTCAATAGGGCCCAAACTATCAAAAACCAGCGGTTTGAATGAACACACATTTCTTGGTAGAATCATGCAGGACTGAAATTTTTGATGTTTTTCTACTCATCTCATGAGCCCAAACAAGTCTCTAAAAGCATGAGTTTGCAACTACTTTACTTTTCGAGAAAATTCAAAACATTCATTATTCAATAGAGCCCAATAGCAAAAACCAGCGTTTTGAATGAAGAATCACATTTCTTGGTAGAATCATGCAGGATTGAAATTTTTGATGGTTTTTTACTCCTCTCAACAGCCCAAACAAGTTTCTAAAAGGATGAGTTTGCAACTACTTTACTTTTGGAGAAAATTCAAAACATTCATTATTCAAAAGGGCCCAAACTATCAAAAACCAGCGGTTTCAATGAACACACATTTCTTGGTAGAATCATGCAGGACTGAAATTTTTGATGTTTTTCTACTCCTCTCATGAGCCCAAACAAGTCTCTAAAAGCATGAGTTTGCAACTACTTTACTTTTGGAGAAAATTCAAAACATTCATTATTCAATAGGGCCCAAACTATCAAAAACCAGCAGTTTGAATGAACACACATTTCTTGGTAGAATCATGCAGGACTGAAATTTTTGATGTTTTTCTACTCCTCTCATGAGCCCAAACAAGTCTCTAAAAGCATGCGTTTGCAACTACTTTACTTTTGGAGAAAATTCAAAACATTCATTATTCAATAGAGCCCAATAGCAAAAACCAGCGTTTTGAATGAAGAATCACATTTCTTGGTAGAATCATGCAGGATTGAAATTTTTGATGATTTTTTACTCCTCTCAACAGCCCAAACAAGTTTCTAAAAGGATGAGTTTGCAACTACTTTACTTTTGGAGAAAATTCAAAACATTCATTATTCAATAGGGCCCAAACTATCAAAAACCAGCCGTTTCAATGAACACACATGTCTTGGTAGAATCATGCAGGACTGAAATTTTTGATGTTTTTCTACTCTCATGAGCCCAAACAAGTCTCTAAAAGCATGAGTTTGCAACTACTTTACTTTTGGAGAAAATTCAAAACATTCATTATTCAATAGAGCCCAATAGCAAAAACCAGCGTTTTGAATGAAGAATCACATTTCTTGGTAGAATCATGCAGGATTGAAATTTTTGATGGTTTTTTACTCCTCTCAACAGCCCAAACAAGTTTCTAAAAGGATGAGTTTGCAACTACTTTACTTTTGGAGAAAATTCAAAACATTCATTATTCAATAGGGCCCAAACTATCAAAAACCAGCGGTTTCAATGAACACACATTTCTTGGTAGAATCATGCAGGACTGAAATTTTTGATGTTTTTCTACTCCTCTCATGAGCCCAAACAAGTCTCTAAAAGCATGAGTTTGCAACTACTTTACTTTTGGAGAAAATTCAAAACATTCATTATTCAATAGAGCCCAATAGCAAAACCCAGCGTTTTGAATGAAGAATCACATTTCTTGGTAGAATCATGCAGGATTGAAATTTTTGATGGTTTTTTACTCCTCTCAACAGCCCAAACAAGTTTCTAAAAGGATGAGTTTGCAACTACTTTACTTTTGGAGAAAATTCAAAACATTCATTATTCAATAGGGCCCAAACTATCAAAAACCAGCGGTTTCAATGAACACACATTTCTTGGTAGAATCATGCAGGACTGAAATTTTTGATGTTTTTCTACTCCTCTCATGAGCCCAAACAAGTCTCTAAAAGCATGAGTTTGCTACTACTTTACTTTTGGAGAAAATTCAAAACATTCATTATTCAATAGAGCCCAATAGCAAAACCCAGCGTTTTGAATGAAGAATCACATTTCTTGGTAGAATCATGCAGGATTGACATTTTTGATGGTTTTTTACTCCTCTCAACAGCCCAAACAAGTTTCTAAAAGGATGAGTTTGCAACTACTTTACTTTTGGAGAAAATTCAAAACATTCATTATTCAATAGGGCCCAAACTATCAAAAACCAGCGGTTTCAATGAACACACATTTCTTGGTAGAATCATGCAGGACTGAAATTTTTGATGTTTTTCTACTCCTCTCATGAGCCCAAAAAAGTCTAAAAGCATGAGTTTGCAACTACTTTACTTTTGGAGAAAATTCAAAACATTCATTATTCAATAGAGCCCAATAGCAAAAACCAGCGTTTTGAATGAAGAATCACATTTCTTGGTAGAATCATGCAGGATTGAAATTTTTGATGGTTTTTTACTCCTCTCAACAGCCCAAACAAGTTTCTAAAAGGATGAGTTTGCAACTACTTTACTTTTGGAGAAAATTCAAAACATTCATTATTCAATAGGGCCCAAACTATCAAAAACCAGCGGTTTCAATGAACACACATTTCTTGGTAGAATCATGCAGGACTGAAATTTTTGATGTTTTTCTACTCCTCTCATGAGCCCAAACAAGTCTCTAAAAGCATGAGTTTGCAACTACTTTACTTTTGGAGAAAATTCAAAACATTCATTATTCAATAGAGCCCAATAGCAAAAACCAGCGTTTTGAATGAAGAATCACATTTCTTGGTAGAATCATGCAGGATTGAAATTTTTAATGGTTTTTTACTCCTCTCAACAGCCCAAACAAGTTTCTAAAAGGATGAGTTTGCAACTACTTTACTTTTGGAGAAAATTCAAAACATTCATTAGGGCCCAACATTCATTCATTCAATAGGGCCCAAACTATCAAAAACCAGCGGTTTCAATGAACACACATTTCTTGGTAGAATCATGCAGGACTGAAATTTTTGATGTTTTTCTACTCCTCTCATGAGCCCAAAAAAGTCTAAAAGCATGAGTTTGCAACTACTTTACTTTTGGAGAAAATTCAAAACATTCATTATTCAATAGAGCCCAATAGCAAAAACCAGCGTTTTGAATGAAGAATCACATTTCTTGGTAGAATCATGCAGGATTGAAATTTTTGATGGTTTTTTACTCCTCTCAACAGCCCAAACAAGTTTCTAAAAGGATGAGTTTGCAACTACTTTACTTTTGGAGAAAATTCAAAACATTCATTATTCAATAGGGCCCAAACTATCAAAAACCAGCGGTTTCAATGAACACACATTTCTTGGTAGAATCATGCAGGACTGAAATTTTTGATGTTTTTCTACTCCTCTCATGAGCCCAAACAAGTCTCCAAAAGCATGAGTTTTCAACTACTTTACTTTTGGAGAAAATTCAAAACATTCATTATTCAATAGAGCCCAATAGCAAAAACCAGCGTTTTGAATGAAGAATCACATTTCTTGGTAGAATCATGCAGGATTGAAATTTTTGATGGTTTTTTACTCCTCTCAACAGCCCAAACAAGTTTCTAAAAGGATGAGTTTGCAACTACTTTACTTTTGGAGAAAATTCAAAACATTCATTATTCAATAGGGCCCAATAGCAAAAACCAGCGTTTTGAATGAAGAATCACATTTCTTGGTAGAATCATGCAGGATTGAAATTTTTGATGGTTTTTTACTCCTCTCAACAGCCCAAACAAGTTTCTAAAAGGATAAGTTTGCAACTACTTTACTTTTGGAGAAAATTCAAAACATTCATTATTCAATAGGGCCCAAACTATCAAAAACCAGCGGTTTCAATGAACACACATTTCTTGGTAGAATCATGCAGGACTGAAATTTTTGATGTTTTTCTACTCATCTCATGAGCCCAAACAAGTCTCTAAAAGCATGAGTTTGCAACTACTTTACTTTTCGAGAAAATTCAAAACATTCATTATTCAATAGAGCCCAATAGCAAAAACCAGCGTTTTGAATGAAGAATCACATTTCTTGGTAGAATCATGCAGGATTGAAATTTTTGATGGTTTTTTACTCCTCTCAACAGCCCAAACAAGTTTCTAAAAGGATGAGTTTGCAACTACTTTACTTTTGGAGAAAATTCAAAACATTCATTATTCAAAAGGGCCCAAACTATCAAAAACCAGCGGTTTCAATGAACACACATTTCTTGGTAGAATCATGCAGGACTGAAATTTTTGATGTTTTTCTACTCCTCTCATGAGCCCAAACAAGTCTCTAAAAGCATGAGTTTGCAACTACTTTACTTTTGGAGAAAATTCAAAACATTCATTATTCAATAGGGCCCAAACTATCAAAAACCAGCAGTTTGAATGAACACACATTTCTTGGTAGAATCATGCAGGACTGAAATTTTTGATGTTTTTCTACTCCTCTCATGAGCCCAAACAAGTCTCTAAAAGCATGCGTTTGCAACTACTTTACTTTTGGAGAAAATTCAAAACATTCATTATTCAATAGAGCCCAATAGCAAAAACCAGCGTTTTGAATGAAGAATCACATTTCTTGGTAGAATCATGCAGGATTGAAATTTTTGATGATTTTTTACTCCTCTCAACAGCCCAAACAAGTTTCTAAAAGGATGAGTTTGCAACTACTTTACTTTTGGAGAAAATTCAAAACATTCATTATTCAATAGGGCCCAAACTATCAAAAACCAGCCGTTTCAATGAACACACATGTCTTGGTAGAATCATGCAGGACTGAAATTTTTGATGTTTTTCTACTCTCATGAGCCCAAACAAGTCTCTAAAAGCATGAGTTTGCAACTACTTTACTTTTGGAGAAAATTCAAAACATTCATTATTCAATAGAGCCCAATAGCAAAAACCAGCGTTTTGAATGAAGAATCACATTTCTTGGTAGAATCATGCAGGATTGAAATTTTTGATGGTTTTTTACTCCTCTCAACAGCCCAAACAAGTTTCTAAAAGGATGAGTTTGCAACTACTTTACTTTTGGAGAAAATTCAAAACATTCATTATTCAATAGGGCCCAAACTATCAAAAACCAGCGGTTTCAATGAACACACATTTCTTGGTAGAATCATGCAGGACTGAAATTTTTGATGTTTTTCTACTCCTCTCATGAGCCCAAACAAGTCTCTAAAAGCATGAGTTTGCAACTACTTTACTTTTGGAGAAAATTCAAAACATTCATTATTCAATAGAGCCCAATAGCAAAACCCAGCGTTTTGAATGAAGAATCACATTTCTTGGTAGAATCATGCAGGATTGAAATTTTTGATGGTTTTTTACTCCTCTCAACAGCCCAAACAAGTTTCTAAAAGGATGAGTTTGCAACTACTTTACTTTTGGAGAAAATTCAAAACATTCATTATTCAATAGGGCCCAAACTATCAAAAACCAGCGGTTTCAATGAACACACATTTCTTGGTAGAATCATGCAGGACTGAAATTTTTGATGTTTTTCTACTCCTCTCATGAGCCCAAACAAGTCTCTAAAAGCATGAGTTTGCTACTACTTTACTTTTGGAGAAAATTCAAAACATTCATTATTCAATAGAGCCCAATAGCAAAACCCAGCGTTTTGAATGAAGAATCACATTTCTTGGTAGAATCATGCAGGATTGACATTTTTGATGGTTTTTTACTCCTCTCAACAGCCCAAACAAGTTTCTAAAAGGATGAGTTTGCAACTACTTTACTTTTGGAGAAAATTCAAAACATTCATTATTCAATAGGGCCCAAACTATCAAAAACCAGCGGTTTCAATGAACACACATTTCTTGGTAGAATCATGCAGGACTGAAATTTTTGATGTTTTTCTACTCCTCTCATGAGCCCAAAAAAGTCTAAAAGCATGAGTTTGCAACTACTTTACTTTTGGAGAAAATTCAAAACATTCATTATTCAATAGAGCCCAATAGCAAAAACCAGCGTTTTGAATGAAGAATCACATTTCTTGGTAGAATCATGCAGGATTGAAATTTTTGATGGTTTTTTACTCCTCTCAACAGCCCAAACAAGTTTCTAAAAGGATGAGTTTGCAACTACTTTACTTTTGGAGAAAATTCAAAACATTCATTATTCAATAGGGCCCAAACTATCAAAAACCAGCGGTTTCAATGAACACACATTTCTTGGTAGAATCATGCAGGACTGAAATTTTTGATGTTTTTCTACTCCTCTCATGAGCCCAAACAAGTCTCTAAAAGCATGAGTTTGCAACTACTTTACTTTTGGAGAAAATTCAAAACATTCATTATTCAATAGAGCCCAATAGCAAAAACCAGCGTTTTGAATGAAGAATCACATTTCTTGGTAGAATCATGCAGGATTGAAATTTTTAATGGTTTTTTACTCCTCTCAACAGCCCAAACAAGTTTCTAAAAGGATGAGTTTGCAACTACTTTACTTTTGGAGAAAATTCAAAACATTCATTAGGGCCCAACATTCATTCATTCAATAGGGCCCAAACTATCAAAAACCAGCGGTTTCAATGAACACACATTTCTTGGTAGAATCATGCAGGACTGAAATTTTTGATGTTTTTCTACTCCTCTCATGAGCCCAAAAAAGTCTAAAAGCATGAGTTTGCAACTACTTTACTTTTGGAGAAAATTCAAAACATTCATTATTCAATAGAGCCCAATAGCAAAAACCAGCGTTTTGAATGAAGAATCACATTTCTTGGTAGAATCATGCAGGATTGAAATTTTTGATGGTTTTTTACTCCTCTCAACAGCCCAAACAAGTTTCTAAAAGGATGAGTTTGCAACTACTTTACTTTTGGAGAAAATTCAAAACATTCATTATTCAATAGGGCCCAAACTATCAAAAACCAGCGGTTTCAATGAACACACATTTCTTGGTAGAATCATGCAGGACTGAAATTTTTGATGTTTTTCTACTCCTCTCATGAGCCCAAACAAGTCTCTAAAAGCATGAGTTTGCAACTACTTTGCTTTTGGAGAAAATTCAAAACATTCATTATTCAATAGAGCCCAATAGCAAAACCCAGCGTTTTGAATGAAGAATCACATTTCTTGGTAGAATCATGCAGGATTGAAATTTTTGATGGTTTTTTACTCCTCTCAACAGCCCAAACAAGTTTCTAAAAGGATGAGTTTGCAACTACTTTACTTTTGGAGAAAATTCAAAACATTCATTATTCAATAGGGCCCAAACTATCAAAAACCAGCGGTTTCAATGAACACACATTTCTTGGTAGAATCATGCAGGACTGAAATTTTTGATGTTTTTCTACTCCTCTCATGAGCCCAAACAAGTCTCTAAAAGCATGAGTTTGCTACTACTTTACTTTTGGAGAAAATTCAAAACATTCATTATTCAATAGAGCCCAATAGCAAAACCCAGCGTTTTGAATGAAGAATCACATTTCTTGGTAGAATCATGCAGGATTGACATTTTTGATGGTTTTTTACTCCTCTCAACAGCCCAAACAAGTTTCTAAAAGGATGAGTTTGCAACTACTTTACTTTTGGAGAAAATTCAAAACATTCATTATTCAATAGGGCCCAAACTATCAAAAACCAGCGGTTTCAATGAACACACATTTCTTGGTAGAATCATGCAGGACTGAAATTTTTGATGTTTTTCTACTCCTCTCATGAGCCCAAAAAAGTCTAAAAGCATGAGTTTGCAACTACTTTACTTTTGGAGAAAATTCAAAACATTCATTATTCAATAGAGCCCAATAGCAAAAACCAGCGTTTTGAATGAAGAATCACATTTCTTGGTAGAATCATGCAGGATTGAAATTTTTGATGGTTTTTTACTCCTCTCAACAGCCCAAACAAGTTTCTAAAAGGATGAGTTTGCAACTACTTTACTTTTGGAGAAAATTCAAAACATTCATTATTCAATAGGGCCCAAACTATCAAAAACCAGCGGTTTCAATGAACACACATTTCTTGGTAGAATCATGCAGGACTGAAATTTTTGATGTTTTTCTACTCCTCTCATGAGCCCAAACAAGTCTCTAAAAGCATGAGTTTGCAACTACTTTACTTTTGGAGAAAATTCAAAACATTCATTATTCAATAGAGCCCAATAGCAAAAACCAGCGTTTTGAATGAAGAATCACATTTCTTGGTAGAATCATGCAGGATTGAAATTTTTAATGGTTTTTTACTCCTCTCAACAGCCCAAACAAGTTTCTAAAAGGATGAGTTTGCAACTACTTTACTTTTGGAGAAAATTCAAAACATTCATTAGGGCCCAACATTCATTCATTCAATAGGGCCCAAACTATCAAAAACCAGCGGTTTCAATGAACACACATTTCTTGGTAGAATCATGCAGGACTGAAATTTTTGATGTTTTTCTACTCCTCTCATGAGCCCAAAAAAGTCTAAAAGCATGAGTTTGCAACTACTTTACTTTTGGAGAAAATTCAAAACATTCATTATTCAATAGAGCCCAATAGCAAAAACCAGCGTTTTGAATGAAGAATCACATTTCTTGGTAGAATCATGCAGGATTGAAATTTTTGATGGTTTTTTACTCCTCTCAACAGCCCAAACAAGTTTCTAAAAGGATGAGTTTGCAACTACTTTACTTTTGGAGAAAATTCAAAACATTCATTATTCAATAGGGCCCAAACTATCAAAAACCAGCGGTTTCAATGAACACACATTTCTTGGTAGAATCATGCAGGACTGAAATTTTTGATGTTTTTCTACTCCTCTCATGAGCCCAAACAAGTCTCTAAAAGCATGAGTTTGCAACTACTTTGCTTTTGGAGAAAATTCAAAACATTCATTATTCAATAGAGCCCAATAGCAAAAACCAGCGTTTTGAATGAAGAATCACATTTCTTGGTAGAATCATGCAGGATTGAAATTTTTGATGGTTTTTTACTCCTCTCAACAGCCCAAACAAGTTTCTAAAAGGATGAGTTTGCAACTACTTTACTTTTGGAGAAAATTCAAAACATTCATTATTCAATAGGGCCCAAACTATCAAAAACCAGCGGTTTCAATGAACACACATTTCTTGGTAGAATCATGCAGGACTGAAATTTTTGATGTTTTTCTACTCCTCTCATGAGCCCAAACAAGTCTCTAAAAGCATGAGTTTGCAACTACTTTACTTTTGGAGAAAATTCAAAACATTCATTATTCAATAGAGCCCAATAGCAAAACCCAACGTTTTGAATGAAGAATCACATTTCTTGGTAGAATCATGCAGGATTGAAATTTTTGATGGTTTTTTACTCCTCTCAACAGCCCAAACAAGTTTCTAAAAGGATGAGTTTGCAACTACTTTACTTTTGGAGAAAATTCAAAACATTCATTATTCAATAGGGCCCAAACTATCAAAAACCAGCCGTTTCAATGAACACACATTTCTTGGTAGAATCATGCAGGACTGAAATTTTTGATGTTTTTCTACTCCTCTCGTGAGCCCAAACAAGTCTCTAAAAGCATGAGTTTGCAACTACTTTACTTTTGGAGAAAATTCAAAACATTCATTATTCAATAGAGCCCAATAGCAAAAACCAGCGTTTTGAATGAAGAATCACATTTCTTGGTAGAATCATGCAGGATTGAAATTTTTGATGGTTTTTTACTCCTCTCAACAGCCCAAACAAGTTTCTAAAAGGATGTTTGCAACTACTTTACTTTTGGAGAAAATTCAAAACATTCATTATTCAATAGGGCCCAAACTATCAAAAACCAGTGGTTTCAATGAACACACATTTCTTGGTAGAATCATGCAGGACTGAAATTTTTGATGTTTTTCTACTCCTATCATGAGCCCAAACAAGTCTCTAAAAGCATGAGTTTGCAACTACTTTACTTTTGGAGAAAATTCAAAACATTCATTATTCAATAGAGCCCAATAGCAAAAACCAGCGTTTTGAATGAAGAATCACATTTCTTGGTAGAATCATGCAGGATTGAAATTTTTGATGGTTTTTTACTCCTCTCAACAGCCCAAACAAGTTTCTAAAAGGATGAGTTTGCAACTACTTTACTTTTGGAGAAAATTCAAAACATTCATTATTCAATAGGGCCCAAACTATCAAAAACCAGCGGTTTGAATGAACACATTTCTTGGTAGAATCATGCAGGACTGAAATTTTTGATGTTTTTCTACTCCTCTCATGAGCCCAAACAAGTCTCTAAAAGCATGAGTTTGCAACTACTTTACTTTTGGAGAAAATTCAAAACATTCACTATTCAATAGAGCCCAATAGCAAAAATCAGGTTTTGAATGAAGAATCACATTTCTTGGTAAAATCATGCAGGATTGAAATTTTTGATGGTTTTTTACTCCTCTCAACAGCCCAAACAAGTTTCTAAAAGGATGAGTTTGCAACTACTTTACTTTTGGAGAAAATTCAAAACATTCATTATTCAATAGGGCCCAAACTATCAAAAACCAGCGGTTTCAATGAACACACATTTCTTGGTAGAATCATGCAGGACTGAAATTTTTGATGTTTTTCTACTCCTCTCATGAGCCCAAACAAGTCTCTAAAAGCATGAGTTTGCAACTACTTTACTTTTGGAGAAAATTCAAAACATTCATTATTCAATAGAGCCCAATAGCAAAAACCAGCGTTTTGAATGAAGAATCACATTTCTTGGTAGAATCATGCAGGATTGAAATTTTTGATGGTTTTTTACTCCTCTCAACAGCCCAAACAAGTTTCTAAAAGGATGAGTTTGCAACTACTTTACTTTTGGAGAAAATTCAAAACATTCATTATTCAATAGGGCCCAAACTATCAAAAACCAGCGGTTTCAATGAACACACATTTCTTGGTAGAATCATGCAGGACTGAAATTTTTGATGTTTTTCTACTCCTCTCATGAGCCCAAACAAGTCTCTAAAAGCATGAGTTTGCAACTACTTTACTTTTGGAGAAAATTCAAAACATTCATTATTCAATAGAGCCCAATAGCAAAAACCAGCGTTTTGAATGAAGAATCACATTTCTTGGTAGAATCATGCAGGATTGAAATTTTTGATGGTTTTTTACTCCTCTCAACAGCCCAAACAAGTTTCTAAAAGGATGAGTTTGCAACTACTTTACTTTTGGAGAAAATTCAAAACATTCATTATTCAATAGGGCCCAAACTATCAAAAACCAGCGGTTTCAATGAACAAACATTTCTTGGTAGAATCATGCAGGACTGAAATTTTTGATGTTTTTCTACTCCTCTCATGAGCCCAAACAAGTCTCTAAAAGCATGAGTTTTCAACTACTTTACTTTTGGAGAAAATTCAAAACATTCATTATTCAATAGAGCCCAATAGCAAAAACCAGCGTTTTGAATGAAGAATCACATTTCTTGGTAGAATCATGCAGGATTGAAATTTTTGATGGTTTTTTACTCCTCTCAACAGCCCAAACAAGTTTCTAAAAGGATGAGTTTGCAACTACTTTACTTTTGGAGAAAATTCAAAACATTCATTATTCAATAGGGCCCAAACTATCAAAAACCAGCGGTTTCAATGAACACACATTTCTTGGTAGAATCATGCAGGACTGAAATTTTTGATGTTTTTCTACTCCTCTCATGAGCCCAAACAAGTCTCTAAAAGCATGAGTTTGCAACTACTTTACTTTTGGAGAAAATTCAAAACATTCATTATTCAATAGAGCCCAATAGCAAAAACCAGCGTTTTGAATGAAGAATCACATTTCTTGGTAGAATCATGCAGGATTGAAATTTTTGATGGTTTTTTACTCCTCTCAACAGCCCAAACAAGTTTCTAAAAGGATGAGTTTGCAACTACTTTACTTTTGGAGAAAATTCAAAACATTCATTATTCAATAGGGCCCAAACTATCAAAAACCAGCGGTTTCAATGAACACACATTTCTTGGTAGAATCATGCAGGACTGAAATTTTTGATGTTTTTCTACTCCTCTCATGAGCCCAAACAAGTCTCTAAAAGCATGAGTTTGCAACTACTTTACTTTTGGAGAAAATTCAAAACATTCATTATTCAATAGAGCCCAATAGCAAAAACCAGCGTTTTGAATGAAGAATCACATTTCTTGGTAGAATCATGCAGGATTGAAATTTTTGATGGTTTTTTACTCCTCTCAACAGCCCAAACAAGTTTCTAAAAGGATGAGTTTGCAACTACTTTACTTTTGGAGAAAATTCAAAACATTCATTATTCAATAGGGCCCAAACTATCAAAAACCAGCGGTTTCAATGAACACACATTTCTTGGTAGAATCATGCAGGACTGAAATTTTTGATGGTTTTTTACTCCTCTCATGAGCCCAAACAAGTCTCTAAAAGCATGAGTTTGCAACTACTTTACTTTTGGAGAAAATTCAAAACATTCATTATTCAATAGGGCCCAATAGCAAAAACCAGCGTTTTGAATGAAGAATCACATTTCTTGGTAGAATCATGCAGGATTGAAATTTTTGATGGTTTTTTACTCCTCTCAACAGCCCAAACAAGTTTCTAAAAGGATGAGTTTGCAACTACTTTACTTTTGGAGAAAATTCAAAACATTCATTATTCAATAGGGCCCAAACTATCAAAAACCAGCGGTTTCAATGAACACACATTTCTTGGTAGAATCATGCAGGACTGAAATTTTTGATGTTTTTCTACTCCTCTCATGAGCCCAAACAAGTCTCCAAAAGCATGAGTTTTCAACTACTTTACTTTTGGAGAAAATTCAAAACATTCATTATTCAATAGAGCCCAATAGCAAAAACCAGCGTTTTGAATGAAGAATCACATTTCTTGGTAGAATCATGCAGGATTGAAATTTTTGATGTTTTTTTACTCCTCTCAACAGCCCAAACAAGTTTCTAAAAGGATGAGTTTGCAACTACTTTACTTTTGGAGAAAATTCAAAACATTCATTATTCAATAGGGCCCAAACTATCAAAAACCAGCGGTTTCAATGAACACACATTTCTTGGTAGAATCATGCAGGACTGAAATTTTTGATGTTTTTCTACTCCTCTCATGAGCCCAAACAAGTCTCCAAAAGCATGAGTTTTCAACTACTTTACTTTTGGAGAAAATTCAAAACATTCATTATTCAATAGGGCCCAATAGCAAAAACCAGCGTTTTGAATGAAGAATCACATTTCTTGGTAGAATCATGCAGGATTGAAATTTTTGATGGTTTTTTACTCCTCTCAACAGCCCAAACAAGTTTCTAAAAGGATGAGTTTGCAACTACTTTACTTTTGGAGAAAATTCAAAACATTCATTATTCAATAGGGCCCAAACTATCAAAAACCAGCGGTTTCAATGAACACACATTTCTTGGTAGAATCATGCAGGACTGAAATTTTTGATGTTTTTCTACTCCTCTCATGAGCCCAAACAAGTCTCCAAAAGCATGAGTTTTCAACTACTTTACTTTTGGAGAAAATTCAAAACATTCATTATTCAATAGAGCCCAATAGCAAAAACCAGCGTTTTGAATGAAGAATCACATTTCTTGGTAGAATCATGCAGGATTGAAATTTTTGATGGTTTTTTACTCCTCTCAACAGCCCAAACAAGTTTCTAAAAGGATGAGTTTGCAACTACTTTACTTTTGGAGAAAATTCAAAACATTCATTATTCAATAGGGCCCAAACTATCAAAAACCAGCGGTTTCAATGAACACACATTTCTTGGTAGAATCATGCATGACTGAAATTTTTGATGTTTTTCTACTCCTCTCATGAGCCCAAACAAGTCTCTAAAAGCATGAGTTTGCAACTACTTTACTTTTGGAGAAAATTCAAAACATTCATTATTCAATAGAGCCCAATAGCAAAAACCAGCGTTTTGAATGAAGAATCACATTTCTTGGTAGAATCATGCAGGATTGAAATTTTTGATGGTTTTTTACTCCTCTCAACAGCCCAAACAAGTTTCTAAAAGGATGAGTTTGCAACTACTTTACTTTTGGAGAAAATTCAAAACATTCATTATTCAAAAGGGCCCAAACTATCAAAAACCAGCGGTTTCAATGAACACACAATTCTTGGTAGAATCATGCAGGACTGAAATTTTTGATGTTTTTCTACTCCTCTCATGAGCCCAAACAAGTCTCTAAAAGCATGAGTTTGCAACTACTTTACTTTTGGAGAAAATTCAAAACATTCATTATTCAATAGGGCCCAATAGCAAAAACCAGCGTTTTGAATGAAGAATCACATTTCTTGGTAGAATCATGCAGGATTGAAATTTTTGATGGTTTTTTACTCCTCTCAACAGCCCAAACAAGTTTCTAAAAGGATGAGTTTGCAACTACTTTACTTTTGGAGAAAATTCAAAACATTCATTATTCAATAGGGCCCAAACTATCAAAAACCAGCGGTTTCAATGAACACACATTTCTTGGTAGAATCATGCAGGACTGAAATTTTTGATGTTTTTCTACTCATCTCATGAGCCCAAACAAGTCTCTAAAAGCATGAGTTTGCAACTACCTTACTTTTGGAGAAAATTCAAAACATTCATTATTCAATAGAGCCCAATAGCAAAAACCAGTGTTTTGAATGAAGAATCACATTTCTTGGTAGAATCATGCAGGATTGAAATTTTTGATGTTTTTCTAATCCTCTCATGAGCCCAAACAAGTCTCTAAAAGCATGAGTTTGCAACTACTTTACTTTTGGAGAAAATTCAAAACATTCATTATTCAATAGGGCCCAAACTATCAAAAACCAGCAGTTTGAATGAACACACATTTCTTGGTAGAATCATGCAGGACTGAAATTTTTGATGTTTTTCTACTCCTCTCATGAGCCCAAACAAGTCTCTAAAAGCATGCGTTTGCAACTACTTTACTTTTGGAGAAAATTCAAAACATTCATTATTCAATAGAGCCCAATAGCAAAAACCAGCGTTTTGAATGAAGAATCACATTTCTTGGTAGAATCATGCAGGATTGAAATTTTTGATGATTTTTTACTCCTCTCAACAGCCCAAACAAGTTTCTAAAAGGATGAGTTTGCAACTACTTTACTTTTGGAGAAAATTCAAAACATTCATTATTCAATAGGGCCCAAACTATCAAAAACCAGCCGTTTCAATGAACACACATGTCTTGGTAGAATCATGCAGGACTGAAATTTTTGATGTTTTTCTACTCCTCTCATGAGCCCAAACAAGTCTCTAAAAGCATGAGTTTGCAACTACTTTACTTTTGGAGAAAATTCAAAACATTCATTATTCAATAGAGCCCAATAGCAAAAACCAGCGTTTTGAATGAAGAATCACATTTCTTGGTAGAATCATGCAGGATTGAAATTTTTGATGGTTTTTTACTCCTCTCAACAGCCCAAACAAGTTTCTAAAAGGATGAGTTTGCAACTACTTTACTTTTGGAGAAAATTCAAAACATTCATTATTCAATAGGGCCCAAACTATCAAAAACCAGCGGTTTGAATGAACACACATTTCTTGGTAGAATCATGCAGGACTGAAATTTTTGATGTTTTTCTACTCCTCTCATGAGCCCAAACAAGTCTCTAAAAGCATGAGTTTGCAACTACTTTACTTTTGGAGAAAATTCAAAACATTCATTATTCAATAGAGCCCAATAGCAAAAACCAGCGTTTTGAATGAAGAATCACATTTCTTGGTAGAATCATGCAGGATTGAAATTTTTGATGGTTTTTTACTCCTCTCAACAGCCCAAACAAGTTTCTAAAAGGATGAGTTTGCAACTACTTTACTTTTGGAGAAAATTCAAAACATTCATTATTCAATAGGGCCCAAACTATCAAAAACCAGCGGTTTCAATGAACACACATTTCTTGGTAGAATCATGCAGGACTGAAATTTTTGATGGTTTTTTACTCCTCTCATGAGCCCAAACAAGTCTCTAAAAGCATGAGTTTGCAACTACTTTACTTTTGGAGAAAATTCAAAACATTCATTATTCAATAGGGCCCAATAGCAAAAACCAGCGTTTTGAATGAAGAATCACATTTCTTGGTAGAATCATGCAGGATTGAAATTTTTGATGGTTTTTTACTCCTCTCAACAGCCCAAACAAGTTTCTAAAAGGATGAGTTTGCAACTACTTTACTTTTGGAGAAAATTCAAAACATTCATTATTCAATAGGGCCCAAACTATCAAAAACCAGCGGTTTCAATGAACACACATTTCTTGGTAGAATCATGCAGGACTGAAATTTTTGATGTTTTTCTACTCCTCTCATGAGCCCAAACAAGTCTCCAAAAGCATGAGTTTTCAACTACTTTACTTTTGGAGAAAATTCAAAACATTCATTATTCAATAGAGCCCAATAGCAAAAACCAGCGTTTTGAATGAAGAATCACATTTCTTGGTAGAATCATGCAGGATTGAAATTTTTGATGGTTTTTTACTCCTCTCAACAGCCCAAACAAGTTTCTAAAAGGATGAGTTTGCAACTACTTTACTTTTGGAGAAAATTCAAAACATTCATTATTCAATAGGGCCCAAACTATCAAAAACCAGCGGTTTCAATGAACACACATTTCTTGGTAGAATCATGCAGGACTGAAATTTTTGATGTTTTTCTACTCCTCTCATGAGCCCAAAGAAGTCTCTAAAAGCATGAGTTTGCAACTACTTTACTTTTGGAGAAAATTGAAAACATTCATTATTCAATAGAGCCCAATAGCAAAAACCAGCGTTTTGAATGAAGAATCACATTTCTTGGTAGAATCATGCAGGATTGAAATTTTTGATGGTTTTTTACTCCTCTCAACAGCCCAAACAAGTTTCTAAAAGGATGAGTTTGCAACTACTTTACTTTTGGAGAAAATTCAAAACATTCATTATTCAAAAGGGCCCAAACTATCAAAAACCAGCGGTTTCAATGAACACACAATTCTTGGTAGAATCATGCAGGACTGAAATTTTTGATGTTTTTCTACTCCTCTCATGAGCCCAAACAAGTCTCTAAAAGCATGAGTTTGCAACTACTTTACTTTTGGAGAAAATTCAAAACATTCATTATGCAATAGGGCCCAATAGCAAAAACCAGCGTTTTGAATGAAGAATCACATTTCTTGGTAGAATCATGCAGGATTGAAATTTTTGATGGTTTTTTACTCCTCTCAACAGCCCAAACAAGTTTCTAAAAGGATGAGTTTGCAACTACTTTACTTTTGGAGAAAATTCAAAACATTCATTATTCAATAGGGCCCAAACTATCAAAAACCAGCGGTTTCAATGAACACACATTTCTTGGTAGAATCATGCAGGACTGAAATTTTTGATGTTTTTCTACTCCTCTCATGAGCCCAAACAAGTCTCCAAAAGCATGAGTTTTCAACTACTTTACTTTTGGAGAAAATTCAAAACATTCATTATTCAATAGAGCCCAATAGCAAAAACCAGCGTTTTGAATGAAGAATCACATTTCTTGGTAGAATCATGCAGGATTGAAATTTTTGATGGTTTTTTACTCCTCTCAACAGCCCAAACAAGTTTCTAAAAGGATGAGTTTGCAACTACTTTACTTTTGGAGAAAATTCAAAACATTCATTATTCAATAGGGCCCAAACTATCAAAAACCAGCGGTTTCAATGAACACACATTTCTTGGTAGAATCATGCAGGACTGAAATTTTTGATGTTTTTCTACTCCTCTCGTGAGCCCAAACAAGTCTCTAAAAGCATGAGTTTGCAACTACTTTACTTTTGGAGAAAATTCAAAACATTCATTATTCAATAGAGCCCAATAGCAAAAACCAGCGTTTTGAATGAAGAATCACATTTCTTGGTAGAATCATGCAGGATTGAAATTTTTGATGGTTTTTTACTCCTCTCAACAGCCCAAACAAGTTTCTAAAAGGATGAGTTTGCAACTACTTTACTTTTGGAGAAAATTCAAAACATTCATTATTCAAAAGGGCCCAAACTATCAAAAACCAGCGGTTTCAATGAACACACAATTCTTGGTAGAATCATGCAGGACTGAAATTTTTGATGTTTTTCTACTCCTCTCATGAGCCCAAACAAGTCTCTAAAAGCATGAGTTTGCAACTACTTTACTTTTGGAGAAAATTCAAAACATTCATTATTCAATAGGGCCCAATAGCAAAAACCAGCGTTTTGAATGAAGAATCACATTTCTTGGTAGAATCATGCAGGATTGAAATTTTTGATGGTTTTTTACTCCTCTCAACAGCCCAAACAAGTTTCTAAAAGGATGAGTTTGCAACTACTTTACTTTTGGAGAAAATTCAAAACATTCATTATTCAATAGGGCCCAAACTATCAAAAACCAGCGGTTTCAATGAACACACATTTCTTGGTAGAATCATGCAGGACTGAAATTTTTGATGTTTTTCTACTCATCTCATGAGCCCAAACAAGTCTCTAAAAGCATGAGTTTGCAACTACCTTACTTTTGGAGAAAATTCAAAACATTCATTATTCAATAGAGCCCAATAGCAAAAACCAGCGTTTTGAATGAAGAATCACATTTCTTGGTAGAATCATGCAGGATTGAAATTTTTGATGGTTTTTTACTCCTCTCAACAGCCCAAACAAGTTTCTAAAAGGATGAGTTTGCAACTACTTTACTTTTGGAGAAAATTCAAAACATTCATTATTCAATAGGGCCCAAACTATCAAAAACCAGCGGTTTCAATGAACACACATTTCTTGGTAGAATCATGCAGGACTGAAATTTTTGATGGTTTTTTACTCCTCTCATGAGCCCAAACAAGTCTCTAAAAGCATGAGTTTGCAACTACTTTACTTTTGGAGAAAATTCAAAACATTCATTATTCAATAGGGCCCAATAGCAAAAACCAGCGTTTTGAATGAAGAATCACATTTCTTGGTAGAATCATGCAGGATTGAAATTTTTGATGGTTTTTTACTCCTCTCAACAGCCCAAACAAGTTTCTAAAAGGATGAGTTTGCAACTACTTTACTTTTGGAGAAAATTCAAAACATTCATTATTCAATAGGGCCCAAACTATCAAAAACCAGCGGTTTCAATGAACACACATTTCTTGGTAGAATCATGCAGGACTGAAATTTTTGATGTTTTTCTACTCCTCTCATGAGCCCAAACAAGTCTCCAAAAGCATGAGTTTTCAACTACTTTACTTTTGGAGAAAATTCACAACATTCATTATTCAATAGAGCCCAATAGCAAAAACCAGCGTTTTGAATGAAGAATCACATTTCTTGGTAGAATCATGCAGGATTGAAATTTTTGATGGTTTTTTACTCCTCTCAACAGCCCAAACAAGTTTCTAAAAGGATGAGTTTGCAACTACTTTACTTTTGGAGAAAATTCAAAACATTCATTATTCAATAGGGCCCAAACTATCAAAAACCAGCGGTTTCAATGAACACACATTTCTTGGTAGAATCATGCAGGACTGAAATTTTTGATGGTTTTTTACTCCTCTCATGAGCCCAAACAAGTCTCTAAAAGCATGAGTTTGCAACTACTTTACTTTTGGAGAAAATTCAAAACATTCATTATTCAATAGGGCCCAATAGCAAAAACCAGCGTTTTGAATGAAGAATCACATTTCTTGGTAGAATCATGCAGGATTGAAATTTTTGATGGTTTTTTACTCCTCTCAACAGCCCAAACAAGTTTCTAAAAGGATGAGTTTGCAACTACTTTACTTTTGGAGAAAATTCAAAACATTCATTATTCAATAGGGCCCAAACTATCAAAAACCAGCGGTTTCAATGAACACACATTTCTTGGTAGAATCATGCAGGACTGAAATTTTTGATGTTTTTCTACTCCTCTCATGAGCCCAAACAAGTCTCCAAAAGCATGAGTTTTCAACTACTTTACTTTTGGAGAAAATTCACAACATTCATTATTCAATAGAGCCCAATAGCAAAAACCAGCGTTTTGAATGAAGAATCACATTTCTTGGTAGAATCATGCAGGATTGAAATTTTTGATGGTTTTTTACTCCTCTCAACAGCCCAAACAAGTTTCTAAAAGGATGAGTTTGCAACTACTTTACTTTTGGAGAAAATTCAAAACATTCATTATTCAATAGGGCCCAAACTATCAAAAACCAGCGGTTTCAATGAACACACATTTCTTGGTAGAATCATGCAGGACTGAAATTTTTGATGTTTTTCTACTCCTCTCATGAGCCCAAAGAAGTCTCTAAAAGCATGAGTTTGCAACTACTTTACTTTTGGAGAAAATTGAAAACATTCATTATTCAATAGAGCCCAATAGCATAAACCAGCGTTTTGAATGAAGAATCACATTTCTTGGTAGAATCATGCAGGATTGAAATTTTTGATGGTTTTTTACTCCTCTCAACAGCCCAAACAAGTTTCTAAAAGGATGAGTTTGCAACTACTTTACTTTTGGAGAAAATTCAAAACATTCATTATTCAAAAGGGCCCAAACTATCAAAAACCAGCGGTTTCAATGAACACACAATTCTTGGTAGAATCATGCAGGACTGAAATTTTTGATGTTTTTCTACTCCTCTCATGAGCCCAAACAAGTCTCTAAAAGCATGAGTTTGCAACTACTTTACTTTTGGAGAAAATTCAAAACATTCATTATTCAATAGGGCCCAATAGCAAAAACCATCGTTTTGAATGAAGAATCACATTTCTTGGTAGAATCATGCAGGATTGAAATTTTTGATGGTTTTTTACTCCTCTCAACAGCCCAAACAAGTTTCTAAAAGGATGAGTTTGCAACTACTTTACTTTTGGAGAAAATTCAAAACATTCATTATTCAATAGGGCCCAAACTATCAAAAACCAGCGGTTTCAATGAACACACATTTCTTGGTAGAATCATGCAGGACTGAAATTTTTGATGTTTTTCTACTCCTCTCATGAGCCCAAACAAGTCTCCAAAAGCATGAGTTTTCAACTACTTTACTTTTGGAGAAAATTCAAAACATTCATTATTCAATAGAGCCCAATAGCAAAAACCAGCGTTTTGAATGAAGAATCACATTTCTTGGTAGAATCATGCAGGATTGAAATTTTTGATGGTTTTTTACTCCTCTCAACAGCCCAAACAAGTTTCTAAAAGGATGAGTTTGCAACTACTTTACTTTTGGAGAAAATTCAAAACATTCATTATTCAATAGGGCCCAAACTATCAAAAACCAGCGGTTTCAATGAACACACATTTCTTGGTAGAATCATGCATGACTGAAATTTTTGATGTTTTTCTACTCCTCTCATGAGCCCAAACAAGTCTCTAAAAGCATGAGTTTGCAACTACTTTACTTTTGGAGAAAATTCAAAACATTCATTATTCAATAGAGCCCAATAGCAAAAACCAGCGTTTTGAATGAAGAATCACATTTCTTGGTAGAATCATGCAGGATTGAAATTTTTGATGGTTTTTTACTCCTCTCAACAGCCCAAACAAGTTTCTAAAAGGATGAGTTTGCAACTACTTTACTTTTGGAGAAAATTCAAAACATTCATTATTCAAAAGGGCCCAAACTATCAAAAACCAGCGGTTTCAATGAACACACAATTCTTGGTAGAATCATGCAGGACTGAAATTTTTGATGTTTTTCTACTCCTCTCATGAGCCCAAACAAGTCTCTAAAAGCATGAGTTTGCAACTACTTTACTTTTGGAGAAAATTCAAAACATTCATTATTCAATAGGGCCCAATAGCAAAAACCAGCGTTTTGAATGAAGAATCACATTTCTTGGTAGAATCATGCAGGATTGAAATTTTTGATGGTTTTTTACTCCTCTCAACAGCCCAAACAAGTTTCTAAAAGGATGAGTTTGCAACTACTTTACTTTTGGAGAAAATTCAAAACATTCATTATTCAATAGGGCCCAAACTATCAAAAACCAGCGGCTTCAATGAACACACATTTCTTGGTAGAATCATGCAGGACTGAAATTTTTGATGTTTTTCTACTCATCTCATGAGCCCAAACAAGTCTCAAAAAGCATGAGTTTGCAACTACCTTACTTTTGGAGAAAATTCAAAACATTCATTATTCAATAGAGCCCAATAGCAAAAACCAGCGTTTTGAATGAAGAATCACATTTCTTGGTAGAATCATGCAGGATTGAAATTTTTGATGTTTTTCTAATCCTCTCATGAGCCCAAACAAGTCTCTAAAAGCATGAGTTTGCAACTACTTTACTTTTGGAGAAAATTCAAAACATTCATTATTCAATAGGGCCCAAACTATCAAAAACCAGCAGTTTGAATGAACACACATTTCTTGGTAGAATCATGCAGGACTGAAATTTTTGATGTTTTTCTACTCCTCTCATGAGCCCAAACAAGTCTCTAAAAGCATGCGTTTGCAACTACTTTACTTTTGGAGAAAATTCAAAACATTCATTATTCAATAGAGCCCAATAGCAAAAACCAGCGTTTTGAATGAAGAATCACATTTCTTGGTAGAATCATGCAGGATTGAAATTTTTGATGATTTTTTACTCCTCTCAACAGCCCAAACAAGTTTCTAAAAGGATGAGTTTGCAACTACTTTACTTTTGGAGAAAATTCAAAACATTCATTATTCAATAGGGCCCAAACTATCAAAAACCAGCCGTTTCAATGAACACACATGTCTTGGTAGAATCATGCAGGACTGAAATTTTTGATGTTTTTCTACTCCTCTCATGAGCCCAAACAAGTCTCTAAAAGCATGAGTTTGCAACTACTTTACTTTTGGAGAAAATTCAAAACATTCATTATTCAATAGAGCCCAATAGCAAAAACCAGCGTTTTGAATGAAGAATCACATTTCTTGGTAGAATCATGCAGGATTGAAATTTTTGATGGTTTTTTACTCCTCTCAACAGCCCAAACAAGTTTCTAAAAGGATGAGTTTGCAACTACTTTACTTTTGGAGAAAATTCAAAACATTCATTATTCAATAGGGCCCAAACTATCAAAAACCAGCGGTTTGAATGAACACACATTTCTTGGTAGAATCATGCAGGACTGAAATTTTTGATGTTTTTCTACTCCTCTCATGAGCCCAAACAAGTCTCTAAAAGCATGAGTTTGCAACTACTTTACTTTTGGAGAAAATTCAAAACATTCATTATTCAATAGAGCCCAATAGCAAAAACCAGCGTTTTGAATGAAGAATCACATTTCTTGGTAGAATCATGCAGGATTGAAATTTTTGATGGTTTTTTACTCCTCTCAACAGCCCAAACAAGTTTCTAAAAGGATGAGTTTGCAACTACTTTACTTTTGGAGAAAATTCAAAACATTCATTATTCAATAGGGCCCAAACTATCAAAAACCAGCGGTTTGAATGAACACACATTTCTTGGTAGAATCATGCAGGACTGAAATTTTTGATGTTTTTCTACTCCTCTCATGAGCCCAAACAAGTCTCTAAAAGCATGAGTTTGCAACTACTTTACTTTTGGAGAAAATTCAAAACATTCATTATTCAATAGAGCCCAATAGCAAAAACCAGCGTTTTGAATGAAGAATCACATTTCTTGGTAGAATCATGCAGGATTGAAATTTTTGATGGTTTTTTACTCCTCTCAACAGCCCAAACAAGTTTCTAAAAGGATGAGTTTGCAACTACTTTACTTTTGGAGAAAATTCAAAACATTCATTATTCAATAGGGCCCAAACTATCAAAAACCAGCGGTTTCAATGAACACACATTTCTTGGTAGAATCATGCAGGACTGAAATTTTTGATGGTTTTTTACTCCTCTCATGAGCCCAAACAAGTCTCTAAAAGCATGAGTTTGCAACTACTTTACTTTTGGAGAAAATTCAAAACATTCATTATTCAATAGGGCCCAATAGCAAAAACCAGCGTTTTGAATGAAGAATCACATTTCTTGGTAGAATCATGCAGGATTGAAATTTTTGATGGTTTTTTACTCCTCTCAACAGCCCAAACAAGTTTCTAAAAGGATGAGTTTGCAACTACTTTACTTTTGGAGAAAATTCAAAACATTCATTATTCAATAGGGCCCAAACTATCAAAAACCAGCGGTTTCAATGAACACACATTTCTTGGTAGAATCATGCAGGACTGAAATTTTTGATGTTTTTCTACTCCTCTCATGAGCCCAAACAAGTCTCCAAAAGCATGAGTTTTCAACTACTTTACTTTTGGAGAAAATTCAAAACATTCATTATTCAATAGAGCCCAATAGCAAAAACCAGCGTTTTGAATGAAGAATCACATTTCTTGGTAGAATCATGCAGGATTGAAATTTTTGATGTTTTTTTACTCCTCTCAACAGCCCAAACAAGTTTCTAAAAGGATGAGTTTGCAACTACTTTACTTTTGGAGAAAATTCAAAACATTCATTATTCAATAGGGCCCAAACTATCAAAAACCAGCGGTTTCAATGAACACACATTTCTTGGTAGAATCATGCAGGACTGAAATTTTTGATGTTTTTCTACTCCTCTCATGAGCCCAAACAAGTCTCCAAAAGCATGAGTTTTCAACTACTTTACTTTTGGAGAAAATTCAAAACAATCATTATTCAATAGGGCCCAATAGCAAAAACCAGCGTTTTGAATGAAGAATCACATTTCTTGGTAGAATCATGCAGGATTGAAATTTTTGATGGTTTTTTACTCCTCTCAACAGCCCAAACAAGTTTCTAAAAGGATGAGTTTGCAACTACTTTACTTTTGGAGAAAATTCAAAACATTCATTATTCAATAGGGCCCAAACTATCAAAAACCAGCGGTTTCAATGAACACACATTTCTTGGTAGAATCATGCAGGACTGAAATTTTTGATGTTTTTCTACTCCTCTCATGAGCCCAAACAAGTCTCCAAAAGCATGAGTTTTCAACTACTTTACTTTTGGAGAAAATTCAAAACATTCATTATTCAATAGAGCCCAATAGCAAAAACCAGCGTTTTGAATGAAGAATCACATTTCTTGGTAGAATCATGCAGGATTGAAATTTTTGATGGTTTTTTACTCCTCTCAACAGCCCAAACAAGTTTCTAAAAGGATGAGTTTGCAACTACTTTACTTTTGGAGAAAATTCAAAACATTCATTATTCAATAGGGCCCAAACTATCAAAAACCAGCGGTTTCAATGAACACACATTTCTTGGTAGAATCATGCATGACTGAAATTTTTGATGTTTTTCTACTCCTCTCATGAGCCCAAACAAGTCTCTAAAAGCATGAGTTTGCAACTACTTTACTTTTGGAGAAAATTCAAAACATTCATTATTCAATAGAGCCCAATAGCAAAAACCAGCGTTTTGAATGAAGAATCACATTTCTTGGTAGAATCATGCAGGATTGAAATTTTTGATGGTTTTTTACTCCTCTCAACAGCCCAAACAAGTTTCTAAAAGGATGAGTTTGCAACTACTTTACTTTTGGAGAAAATTCAAAACATTCATTATTCAAAAGGGCCCAAACTATCAAAAACCAGCGGTTTCAATGAACACACAATTCTTGGTAGAATCATGCAGGACTGAAATTTTTGATGTTTTTCTACTCCTCTCATGAGCCCAAACAAGTCTCTAAAAGCATGAGTTTGCAACTACTTTACTTTTGGAGAAAATTCAAAACATTCATTATTCAATAGGGCCCAATAGCAAAAACCAGCGTTTTGAATGAAGAATCACATTTCTTGGTAGAATCATGCAGGATTGAAATTTTTGATGGTTTTTTACTCCTCTCAACAGCCCAAACAAGTTTCTAAAAGGATGAGTTTGCAACTACTTTACTTTTGGAGAAAATTCAAAACATTCATTATTCAATAGGGCCCAAACTATCAAAAACCAGCGGTTTCAATGAACACACATTTCTTGGTAGAATCATGCAGGACTGAAATTTTTGATGTTTTTCTACTCATCTCATGAGCCCAAACAACTCTCTAAAAGCATGAGTTTGCAACTACCTTACTTTTGGAGAAAATTCAAAACATTCATTATTCAATAGAGCCCAATAGCAAAAACCAGCGTTTTGAATGAAGAATCACATTTCTTGGTAGAATCATGCAGGATTGAAATTTTTGATGTTTTTCTAATCCTCTCATGAGCCCAAACAAGTCTCTAAAAGCATGAGTTTGCAACTACTTTACTTTTGGAGAAAATTCAAAACATTCATTATTCAATAGGGCCCAAACTATCAAAAACCAGCAGTTTGAATGAACACACATTTCTTGGTAGAATCATGCAGGACTGAAATTTTTGATGTTTTTCTACTCCTCTCATGAGCCCAAACAAGTCTCTAAAAGCATGCGTTTGCAACTACTTTACTTTTGGAGAAAATTCAAAACATTCATTATTCAATAGAGCCCAATAGCAAAAACCAGCGTTTTGAATGAAGAATCACATTTCTTGGTAGAATCATGCAGGATTGAAATTTTTGATGATTTTTTACTCCTCTCAACAGCCCAAACAAGTTTCTAAAAGGATGAGTTTGCAACTACTTTACTTTTGGAGAAAATTCAAAACATTCATTATTCAATAGGGCCCAAACTATCAAAAACCAGCCGTTTCAATGAACACACATGTCTTGGTAGAATCATGCAGGACTGAAATTTTTGATGTTTTTCTACTCCTCTCATGAGCCCAAACAAGTCTCTAAAAGCATGAGTTTGCAACTACTTTACTTTTGGAGAAAATTCAAAACATTCATTATTCAATAGAGCCCAATAGCAAAAACCAGCGTTTTGAATGAAGAATCACATTTCTTGGTAGAATCATGCAGGATTGAAATTTTTGATGGTTTTTTACTCCTCTCAACAGCCCAAACAAGTTTCTAAAAGGATGAGTTTGCAACTACTTTACTTTTGGAGAAAATTCAAAACATTCATTATTCAATAGGGCCCAAACTATCAAAAACCAGCGGTTTGAATGAACACACATTTCTTGGTAGAATCATGCAGGACTGAAATTTTTGATGTTTTTCTACTCCTCTCATGAGCCCAAACAAGTCTCTAAAAGCATGAGTTTGCAACTACTTTACTTTTGGAGAAAATTCAAAACATTCATTATTCAATAGAGCCCAATAGCAAAAACCAGCGTTTTGAATGAAGAATCACATTTCTTGGTAGAATCATGCAGGATTGAAATTTTTGATGGTTTTTTACTCCTCTCAACAGCCCAAACAAGTTTCTAAAAGGATGAGTTTGCAACTACTTTACTTTTGGAGAAAATTCAAAACATTCATTATTCAATAGGGCCCAAACTATCAAAAACCAGCGGTTTGAATGAACACACATTTCTTGGTAGAATCATGCAGGACTGAAATTTTTGATGTTTTTCTACTCCTCTCATGAGCCCAAACAAGTCTCTAAAAGCATGAGTTTGCAACTACTTTACTTTTGGAGAAAATTCAAAACATTCATTATTCAATAGAGCCCAATAGCAAAAACCAGCGTTTTGAATGAAGAATCACATTTCTTGGTAGAATCATGCAGGATTGAAATTTTTGATGGTTTTTTACTCCTCTCAACAGCCCAAACAAGTTTCTAAAAGGATGAGTTTGCAACTACTTTACTTTTGGAGAAAATTCAAAACATTCATTATTCAATAGGGCCCAAACTATCAAAAACCAGCGGTTTCAATGAACACACATTTCTTGGTAGAATCATGCAGGACTGAAATTTTTGATGGTTTTTTACTCCTCTCATGAGCCCAAACAAGTCTCTAAAAGCATGAGTTTGCAACTACTTTACTTTTGGAGAAAATTCAAAACATTCATTATTCAATAGGGCCCAATAGCAAAAACCAGCGTTTTGAATGAAGAATCACATTTCTTGGTAGAATCATGCAGGATTGAAATTTTTGATGGTTTTTTACTCCTCTCAACAGCCCAAACAAGTTTCTAAAAGGATGAGTTTGCAACTACTTTACTTTTGGAGAAAATTCAAAACATTCATTATTCAATAGGGCCCAAACTATCAAAAACCAGCGGTTTCAATGAACACACATTTCTTGGTAGAATCATGCAGGACTGAAATTTTTGATGTTTTTCTACTCCTCTCATGAGCCCAAACAAGTCTCCAAAAGCATGAGTTTTCAACTACTTTACTTTTGGAGAAAATTCAAAACATTCATTATTCAATAGAGCCCAATAGCAAAAACCAGCGTTTTGAATGAAGAATCACATTTCTTGGTAGAATCATGCAGGATTGAAATTTTTGATGGTTTTTTACTCCTCTCAACAGCCCAAACAAGTTTCTAAAAGGATGAGTTTGCAACTACTTTACTTTTGGAGAAAATTCAAAACATTCATTATTCAATAGGGCCCAAACTATCAAAAACCAGCGGTTTCAATGAACACACATTTCTTGGTAGAATCATGCAGGACTGAAATTTTTGATGTTTTTCTACTCCTCTCATGAGCCCAAAGAAGTCTCTAAAAGCATGAGTTTGCAACTACTTTACTTTTGGAGAAAATTGAAAACATTCATTATTCAATAGAGCCCAATAGCAAAAACCAGCGTTTTGAATGAAGAATCACATTTCTTGGTAGAATCATGCAGGATTGAAATTTTTGATGGTTTTTTACTCCTCTCAACAGCCCAAACAAGTTTCTAAAAGGATGAGTTTGCAACTACTTTACTTTTGGAGAAAATTCAAAACATTCATTATTCAAAAGGGCCCAAACTATCAAAAACCAGCGGTTTCAATGAACACACAATTCTTGGTAGAATCATGCAGGACTGAAATTTTTGATGTTTTTCTACTCCTCTCATGAGCCCAAACAAGTCTCTAAAAGCATGAGTTTGCAACTACTTTACTTTTGGAGAAAATTCAAAACATTCATTATGCAATAGGGCCCAATAGCAAAAACCAGCGTTTTGAATGAAGAATCACATTTCTTGGTAGAATCATGCAGGATTGAAATTTTTGATGGTTTTTTACTCCTCTCAACAGCCCAAACAAGTTTCTAAAAGGATGAGTTTGCAACTACTTTACTTTTGGAGAAAATTCAAAACATTCATTATTCAATAGGGCCCAAACTATCAAAAACCAGCGGTTTCAATGAACACACATTTCTTGGTAGAATCATGCAGGACTGAAATTTTTGATGTTTTTCTACTCCTCTCATGAGCCCAAACAAGTCTCCAAAAGCATGAGTTTTCAACTACTTTACTTTTGGAGAAAATTCAAAACATTCATTATTCAATAGAGCCCAATAGCAAAAACCAGCGTTTTGAATGAAGAATCACATTTCTTGGTAGAATCATGCAGGATTGAAATTTTTGATGGTTTTTTACTCCTCTCAACAGCCCAAACAAGTTTCTAAAAGGATGAGTTTGCAACTACTTTACTTTTGGAGAAAATTCAAAACATTCATTATTCAATAGGGCCCAAACTATCAAAAACCAGCGGTTTCAATGAACACACATTTCTTGGTAGAATCATGCAGGACTGAAATTTTTGATGTTTTTCTACTCCTCTCGTGAGCCCAAACAAGTCTCTAAAAGCATGAGTTTGCAACTACTTTACTTTTGGAGAAAATTCAAAACATTCATTATTCAATAGGGCCCAATAGCAAAAACCAGCGTTTTGAATGAAGAATCACATTTCTTGGTAGAATCATGCAGGATTGAAATTTTTGATGGTTTTTTACTCCTCTCAACAGCCCAAACAAGTTTCTAAAAGGATGAGTTTGCAACTACTTTACTTTTGGAGAAAATTCAAAACATTCATTATTCAAAAGGGCCCAAACTATCAAAAACCAGCGGTTTCAATGAACACACAATTCTTGGTAGAATCATGCAGGACTGAAATTTTTGATGTTTTTCTACTCCTCTCATGAGCCCAAACAAGTCTCTAAAAGCATGAGTTTGCAACTACTTTACTTTTGGAGAAAATCCAAAACATTCATTATTCAATAGGGCCCAATAGCAAAAACCAGCGTTTTGAATGAAGAATCACATTTCTTGGTAGAATCATGCAGGATTGAAATTTTTGATGGTTTTTTACTCCTCTCAACAGCCCAAACAAGTTTCTAAAAGGATGAGTTTGCAACTACTTTACTTTTGGAGAAAATTCAAAACATTCATTATTCAATAGGGCCCAAACTATCAAAAACCAGCGGTTTCAATGAACACACATTTCTTGGTAGAATCATGCAGGACTGAAATTTTTGATGTTTTTCTACTCATCTCATGAGCCCAAACAAGTCTCTAAAAGCATGAGTTTGCAACTACCTTACTTTTGGAGAAAATTCAAAACATTCATTATTCAATAGAGCCCAATAGCAAAAACCAGCGTTTTGAATGAAGAATCACATTTCTTGGTAGAATCATGCAGGATTGAAATTTTTGATGGTTTTTTACTCCTCTCAACAGCCCAAACAAGTTTCTAAAAGGATGAGTTTGCAACTACTTTACTTTTGGAGAAAATTCAAAACATTCATTATTCAATAGGGCCCAAACTATCAAAAACCAGCGGTTTCAATGAACACACATTTCTTGGTAGAATCATGCAGGACTGAAATTTTTGATGGTTTTTTACTCCTCTCATGAGCCCAAACAAGTCTCTAAAAGCATGAGTTTGCAACTACTTTACTTTTGGAGAAAATTCAAAACATTCATTATTCAATAGGGCCCAATAGCAAAAACCAGCGTTTTGAATGAAGAATCACATTTCTTGGTAGAATCATGCAGGATTGAAATTTTTGATGGTTTTTTACTCCTCTCAACAGCCCAAACAAGTTTCTAAAAGGATGAGTTTGCAACTACTTTACTTTTGGAGAAAATTCAAAACATTCATTATTCAATAGGGCCCAAACTATCAAAAACCAGCGGTTTCAATGAACACACATTTCTTGGTAGAATCATGCAGGACTGAAATTTTTGATGTTTTTCTACTCCTCTCATGAGCCCAAACAAGTCTCCAAAAGCATGAGTTTTCAACTACTTTACTTTTGGAGAAAATTCACAACATTCATTATTCAATAGAGCCCAATAGCAAAAACCAGCGTTTTGAATGAAGAATCACATTTCTTGGTAGAATCATGCAGGATTGAAATTTTTGATGGTTTTTTACTCCTCTCAACAGCCCAAACAAGTTTCTAAAAGGATGAGTTTGCAACTACTTTACTTTTGGAGAAAATTCAAAACATTCATTATTCAATAGGGCCCAAACTATCAAAAACCAGCGGTTTCAATGAACACACATTTCTTGGTAGAATCATGCAGGACTGAAATTTTTGATGTTTTTCTACTCCTCTCATGAGCCCAAAGAAGTCTCTAAAAGCATGAGTTTGCAACTACTTTACTTTTGGAGAAAATTGAAAACATTCATTATTCAATAGAGCCCAATAGCATAAACCAGCGTTTTGAATGAAGAATCACATTTCTTGGTAGAATCATGCAGGATTGAAATTTTTGATGGTTTTTTACTCCTCTCAACAGCCCAAACAAGTTTCTAAAAGGATGAGTTTGCAACTACTTTACTTTTGGAGAAAATTCAAAACATTCATTATTCAAAAGGGCCCAAACTATCAAAAACCAGCGGTTTCAATGAACACACAATTCTTGGTAGAATCATGCAGGACTGAAATTTTTGATGTTTTTCTACTCCTCTCATGAGCCCAAACAAGTCTCTAAAAGCATGAGTTTGCAACTACTTTACTTTTGGAGAAAATTCAAAACATTCATTATTCAATAGGGCCCAATAGCAAAAACCATCGTTTTGAATGAAGAATCACATTTCTTGGTAGAATCATGCAGGATTGAAATTTTTGATGGTTTTTTACTCCTCTCAACAGCCCAAACAAGTTTCTAAAAGGATGAGTTTGCAACTACTTTACTTTTGGAGAAAATTCAAAACATTCATTATTCAATAGGGCCCAAACTATCAAAAACCAGCGGTTTCAATGAACACACATTTCTTGGTAGAATCATGCAGGACTGAAATTTTTGATGTTTTTCTACTCCTCTCATGAGCCCAAACAAGTCTCCAAAAGCATGAGTTTTCAACTACTTTACTTTTGGAGAAAATTCAAAACATTCATTATTCAATAGAGCCCAATAGCAAAAACCAGCGTTTTGAATGAAGAATCACATTTCTTGGTAGAATCATGCAGGATTGAAATTTTTGATGGTTTTTTACTCCTCTCAACAGCCCAAACAAGTTTCTAAAAGGATGAGTTTGCAACTACTTTACTTTTGGAGAAAATTCAAAACATTCATTATTCAATAGGGCCCAAACTATCAAAAACCAGCGGTTTCAATGAACACACATTTCTTGGTAGAATCATGCATGACTGAAATTTTTGATGTTTTTCTACTCCTCTCATGAGCCCAAACAAGTCTCTAAAAGCATGAGTTTGCAACTACTTTACTTTTGGAGAAAATTCAAAACATTCATTATTCAATAGAGCCCAATAGCAAAAACCAGCGTTTTGAATGAAGAATCACATTTCTTGGTAGAATCATGCAGGATTGAAATTTTTGATGGTTTTTTACTCCTCTCAACAGCCCAAACAAGTTTCTAAAAGGATGAGTTTGCAACTACTTTACTTTTGGAGAAAATTCAAAACATTCATTATTCAAAAGGGCCCAAACTATCAAAAACCAGCGGTTTCAATGAACACACAATTCTTGGTAGAATCAAGCAGGACTGAAATTTTTGATGTTTTTCTACTCCTCTCATGAGCCCAAACAAGTCTCTAAAAGCATGAGTTTGCAACTACTTTACTTTTGGAGAAAATTCAAAACATTCATTATTCAATAGGGCCCAATAGCAAAAACCAGCGTTTTGAATGAAGAATCACATTTCTTGGTAGAATCATGCAGGATTGAAATTTTTGATGGTTTTTTACTCCTCTCAACAGCCCAAACAAGTTTCTAAAAGGATGAGTTTGCAACTACTTTACTTTTGGAGAAAATTCAAAACATTCATTATTCAATAGGGCCCAAACTATCAAAAACCAGCGGTTTCAATGAACACACATTTCTTGGTAGAATCATGCAGGACTGAAATTTTTGATGTTTTTCTACTCATCTCATGAGCCCAAACAAGTCTCAAAAAGCATGAGTTTGCAACTACCTTACTTTTGGAGAAAATTCAAAACATTCATTATTCAATAGAGCCCAATAGCAAAAACCAGCGTTTTGAATGAAGAATCACATTTCTTGGTAGAATCATGCAGGATTGAAATTTTTGATGGTTTTTTACTCCTCTCAACAGCCCAAACAAGTTTCTAAAAGGATGAGTTTGCAACTACTTTACTTTTGGAGAAAATTCAAAACATTCATTATTCAATAGGGCCCAAACTATCAAAAACCAGCGGTTTGAATGAACACACATTTCTTGGTAGAATCATGCAGGACTGAAATTTTTGATGTTTTTCTACTCCTCTCATGAGCCCAAACAAGTCTCTAAAAGCATGAGTTTGCAACTACTTTACTTTTGGAGAAAATTCAAAACATTCATTATTCAATAGAGCCCAATAGCAAAAACCAGCGTTTTGAATGAAGAATCACATTTCTTGGTAGAATCATGCAGGATTGAAATTTTTGATGGTTTTTTACTCCTCTCAACAGCCCAAACAAGTTTCTAAAAGGATGAGTTTGCAACTACTTTACTTTTGGAGAAAATTCAAAACATTCATTATTCAATAGGGCCCAAACTATCAAAAACCAGCGGTTTCAATGAACACACATTTCTTGGTAGAATCATGCAGGACTGAAATTTTTGATGTTTTTCTACTCCTCTCATGAGCCCAAACAAGTCTCTAAAAGCATGAGTTTGCAACTACTTTACTTTTGGAGAAAATTCAAAACATTCATTATTCAATAGAGCCCAATAGCAAAAACCAGCGTTTTGAATGAAGAATCACATTTCTTGGTAGAATCATGCAGGATTGAAATTTTTGATGGTTTTTTACTCCTCTCAACAGCCCAAACAAGTTTCTAAAAGGATGAGTTTGCAACTACTTTACTTTTGGAGAAAATTCAAAACATTCATTATTCAATAGGGCCCAAACTATCAAAAACCAGCGGTTTCAATGAACACACATTTCTTGGTAGAATCATGCAGGACTGAAATTTTTGATGGTTTTTTACTCCTCTCATGAGCCCAAACAAGTCTCTAAAAGCATGAGTTTGCAACTACTTTACTTTTGGAGAAAATTCAAAACATTCATTATTCAATAGGGCCCAATAGCAAAAACCAGCGTTTTGAATGAAGAATCACATTTCTTGGTAGAATCATGCAGGATTGAAATTTTTGATGGTTTTTTACTCCTCTCAACAGCCCAAACAAGTTTCTAAAAGGATGAGTTTGCAACTACTTTACTTTTGGAGAAAATTCAAAACATTCATTATTCAATAGGGCCCAAACTATCAAAAACCAGCGGTTTCAATGAACACACATTTCTTGGTAGAATCATGCAGGACTGAAATTTTTGATGTTTTTCTACTCCTCTCATGAGCCCAAACAAGTCTCCAAAAGCATGAGTTTTCAACTACTTTACTTTTGGAGAAAATTCAAAACATTCATTATTCAATAGAGCCCAATAGCAAAAACCAGCGTTTTGAATGAAGAATCACATTTCTTGGTAGAATCATGCAGGATTGAAATTTTTGATGGTTTTTTACTCCTCTCAACAGCCCAAACAAGTTTCTAAAAGGATGAGTTTGCAACTACTTTACTTTTGGAGAAAATTCAAAACATTCATTATTCAATAGGGCCCAAACTATCAAAAACCAGCGGTTTCAATGAACACACATTTCTTGGTAGAATCATGCAGGACTGAAATTTTTGATGTTTTTCTACTCCTCTCATGAGCCCAAAGAAGTCTCTAAAAGCATGAGTTTGCAACTACTTTACTTTTGGAGAAAATTGAAAACATTCATTATTCAATAGAGCCCAATAGCAAAAACCAGCGTTTTGAATGAAGAATCACATTTCTTGGTAGAATCATGCAGGATTGAAATTTTTGATGGTTTTTTACTCCTCTCAACAGCCCAAACAAGTTTCTAAAAGGATGAGTTTGCAACTACTTTACTTTTGGAGAAAATTCAAAACATTCATTATTCAAAAGGGCCCAAACTATCAAAAACCAGCGGTTTCAATGAACACACAATTCTTGGTAGAATCATGCAGGACTGAAATTTTTGATGTTTTTCTACTCCTCTCATGAGCCCAAACAAGTCTCTAAAAGCATGAGTTTGCAACTACTTTACTTTTGGAGAAAATTCAAAACATTCATTATTCAATAGGGCCCAATAGCAAAAACCAGCGTTTTGAATGAAGAATCACATTTCTTGGTAGAATCATGCAGGATTGAAATTTTTGATGGTTTTTTACTCCTCTCAACAGCCCAAACAAGTTTCTAAAAGGATGAGTTTGCAACTACTTTACTTTTGGAGAAAATTCAAAACATTCATTATTCAATAGGGCCCAAACTATCAAAAACCAGCGGTTTCAATGAACACACATTTCTTGGTAGAATCATGCAGGACTGAAATTTTTGATGTTTTTCTACTCCTCTCATGAGCCCAAACAAGTCTCCAAAAGCATGAGTTTTCAACTACTTTACTTTTGGAGAAAATTCAAAACATTCATTATTCAATAGAGCCCAATAGCAAAAACCAGCGTTTTGAATGAAGAATCACATTTCTTGGTAGAATCATGCAGGATTGAAATTTTTGATGGTTTTTTACTCCTCTCAACAGCCCAAACAAGTTTCTAAAAGGATGAGTTTGCAACTACTTTACTTTTGGAGAAAATTCAAAACATTCATTATTCAATAGGGCCCAAACTATCAAAAACCAGCGGTTTCAATGAACACACATTTCTTGGTAGAATCATGCAGGACTGAAATTTTTGATGTTTTTCTACTCCTCTCGTGAGCCCAAACAAGTCTCTAAAAGCATGAGTTTGCAACTACTTTACTTTTGGAGAAAATTCAAAACATTCATTATTCAATAGAGCCCAATAGCAAAAACCAGCGTTTTGAATGAAGAATCACATTTCTTGGTAGAATCATGCAGGATTGAAATTTTTGATGGTTTTTTACTCCTCTCAACAGCCCAAACAAGTTTCTAAAAGGATGAGTTTGCAACTACTTTACTTTTGGAGAAAATTCAAAACATTCATTATTCAAAAGGGCCCAAACTATCAAAAACCAGCGGTTTCAATGAACACACAATTCTTGGTAGAATCATGCAGGACTGAAATTTTTGATGTTTTTCTACTCCTCTCATGAGCCCAAACAAGTCTCTAAAAGCATGAGTTTGCAACTACTTTACTTTTGGAGAAAATTCAAAACATTCATTATTCAATAGGGCCCAATAGCAAAAACCAGCGTTTTGAATGAAGAATCACATTTCTTGGTAGAATCATGCAGGATTGAAATTTTTGATGGTTTTTTACTCCTCTCAACAGCCCAAACAAGTTTCTAAAAGGATGAGTTTGCAACTACTTTACTTTTGGAGAAAATTCAAAACATTCATTATTCAATAGGGCCCAAACTATCAAAAACCAGCGGTTTCAATGAACACACATTTCTTGGTAGAATCATGCAGGACTGAAATTTTTGATGTTTTTCTACTCATCTCATGAGCCCAAACAAGTCTCTAAAAGCATGAGTTTGCAACTACCTTACTTTTGGAGAAAATTCAAAACATTCATTATTCAATAGAGCCCAATAGCAAAAACCAGCGTTTTGAATGAAGAATCACATTTCTTGGTAGAATCATGCAGGATTGAAATTTTTGATGGTTTTTTACTCCTCTCAACAGCCCAAACAAGTTTCTAAAAGGATGAGTTTGCAACTACTTTACTTTTGGAGAAAATTCAAAACATTCATTATTCAATAGGGCCCAAACTATCAAAAACCAGCGGTTTCAATGAACACACATTTCTTGGTAGAATCATGCAGGACTGAAATTTTTGATGGTTTTTTACTCCTCTCATGAGCCCAAACAAGTCTCTAAAAGCATGAGTTTGCAACTACTTTACTTTTGGAGAAAATTCAAAACATTCATTATTCAATAGGGCCCAATAGCAAAAACCAGCGTTTTGAATGAAGAATCACATTTCTTGGTAGAATCATGCAGGATTGAAATTTTTGATGGTTTTTTACTCCTCTCAACAGCCCAAACAAGTTTCTAAAAGGATGAGTTTGCAACTACTTTACTTTTGGAGAAAATTCAAAACATTCATTATTCAATAGGGCCCAAACTATCAAAAACCAGCGGTTTCAATGAACACACATTTCTTGGTAGAATCATGCAGGACTGAAATTTTTGATGTTTTTCTACTCCTCTCATGAGCCCAAACAAGTCTCCAAAAGCATGAGTTTTCAACTACTTTACTTTTGGAGAAAATTCACAACATTCATTATTCAATAGAGCCCAATAGCAAAAACCAGCGTTTTGAATGAAGAATCACATTTCTTGGTAGAATCATGCAGGATTGAAATTTTTGATGGTTTTTTACTCCTCTCAACAGCCCAAACAAGTTTCTAAAAGGATGAGTTTGCAACTACTTTACTTTTGGAGAAAATTCAAAACATTCATTATTCAATAGGGCCCAAACTATCAAAAATCAGCGGTTTCAATGAACACACATTTCTTGGTAGAATCATGCAGGACTGAAATTTTTGATGTTTTTCTACTCCTCTCATGAGCCCAAAGAAGTCTCTAAAAGCATGAGTTTGCAACTACTTTACTTTTGGAGAAAATTGAAAACATTCATTATTCAATAGAGCCCAATAGCAAAAACCAGCGTTTTGAATGAAGAATCACATTTCTTGGTAGAATCATGCAGGATTGAAATTTTTGATGGTTTTTTACTCCTCTCAACAGCCCAAACAAGTTTCTAAAAGGATGAGTTTGCAACTACTTTACTTTTGGAGAAAATTCAAAACATTCATTATTCAAAAGGGCCCAAACTATCAAAAACCAGCGGTTTCAATGAACACACAATTCTTGGTAGAATCATGCAGGACTGAAATTTTTGATGTTTTTCTACTCCTCTCATGAGCCCAAACAAGTCTCTAAAAGCATGAGTTTGCAACTACTTTACTTTTGGAGAAAATTCAAAACATTCATTATTCAATAGGGCCCAATAGCAAAAACCAGCGTTTTGAATGAAGAATCACATTTCTTGGTAGAATCATGCAGGATTGAAATTTTTGATGGTTTTTTACTCCTCTCAACAGCCCAAACAAGTTTCTAAAAGGATGAGTTTGCAACTACTTTACTTTTGGAGAAAATTCAAAACATTCATTATTCAATAGGGCCCAAACTATCAAAAACCAGCGGTTTCAATGAACACACATTTCTTGGTAGAATCATGCAGGACTGAAATTTTTGATGTTTTTCTACTCATCTCATGAGCCCAAACAAGTCTCAAAAAGCATGAGTTTGCAACTACCTTACTTTTGGAGAAAATTCAAAACATTCATTATTCAATAGAGCCCAATAGCAAAAACCAGCGTTTTGAATGAAGAATCACATTTCTTGGTAGAATCATGCAGGATTGAAATTTTTGATGGTTTTTTACTCCTCTCAACAGCCCAAACAAGTTTCTAAAAGGATGAGTTTGCAACTACTTTACTTTTGGAGAAAATTCAAAACATTCATTATTCAAAAGGGCCCAAACTATCAAAAACCAGCGGTTTCAATGAACACACATTTCTTGGTAGAATCATGCAGGACTGAAATTTTTGATGTTTTTCTAATCCTCTCATGAGCCCAAACAAGTCTCTAAAAGCATGAGTTTGCAACTACTTTACTTTTGGAGAAAATTCAAAACATTCATTATTCAATAGGGCCCAAACTATCAAAAACCAGCAGTTTGAATGAACACACATTTCTTGGTAGAATCATGCAGGACTGAAATTTTTGATGTTTTTCTACTCCTCTCATGAGCCCAAACAAGTCTCTAAAAGCATGCGTTTGCAACTACTTTACTTTTGGAGAAAATTCAAAACATTCATTATTCAATAGAGCCCAATAGCAAAAACCAGCGTTTTGAATGAAGAATCACATTTCTTGGTAGAATCATGCAGGATTGAAATTTTTGATGATTTTTTACTCCTCTCAACAGCCCAAACAAGTTTCTAAAAGGATGAGTTTGCAACTACTTTACTTTTGGAGAAAATTCAAAACATTCATTATTCAATAGGGCCCAAACTATCAAAAACCAGCCGTTTCAATGAACACACATGTCTTGGTAGAATCATGCAGGACTGAAATTTTTGATGTTTTTCTACTCCTCTCATGAGCCCAAACAAGTCTCTAAAAGCATGAGTTTGCAACTACTTTACTTTTGGAGAAAATTCAAAACATTCATTATTCAATAGAGCCCAATAGCAAAAACCAGCGTTTTGAATGAAGAATCACATTTCTTGGTAGAATCATGCAGGATTGAAATTTTTGATGGTTTTTTACTCCTCTCAACAGCCCAAACAAGTTTCTAAAAGGATGAGTTTGCAACTACTTTACTTTTGGAGAAAATTCAAAACATTCATTATTCAATAGGGCCCAAACTATCAAAAACCAGCGGTTTGAATGAACACACATTTCTTGGTAGAATCATGCAGGACTGAAATTTTTGATGTTTTTCTACTCCTCTCATGAGCCCAAACAAGTCTCTAAAAGCATGAGTTTGCAACTACTTTACTTTTGGAGAAAATTCAAAACATTCATTATTCAATAGAGCCCAATAGCAAAAACCAGCGTTTTGAATGAAGAATCACATTTCTTGGTAGAATCATGCAGGATTGAAATTTTTGATGGTTTTTTACTCCTCTCAACAGCCCAAACAAGTTTCTAAAAGGATGAGTTTGCAACTACTTTACTTTTGGAGAAAATTCAAAACATTCATTATTCAATAGGGCCCAAACTATCAAAAACCAGCGGTTTCAATGAACACACATTTCTTGGTAGAATCATGCAGGACTGAAATTTTTGATGTTTTTCTACTCCTCTCATGAGCCCAAACAAGTCTCTAAAAGCATGAGTTTGCAACTACTTTACTTTTGGAGAAAATTCAAAACATTCATTATTCAATAGAGCCCAATAGCAAAAACCAGCGTTTTGAATGAAGAATCACATTTCTTGGTAGAATCATGCAGGATTGAAATTTTTGATGGTTTTTTACTCCTCTCAACAGCCCAAACAAGTTTCTAAAAGGATGAGTTTGCAACTACTTTACTTTTGGAGAAAATTCAAAACATTCATTATTCAATAGGGCCCAAACTATCAAAAACCAGCGGTTTCAATGAACACACATTTCTTGGTAGAATCATGCAGGACTGAAATTTTTGATGGTTTTTTACTCCTCTCATGAGCCCAAACAAGTCTCTAAAAGCATGAGTTTGCAACTACTTTACTTTTGGAGAAAATTCAAAACATTCATTATTCAATAGGGCCCAATAGCAAAAACCAGCGTTTTGAATGAAGAATCACATTTCTTGGTAGAATCATGCAGGATTGAAATTTTTGATGGTTTTTTACTCCTCTCAACAGCCCAAACAAGTTTCTAAAAGGATGAGTTTGCAACTACTTTACTTTTGGAGAAAATTCAAAACATTCATTATTCAATAGGGCCCAAACTATCAAAAACCAGCGGTTTCAATGAACACACATTTCTTGGTAGAATCATGCAGGACTGAAATTTTTGATGTTTTTCTACTCCTCTCATGAGCCCAAACAAGTCTCCAAAAGCATGAGTTTTCAACTACTTTACTTTTGGAGAAAATTCAAAACATTCATTATTCAATAGAGCCCAATAGCAAAAACCAGCGTTTTGAATGAAGAATCACATTTCTTGGTAGAATCATGCAGGATTGAAATTTTTGATGGTTTTTTACTCCTCTCAACAGCCCAAACAAGTTTCTAAAAGGATGAGTTTGCAACTACTTTACTTTTGGAGAAAATTCAAAACATTCATTATTCAATAGGGCCCAAACTATCAAAAACCAGCGGTTTCAATGAACACACATTTCTTGGTAGAATCATGCAGGACTGAAATTTTTGATGTTTTTCTACTCCTCTCATGAGCCCAAAGAAGTCTCTAAAAGCATGAGTTTGCAACTACTTTACTTTTGGAGAAAATTGAAAACATTCATTATTCAATAGAGCCCAATAGCAAAAACCAGCGTTTTGAATGAAGAATCACATTTCTTGGTAGAATCATGCAGGATTGAAATTTTTGATGGTTTTTTACTCCTCTCAACAGCCCAAACAAGTTTCTAAAAGGATGAGTTTGCAACTACTTTACTTTTGGAGAAAATTCAAAACATTCATTATTCAAAAGGGCCCAAACTATCAAAAACCAGCGGTTTCAATGAACACACAATTCTTGGTAGAATCATGCAGGACTGAAATTTTTGATGTTTTTCTACTCCTCTCATGAGCCCAAACAAGTCTCTAAAAGCATGAGTTTGCAACTACTTTACTTTTGGAGAAAATTCAAAACATTCATTATTCAATAGGGCCCAATAGCAAAAACCAGCGTTTTGAATGAAGAATCACATTTCTTGGTAGAATCATGCAGGATTGAAATTTTTGATGGTTTTTTACTCCTCTCAACAGCCCAAACAAGTTTCTAAAAGGATGAGTTTGCAACTACTTTACTTTTGGAGAAAATTCAAAACATTCATTATTCAATAGGGCCCAAACTATCAAAAACCAGCGGTTTCAATGAACACACATTTCTTGGTAGAATCATGCAGGACTGAAATTTTTGATGTTTTTCTACTCCTCTCATGAGCCCAAACAAGTCTCCAAAAGCATGAGTTTTCAACTACTTTACTTTTGGAGAAAATTCAAAACATTCATTATTCAATAGAGCCCAATAGCAAAAACCAGCGTTTTGAATGAAGAATCACATTTCTTGGTAGAATCATGCAGGATTGAAATTTTTGATGGTTTTTTACTCCTCTCAACAGCCCAAACAAGTTTCTAAAAGGATGAGTTTGCAACTACTTTACTTTTGGAGAAAATTCAAAACATTCATTATTCAATAGGGCCCAAACTATCAAAAACCAGCGGTTTCAATGAACACACATTTCTTGGTAGAATCATGCAGGACTGAAATTTTTGATGTTTTTCTACTCCTCTCGTGAGCCCAAACAAGTCTCTAAAAGCATGAGTTTGCAACTACTTTACTTTTGGAGAAAATTCAAAACATTCATTATTCAATAGAGCCCAATAGCAAAAACCAGCGTTTTGAATGAAGAATCACATTTCTTGGTAGAATCATGCAGGATTGAAATTTTTGATGGTTTTTTACTCCTCTCAACAGCCCAAACAAGTTTCTAAAAGGATGAGTTTGCAACTACTTTACTTTTGGAGAAAATTCAAAACATTCATTATTCAATAGGGCCCAAACTATCAAAAACCAGCGGTTTCAATGAACACACATTTCTTGGTAGAATCATGCAGGACTGAAATTTTTGATGGTTTTTTACTCCTCTCATGAGCCCAAACAAGTCTCTAAAAGCATGAGTTTGCAACTACTTTACTTTTGGAGAAAATTCAAAACATTCATTATTCAATAGGGCCCAATAGCAAAAACCAGCGTTTTGAATGAAGAATCACATTTCTTGGTAGAATCATGCAGGATTGAAATTTTTGATGGTTTTTTACTCCTCTCAACAGCCCAAACAAGTTTCTAAAAGGATGAGTTTGCAACTACTTTACTTTTGGAGAAAATTCAAAACATTCATTATTCAATAGGGCCCAAACTATCAAAAACCAGCGGTTTCAATGAACACACATTTCTTGGTAGAATCATGCAGGACTGAAATTTTTGATGTTTTTCTACTCCTCTCATGAGCCCAAACAAGTCTCCAAAAGCATGAGTTTTCAACTACTTTACTTTTGGAGAAAATTCAAAACATTCATTATTCAATAGAGCCCAATAGCAAAAACCAGCGTTTTGAATGAAGAATCACATTTCTTGGTAGAATCATGCAGGATTGAAATTTTTGATGGTTTTTTACTCCTCTCAACAGCCCAAACAAGTTTCTAAAAGGATGAGTTTGCAACTACTTTACTTTTGGAGAAAATTCAAAACATTCATTATTCAATAGGGCCCAAACTATCAAAAACCAGCGGTTTCAATGAACACACATTTCTTGGTAGAATCATGCAGGACTGAAATTTTTGATGTTTTTCTACTCCTCTCATGAGCCCAAAGAAGTCTCTAAAAGCATGAGTTTGCAACTACTTTACTTTTGGAGAAAATTGAAAACATTCATTATTCAATAGAGCCCAATAGCAAAAACCAGCGTTTTGAATGAAGAATCACATTTCTTGGTAGAATCATGCAGGATTGAAATTTTTGATGGTTTTTTACTCCTCTCAACAGCCCAAACAAGTTTCTAAAAGGATGAGTTTGCAACTACTTTACTTTTGGAGAAAATTCAAAACATTCATTATTCAAAAGGGCCCAAACTATCAAAAACCAGCGGTTTCAATGAACACACAATTCTTGGTAGAATCATGCAGGACTGAAATTTTTGATGTTTTTCTACTCCTCTCATGAGCCCAAACAAGTCTCTAAAAGCATGAGTTTGCAACTACTTTACTTTTGGAGAAAATTCAAAACATTCATTATTCAATAGGGCCCAATAGCAAAAACCAGCGTTTTGAATGAAGAATCACATTTCTTGGTAGAATCATGCAGGATTGAAATTTTTGATGGTTTTTTACTCCTCTCAACAGCCCAAACAAGTTTCTAAAAGGATGAGTTTGCAACTACTTTACTTTTGGAGAAAATTCAAAACATTCATTATTCAATAGGGCCCAAACTATCAAAAACCAGCGGTTTCAATGAACACACATTTCTTGGTAGAATCATGCAGGACTGAAATTTTTGATGTTTTTCTACTCCTCTCATGAGCCCAAACAAGTCTCCAAAAGCATGAGTTTTCAACTACTTTACTTTTGGAGAAAATTCAAAACATTCATTATTCAATAGAGCCCAATAGCAAAAACCAGCGTTTTGAATGAAGAATCACATTTCTTGGTAGAATCATGCAGGATTGAAATTTTTGATGGTTTTTTACTCCTCTCAACAGCCCAAACAAGTTTCTAAAAGGATGAGTTTGCAACTACTTTACTTTTGGAGAAAATTCAAAACATTCATTATTCAATAGGGCCCAAACTATCAAAAACCAGCGGTTTCAATGAACACACATTTCTTGGTAGAATCATGCAGGACTGAAATTTTTGATGTTTTTCTACTCCTCTCGTGAGCCCAAACAAGTCTCTAAAAGCATGAGTTTGCAACTACTTTACTTTTGGAGAAAATTCAAAACATTCATTATTCAATAGAGCCCAATAGCAAAAACCAGCGTTTTGAATGAAGAATCACATTTCTTGGTAGAATCATGCAGGATTGAAATTTTTGATGGTTTTTTACTCCTCTCAACAGCCCAAACAAGTTTCTAAAAGGATGAGTTTGCAACTACTTTACTTTTGGAGAAAATTCAAAACATTCATTATTCAAAAGGGCCCAAACTATCAAAAACCAGCGGTTTCAATGAACACACAATTCTTGGTAGAATCATGCAGGACTGAAATTTTTGATGTTTTTCTACTCCTCTCATGAGCCCAAACAAGTCTCTAAAAGCATGAGTTTGCAACTACTTTACTTTTGGAGAAAATTCAAAACATTCATTATTCAATAGGGCCCAATAGCAAAAACCAGCGTTTTGAATGAAGAATCACATTTCTTGGTAGAATCATGCAGGATTGAAATTTTTGATGGTTTTTTACTCCTCTCAACAGCCCAAACAAGTTTCTAAAAGGATGAGTTTGCAACTACTTTACTTTTGGAGAAAATTCAAAACATTCATTATTCAATAGGGCCCAAACTATCAAAAACCAGCGGTTTCAATGAACACACATTTCTTGGTAGAATCATGCAGGACTGAAATTTTTGATGTTTTTCTACTCATCTCATGAGCCCAAACAAGTCTCTAAAAGCATGAGTTTGCAACTACCTTACTTTTGGAGAAAATTCAAAACATTCATTATTCAATAGAGCCCAATAGCAAAAACCAGCGTTTTGAATGAAGAATCACATTTCTTGGTAGAATCATGCAGGATTGAAATTTTTGATGGTTTTTTACTCCTCTCAACAGCCCAAACAAGTTTCTAAAAGGATGAGTTTGCAACTACTTTACTTTTGGAGAAAATTCAAAACATTCATTATTCAATAGGGCCCAAACTATCAAAAACCAGCGGTTTCAATGAACACACATTTCTTGGTAGAATCATGCAGGACTGAAATTTTTGATGGTTTTTTACTCCTCTCATGAGCCCAAACAAGTCTCTAAAAGCATGAGTTTGCAACTACTTTACTTTTGGAGAAAATTCAAAACATTCATTATTCAATAGGGCCCAATAGCAAAAACCAGCGTTTTGAATGAAGAATCACATTTCTTGGTAGAATCATGCAGGATTGAAATTTTTGATGGTTTTTTACTCCTCTCAACAGCCCAAACAAGTTTCTAAAAGGATGAGTTTGCAACTACTTTACTTTTGGAGAAAATTCAAAACATTCATTATTCAATAGGGCCCAAACTATCAAAAACCAGCGGTTTCAATGAACACACATTTCTTGGTAGAATCATGCAGGACTGAAATTTTTGATGTTTTTCTACTCCTCTCATGAGCCCAAACAAGTCTCCAAAAGCATGAGTTTTCAACTACTTTACTTTTGGAGAAAATTCACAACATTCATTATTCAATAGAGCCCAATAGCAAAAACCAGCGTTTTGAATGAAGAATCACATTTCTTGGTAGAATCATGCAGGATTGAAATTTTTGATGGTTTTTTACTCCTCTCAACAGCCCAAACAAGTTTCTAAAAGGATGAGTTTGCAACTACTTTACTTTTGGAGAAAATTCAAAACATTCATTATTCAATAGGGCCCAAACTATCAAAAATCAGCGGTTTCAATGAACACACATTTCTTGGTAGAATCATGCAGGACTGAAATTTTTGATGTTTTTCTACTCCTCTCATGAGCCCAAAGAAGTCTCTAAAAGCATGAGTTTGCAACTACTTTACTTTTGGAGAAAATTGAAAACATTCATTATTCAATAGAGCCCAATAGCAAAAACCAGCGTTTTGAATGAAGAATCACATTTCTTGGTAGAATCATGCAGGATTGAAATTTTTGATGGTTTTTTACTCCTCTCAACAGCCCAAACAAGTTTCTAAAAGGATGAGTTTGCAACTACTTTACTTTTGGAGAAAATTCAAAACATTCATTATTCAAAAGGGCCCAAACTATCAAAAACCAGCGGTTTCAATGAACACACAATTCTTGGTAGAATCATGCAGGACTGAAATTTTTGATGTTTTTCTACTCCTCTCATGAGCCCAAACAAGTCTCTAAAAGCATGAGTTTGCAACTACTTTACTTTTGGAGAAAATTCAAAACATTCATTATTCAATAGGGCCCAATAGCAAAAACCAGCGTTTTGAATGAAGAATCACATTTCTTGGTAGAATCATGCAGGATTGAAATTTTTGATGGTTTTTTACTCCTCTCAACAGCCCAAACAAGTTTCTAAAAGGATGAGTTTGCAACTACTTTACTTTTGGAGAAAATTCAAAACATTCATTATTCAATAGGGCCCAAACTATCAAAAACCAGCGGTTTCAATGAACACACATTTCTTGGTAGAATCATGCAGGACTGAAATTTTTGATGTTTTTCTACTCCTCTCATGAGCCCAAACAAGTCTCCAAAAGCATGAGTTTTCAACTACTTTACTTTTGGAGAAAATTCAAAACATTCATTATTCAATAGAGCCCAATAGCAAAAACCAGCGTTTTGAATGAAGAATCACATTTCTTGGTAGAATCATGCAGGATTGAAATTTTTGATGGTTTTTTACTCCTCTCAACAGCCCAAACAAGTTTCTAAAAGGATGAGTTTGCAACTACTTTACTTTTGGAGAAAATTCAAAACATTCATTATTCAATAGGGCCCAAACTATCAAAAACCAGCGGTTTCAATGAACACACATTTCTTGGTAGAATCATGCAGGACTGAAATTTTTGATGTTTTTCTACTCCTCTCATGAGCCCAAACAAGTCTCTAAAAGCATGAGTTTGCAACTACTTTACTTTTGGAGAAAATTCAAAACATTCATTATTCAATAGAGCCCAATAGCAAAAACCAGCGTTTTGAATGAAGAATCACATTTCTTGGTAGAATCATGCAGGATTGAAATTTTTGATGGTTTTTTACTCCTCTCAACAGCCCAAACAAGTTTCTAAAAGGATGAGTTTGCAACTACTTTACTTTTGGAGAAAATTCAAAACATTCATTATTCAAAAGGGCCCAAACTATCAAAAACCAGCGGTTTCAATGAACACACAATTCTTGGTAGAATCATGCAGGACTGAAATTTTTGATGTTTTTCTACTCCTCTCATGAGCCCAAACAAGTCTCTAAAAGCATGAGTTTGCAACTACTTTACTTTTGGAGAAAATTCAAAACATTCATTATTCAATAGGGCCCAATAGCAAAAACCAGCGTTTTGAATGAAGAATCACATTTCTTGGTAGAATCATGCAGGATTGAAATTTTTGATGGTTTTTTACTCCTCTCAACAGCCCAAACAAGTTTCTAAAAGGATGAGTTTGCAACTACTTTACTTTTGGAGAAAATTCAAAACATTCATTATTCAATAGGGCCCAAACTATCAAAAACCAGCGGTTTCAATGAACACACATTTCTTGGTAGAATCATGCAGGACTGAAATTTTTGATGTTTTTCTACTCATCTCAAGAGCCCAAACAAGTCTCTAAAAGCATGAGTTTGCAACTACCTTACTTTTGGAGAAAATTCAAAACATTCATTATTCAATAGAGCCCAATAGCAAAAACCAGCGTTTTGAATGAAGAATCACATTTCTTGGTAGAATCATGCAGGATTGAAATTTTTGATGGTTTTTTACTCCTCTCAACAGCCCAAACAAGTTTCTAAAAGGATGAGTTTGCAACTACTTTACTTTTGGAGAAAATTCAAAACATTCATTATTCAAAAGGGCCCAAACTATCAAAAACCAGCGGTTTCAATGAACACACATTTCTTGGTAGAATCATGCAGGACTGAAATTTTTGATGTTTTTCTAATCCTCTCATGAGCCCAAACAAGTCTCTAAAAGCATGAGTTTGCAACTACTTTACTTTTGGAGAAAATTCAAAACATTCATTATTCAATAGGGCCCAAACTATCAAAAACCAGCAGTTTGAATGAACACACATTTCTTGGTAGAATCATGCAGGACTGAAATTTTTGATGTTTTTCTACTCCTCTCATGAGCCCAAACAAGTCTCTAAAAGCATGCGTTTGCAACTACTTTACTTTTGGAGAAAATTCAAAACATTCATTATTCAATAGAGCCCAATAGCAAAAACCAGCGTTTTGAATGAAGAATCACATTTCTTGGTAGAATCATGCAGGATTGAAATTTTTGATGATTTTTTACTCCTCTCAACAGCCCAAACAAGTTTCTAAAAGGATGAGTTTGCAACTACTTTACTTTTGGAGAAAATTCAAAACATTCATTATTCAATAGGGCCCAAACTATCAAAAACCAGCCATTTCAATGAACACACATGTCTTGGTAGAATCATGCAGGACTGAAATTTTTGATGTTTTTCTACTCCTCTCATGAGCCCAAACAAGTCTCTAAAAGCATGAGTTTGCAACTACTTTACTTTTGGAGAAAATTCAAAACATTCATTATTCAATAGAGCCCAATAGCAAAAACCAGCGTTTTGAATGAAGAATCACATTTCTTGGTAGAATCATGCAGGATTGAAATTTTTGATGGTTTTTTACTCCTCTCAACAGCCCAAACAAGTTTCTAAAAGGATGAGTTTGCAACTACTTTACTTTTGGAGAAAATTCAAAACATTCATTATTCAATAGGGCCCAAACTATCAAAAACCAGCGGTTTCAATGAACACACATTTCTTGGTAGAATCATGCAGGACTGAAATTTTTGATGTTTTTCTACTCCTCTCATGAGCCCAAACAAGTCTCTAAAAGCATGAGTTTGCAACTACTTTAGTTTTGGAGAAAATTCAAAACATTCATTATTCAATAGAGCCCAATAGCAAAACCCAGCGTTTTGAATGAAGAATCACATTTCTTGGTAGAATCATGCAGGATTGAAATTTTTGATGGTTTTTTACTCCTCTCAACAGCCCAAACAAGTTTCTAAAAGGATGAGTTTGCAACTACTTTACTTTTGGAGAAAATTCAAAACATTCATTATTCAATAGGGCCCAAACTATCAAAAACCAGCGGTTTCAATGAACACACATTTCTTGGTAGAATCATGCAGGACTGAAATTTTTGATGTTTTTCTACTCCTCTCATGAGCCCAAACAAGTCTCTAAAAGCATGAGTTTGCAACTACTTTACTTTTGGAGAAAATTCAAAACATTCATTATTCAATAGAGCCCAATAGCAAAACCCAGCGTTTTGAATGAAGAATCACATTTCTTGGTAGAATCATGCAGGATTGAAATTTTTGATGGTTTTTTACTCCTCTCAACAGCCCAAACAAGTTTCTAAAAGGATGAGTTTGCAACTACTTTACTTTTGGAGAAAATTCAAAACATTCATTATTCAATAGGGCCCAAACTATCAAAAACCAGCGGTTTCAATGAACACACATTTCTTGGTAGAATCATGCAGGACTGAAATTTTTGATGTTTTTCTACTCCTCTCATGAGCCCAAAAAAGTCTAAAAGCATGAGTTTGCAACTACTTTACTTTTGGAGAAAATTCAAAACATTCATTATTCAATAGAGCCCAATAGCAAAAACCAGCGTTTTGAATGAAGAATCACATTTCTTGGTAGAATCATGCAGGATTGAAATTTTTGATGGTTTTTTACTCCTCTCAACAGCCCAAACAAGTTTCTAAAAGGATGAGTTTGCAACTACTTTACTTTTGGAGAAAATTCAAAACATTCATTATTCAATAGGGCCCAAACTATCAAAAACCAGCGGTTTCAATGAACACACATTTCTTGGTAGAATCATGCAGGACTGAAATTTTTGATGTTTTTCTACTCCTCTCATGAGCCCAAACAAGTCTCTAAAAGCATGAGTTTGCAACTACTTTACTTTTGGAGAAAATTCAAAACATTCATTATTCAATAGAGCCCAATAGCAAAACCCAGCGTTTTGAATGAAGAATCACATTTCTTGGTAGAATCATGCAGGATTGAAATTTTTGATGGTTTTTTACGCCTCTCAACAGCCCAAACAAGTTTCTAAAAGGATGAGTTTGCAACTACTTTACTTTTGGAGAAAATTCAAAACATTCATTATTCAATAGGGCCCAAACTATCAAAAACCAGCGGTTTCAATGAACACACATTTCTTGGTAGAATCATGCAGGACTGAAATTTTTGATGTTTTTCTACTCCTCTCATGAGCCCAAAAAAGTCTAAAAGCATGAGTTTGCAACTACTTTACTTTTGGAGAAAATTCAAAACATTCATTATTCAATAGAGCCCAATAGCAAAAACCAGCGTTTTGAATGAAGAATCACATTTCTTGGTAGAATCATGCAGGATTGAAATTTTTGATGGTTTTTTACTCCTCTCAACAGCCCAAACAAGTTTCTAAAAGGATGAGTTTGCAACTACTTTACTTTTGGAGAAAATTCAAAACATTCATTATTCAATAGGGCCCAAACTATCAAAAACCAGCCGTTTCAATGAACACACATTTCTTGGTAGAATCATGCAGGACTGAAATTTTTGATGTTTTTCTACTCCTCTCGTGAGCCCAAACAAGTCTCTAAAAGCATGAGTTTGCAACTACTTTACTTTTGGAGAAAATTCAAAACATTCATTATTCAATAGAGCCCAATAGCAAAAACCAGCGTTTTGAATGAAGAATCACATTTCTTGGTAGAATCATGCAGGATTGAAATTTTTGATGATTTTTTACTCCTCTCAACAGCCCAAACAAGTTTCTAAAAGGATGAGTTTGCAACTACTTTACTTTTGGAGAAAATTCAAAACATTCATTATTCAATAGGGCCCAAACTATCAAAAACCAGCCATTTCAATGAACACACATGTCTTGGTAGAATCATGCAGGACTGAAATTTTTGATGTTTTTCTACTCCTCTCATGAGCCCAAACAAGTCTCTAAAAGCATGAGTTTGCAACTACTTTACTTTTGGAGAAAATTCAAAACATTCATTATTCAATAGAGCCCAATAGCAAAAACCAGCGTTTTGAATGAAGAATCACATTTCTTGGTAGAATCATGCAGGATTGAAATTTTTGATGGTTTTTTACTCCTCTCAACAGCCCAAACAAGTTTCTAAAAGGATGAGTTTGCAACTACTTTACTTTTGGAGAAAATTCAAAACATTCATTATTCAATAGGGCCCAAACTATCAAAAACCAGCGGTTTCAATGAACACACATTTCTTGGTAGAATCATGCAGGACTGAAATTTTTGATGTTTTTCTACTCCTCTCATGAGCCCAAACAAGTCTCTAAAAGCATGAGTTTGCAACTACTTTAGTTTTGGAGAAAATTCAAAACATTCATTATTCAATAGAGCCCAATAGCAAAACCCAGCGTTTTGAATGAAGAATCACATTTCTTGGTAGAATCATGCAGGATTGAAATTTTTGATGGTTTTTTACTCCTCTCAACAGCCCAAACAAGTTTCTAAAAGGATGAGTTTGCAACTACTTTACTTTTGGAGAAAATTCAAAACATTCATTATTCAATAGGGCCCAAACTATCAAAAACCAGCGGTTTCAATGAACACACATTTCTTGGTAGAATCATGCAGGACTGAAATTTTTGATGTTTTTCTACTCCTCTCATGAGCCCAAACAAGTCTCTAAAAGCATGAGTTTGCAACTACTTTACTTTTGGAGAAAATTCAAAACATTCATTATTCAATAGAGCCCAATAGCAAAACCCAGCGTTTTGAATGAAGAATCACATTTCTTGGTAGAATCATGCAGGATTGAAATTTTTGATGGTTTTTTACTCCTCTCAACAGCCCAAACAAGTTTCTAAAAGGATGAGTTTGCAACTACTTTACTTTTGGAGAAAATTCAAAACATTCATTATTCAATAGGGCCCAAACTATCAAAAACCAGCGGTTTCAATGAACACACATTTCTTGGTAGAATCATGCAGGACTGAAATTTTTGATGTTTTTCTACTCCTCTCATGAGCCCAAAAAAGTCTAAAAGCATGAGTTTGCAACTACTTTACTTTTGGAGAAAATTCAAAACATTCATTATTCAATAGAGCCCAATAGCAAAAACCAGCGTTTTGAATGAAGAATCACATTTCTTGGTAGAATCATGCAGGATTGAAATTTTTGATGGTTTTTTACTCCTCTCAACAGCCCAAACAAGTTTCTAAAAGGATGAGTTTGCAACTACTTTACTTTTGGAGAAAATTCAAAACATTCATTATTCAATAGGGCCCAAACTATCAAAAACCAGCGGTTTCAATGAACACACATTTCTTGGTAGAATCATGCAGGACTGAAATTTTTGATGTTTTTCTACTCCTCTCATGAGCCCAAACAAGTCTCTAAAAGCATGAGTTTGCAACTACTTTACTTTTGGAGAAAATTCAAAACATTCATTATTCAATAGAGCCCAATAGCAAAACCCAGCGTTTTGAATGAAGAATCACATTTCTTGGTAGAATCATGCAGGATTGAAATTTTTGATGGTTTTTTACGCCTCTCAACAGCCCAAACAAGTTTCTAAAAGGATGAGTTTGCAACTACTTTACTTTTGGAGAAAATTCAAAACATTCATTATTCAATAGGGCCCAAACTATCAAAAACCAGCGGTTTCAATGAACACACATTTCTTGGTAGAATCATGCAGGACTGAAATTTTTGATGTTTTTCTACTCCTCTCATGAGCCCAAAAAAGTCTAAAAGCATGAGTTTGCAACTACTTTACTTTTGGAGAAAATTCAAAACATTCATTATTCAATAGAGCCCAATAGCAAAAACCAGCGTTTTGAATGAAGAATCACATTTCTTGGTAGAATCATGCAGGATTGAAATTTTTGATGGTTTTTTACTCCTCTCAACAGCCCAAACAAGTTTCTAAAAGGATGAGTTTGCAACTACTTTACTTTTGGAGAAAATTCAAAACATTCATTATTCAATAGGGCCCAAACTATCAAAAACCAGCCGTTTCAATGAACACACATTTCTTGGTAGAATCATGCAGGACTGAAATTTTTGATGTTTTTCTACTCCTCTCGTGAGCCCAAACAAGTCTCTAAAAGCATGAGTTTGCAACTACTTTACTTTTGGAGAAAATTCAAAACATTCATTATTCAATAGAGCCCAATAGCAAAAACCAGCGTTTTGAATGAAGAATCACATTTCTTGGTAGAATCATGCAGGATTGAAATTTTTGATGGTTTTTTTACTCCTCTCAACAGCCCAAACAAGTTTCTAAAAGGATGAGTTTGCAACTACTTTACTTTTGGAGAAAATTCAAAACATTCATTATTCAATAGGGCCCAAACTATCAAAAACCAGCGGTTTCAATGAACACACATTTCTTGGTAGAATCATGCAGGACTGAAATTTTTGATGTTTTTCTACTCCTCTCATGAGCCCAAACAAGTCTCTAAAAGCATGAGTTTGCAACTACTTTACTTTTGGAGAAAATTCAAAACATTCATTATTCAATAGAGCCCAATAGCAAAAACCAGCGTTTTGAATGAAGAATCACATTTCTTGGTAGAATCATGCAGGATTGAAATTTTTGATGGTTTTTTACTCCTCTCAACAGCCCAAACAAGTTTCTAAAAGGATGAGTTTGCAACTACTTTACTTTTGGAGAAAATTCAAAACATTCATTATTCAATAGGGCCCAAACTATCAAAAACCAGCGGTTTGAATGAACACATTTCTTGGTAGAATCATGCAGGACTGAAATTTTTGATGTTTTTCTACTCCTCTCATGAGCCCAAACAAGTCTCTAAAAGCATGAGTTTGCAACTACTTTACTTTTGGAGAAAATTCAAAACATTCACTATTCAATAGAGCCCAATAGCAAAAATCAGGTTTTGAATGAAGAATCACATTTCTTGTTAAAATCATGCAGGATTGAAATTTTTGATGGTTTTTTACTCCTCTCAACAGCCCAAACAAGTTTCTAAAAGGATGAGTTTGCAACTACTTTACTTTTGGAGAAAATTCAAAACATTCATTATTCAATAGGGCCCAAACTATCAAAAACCAGCGGTTTCAATGAACACACATTTCTTGGTAGAATCATGCAGGACTGAAATTTTTGATGTTTTTCTACTCCTCTCATGAGTCCAAACAAGTCTCTAAAAGCATGAGTTTGCAACTACTTTACTTTTGGAGAAAATTCAAAACATTCATTATTCAATAGAGCCCAATAGCAAAAACCAGCGTTTTGAATGAAGAATCACATTTCTTGGTAGAATCATGCAGGATTGAAATTTTTGATGGTTTTTTACTCCTCTCAACAGCCCAAACAAGTTTCTAAAAGGATGAGTTTGCAACTACTTTACTTTTGGAGAAAATTCAAAACATTCATTATTCAATAGGGCCCAAACTATCAAAAACCAGCGGTTTCAATGAACAAACATTTCTTGGTAGAATCATGCAGGACTGAAATTTTTGATGTTTTTCTACTCCTCTCATGAGCCCAAACAAGTCTCTAAAAGCATGAGTTTGCAACTACTTTACTTTTGGAGAAAATTCAAAACATTCATTATTCAATAGAGCCCAATAGCAAAAACCAGCGTTTTGAATGAAGAATCACATTTCTTGGTAGAATCATGCAGGATTGAAATTTTTGATGGTTTTTTACTCCTCTCAACAGCCCAAACAAGTTTCTAAAAGGATGAGTTTGCAACTACTTTACTTTTGGAGAAAATTCAAAACATTCATTATTCAATAGGGCCCAAACTATCAAAAACCAGCGGTTTGAATGAACACACATTTCTTGGTAGAATCATGCAGGACTGAAATTTTTGATGTTTTTCTACTCCTCTCATGAGCCCAAACAAGTCTCTAAAAGCATGAGTTTGCAACTACTTTACTTTTGGAGAAAATTCAAAACATTCATTATTCAATAGAGCCCAATAGCAAAAACCAGCGTTTTGAATGAAGAATCACATTTCTTGGTAGAATCATGCAGGATTGAAATTTTTGATGGTTTTTTACTCCTCTCAACAGCCCAAACAAGTTTCTAAAAGGATGAGTTTGCAACTACTTTACTTTTGGAGAAAATTCAAAACATTCATTATTCAATAGGGCCCAAACTATCAAAAACCAGCGGTTTCAATGAACACACATTTCTTGGTAGAATCATGCAGGACTGAAATTTTTGATGTTTTTCTACTCCTCTCATGAGCCCAAAAAAGTCTAAAAGCATGAGTTTGCAAGTACTTTACTTTTGGAGAAAATTCAAAACATTAATTATTCTATAGAGCCCAATAGCAAAAACCAGCGTTTTGAATGAAGAATCACATTTCTTGGTAGAATCATGCAGGATTGAAATTTTTGATGGTTTTTTACTCCTCTCAACAGCCCAAACAAGTTTCTAAAAGGATGAGTTTGCAACTACTTTACTTTTGGAGAAAATTCAAAACATTCATTATTCAATAGGGCCCAAACTATCAAAAACCAGCGGTTTGAATGAACACACATTTCTTGGTAGAATCATGCAGGACTGAAATTTTTGATGTTTTTCTACTCCTCTCATGAGCCCAAACAAGTCTCTAAAAGCATGAGTTTGCAACTACTTTACTTTTGGAGAAAATTCAAAACATTCATTATTCAATAGAGCCCAATAGCAAAAACCAGCGTTTTGAATGAAGAATCACATTTCTTGGTAGAATCATGCAGGATTGAAATTTTTGATGGTTTTTTACTCCTCTCAACAGCCCAAACAAGTTTCTAAAAGGATGAGTTTGCAACTACTTTACTTTTGGAGAAAATTCAAAACATTCATTATTCAATAGGGCCCAAACTATCAAAAACCAGCGGTTTCAATGAACACACATTTCTTGGTAGAATCATGCAGGACTGAAATTTTTGATGTTTTTCTACTCCTCTCATGAGCCCAAAAAAGTCTAAAAGCATGAGTTTGCAAGTACTTTACTTTTGGAGAAAATTCAAAACATTAATTATTCTATAGAGCCCAATAGCAAAAACCAGCGTTTTGAATGAAGAATCACATTTCTTGGTAGAATCATGCAGGATTGAAATTTTTGATGGTTTTTTACTCCTCTCAACAGCCCAAACAAGTTTCTAAAAGGATGAGTTTGCAACTACTTTACTTTTGGAGAAAATTCAAAACATTCATTATTCAATAGGGCCCAAACTATCAAAAACCAGCGGTTTCAATGAACACACATTTCTTGGTAGAATCATGCAGGACTGAAATTTTTGATGTTTTTCTACTCCTCTCATGAGCCCAAACAAGTCTCTAAAAGCATGAGTTTGCAACTACTTTACTTTTGGAGAAAATTCAAAACATTCATTATTCAATAGAGCCCAATAGCAAAAACCAGCGTTTTGAATGAAGAATCACATTTCTTGGTAGAATCATGCAGGATTGAAATTTTTGATGGTTTTTTACTCCTCTCAACAGCCCAAACAAGTCTCTAAAAGGATGAGTTTGCAACTACTTTACTTTTGGAGAAAATTCAAAACATTCATTATTCAATAGGGCCCAAACTATCAAAAACCAGCGGTTTGAATGAACACATTTCTTGGTAGAATCATGCAGGACTGAAATTTTTGATGTTTTTCTACTCCTCTCATGAGCCCAAACAAGTCTCTAAAAGCATGAGTTTGCAACTACTTTACTTTTGGAGAAAATTCAAAACATTCATTATTCAATAGAGCCCAATAGCAAAAACCAGCGTTTTGAATGAAGAATCACATTTCTTGGTAGAATCATGCAGGATTGAAATTTTTGATGGTTTTTTTACTCCTCTCAACAGCCCAAACAAGTTTCTAAAAGGATGAGTTTGCAACTACTTTACTTTTGGAGAAAATTCAAAACATTCATTATTCAATAGGGCCCAAACTATCAAAAACCAGCCGTTTCAATGAACACACATGTCTTGGTAGAATCATGCAGGACTGAAATTTTTGATGTTTTTCTACTCATCTCATGAGCCCAAACAAGTCTCTAAAAGCATGAGTTTGCAACTACTTTACTTTTGGAGAAAATTCAAAACATTCATTATTCAATAGAGCCCAATAGCAAAAACCAGCGTTTTGAATGAAGAATCACATTTCTTGGTAGAATCATGCAGGATTGAAATTTTTGATGGTTTTTTACTCCTCTCAACAGCCCAAACAAGTTTCTAAAAGGATGAGTTTGCAACTACTTTACTTTTGGAGAAAATTCAAAACATTCATTATTCAATAGGGCCCAAACTATCAAAAACCAGCGGTTTCAATGAACACACATTTCTTGGTAGAATCATGCAGGACTGAAATTTTTGATGTTTTTCTACTCCTCTCATGAGCCCAAACAAGTCTCTAAAAGCATGAGTTTGCAACTACTTTACTTTTGGAGAAAATTCAAAACATTCATTATTCAATAGAGCCCAATAGCAAAAACCAGCGTTTTGAATGAAGAATCACATTTCTTGGTAGAATCATGCAGGATTGAAATTTTTGATGGTTTTTTACTCCTCTCAACAGCCCAAACAAGTTTCTAAAAGGATGAGTTTGCAACTACTTTACTTTTGGAGAAAATTCAAAACATTCATTATTCAATAGGGCCCAAACTATCAAAAACCAGCGGTTTCAATGAACACACATTTCTTGGTAGAATCATGCAGGACTGAAATTTTTGATGGTTTCTTACTCCTCTCATGAGCCCAAACAAGTCTCTAAAAGCATGAGTTTGCAACTACTTTACTTTTGGAGAAAATTCAAAACATTCATTATTCAATAGAGCCCAATAGCAAAAACCAGCGTTTTGAATGAAGAATCACATTTCTTGGTAGAATCATGCAGGATTGAAATTTTTGATGGTTTTTTACTCCTCTCAACAGCCCAAACAAGTTTCTAAAAGGATGAGTTTGCAACTACTTTACTTTTGGAGAAAATTCAAAACATTCATTATTCAAAAGGGCCCAAACTATCAAAAACCAGCGGTTTCAATGAACACACATTTCTTGGTAGAATCATGCAGGACTGAAATTTTTGATGTTTTTCTACTCCTCTCATGAGCCCAAACAAGTCTCTAAAAGCATGAGTTTGCAACTACTTTACTTTTGGAGAAAATTCAAAACATTCATTATTCAATAGGGCCCAATAGCAAAAACCAGCGTTTTGAATGAAGAATCACATTTCTTGGTAGAATCATGCAGGATTGAAATTTTTGATGGTTTTTTACTCCTCTCAACAGCCCAAACAAGTTTCTAAAAGGATGAGTTTGCAACTACTTTACTTTTGGAGAAAATTCAAAACATTCATTATTCAATAGGGCCCAAACTATCAAAAACCAGCGGTTTCAATGAACACACATTTCTTGGTAGAATCATGCAGGACTGAAATTTTTGATGTTTTTCTACTCCTCTCATGAGCCCAAACAAGTCTCCAAAAGCATGAGTTTTCAACTACTTTACTTTTGGAGAAAATTCAAAACATTCATTATTCAATAGAGCCCAATAGCAAAAACCAGCGTTTTGAATGAAGAATCACATTTCTTGGTAGAATCATGCAGGATTGAAATTTTTGATGGTTTTTTACTCCTCTCAACAGCCCAAACAAGTTTCTAAAAGGATGAGTTTGCAACTACTTTACTTTTGGAGAAAATTCAAAACATTCATTATTCAAAAGGGCCCAAACTATCAAAAACCAGCGGTTTCAATGAACACACATTTCTTGGTAGAATCATGCAGGACTGAAATTTTTGATGTTTTTCTACTCCTCTCATGAGCCCAAACAAGTCTCTAAAAGCATGAGTTTGCAACTGCTTTACTTTTGGAAAAAATTCAAGACATTCATTATTCAATAGGGCCCAAACTATCAAAAACCAGCAGTTTGAATGAACACACATTTCTTGGTAGAATCATGCAGGACTGAAATTTTTGATGTTTTTCTACTCCTCTCATGAGCCCAAACAAGCCTCTAAAAGCATGCGTTTGCAACTACTTTACTTTTGGAGAAAATTCAAAACATTCATTATTCAATAGAGCCCAATAGCAAAAACCAGCGTTTTGAATGAAGAATCACATTTCTTGGTAGAATCATGCAGGATTGAAATTTTTGATGGTTTTTTACTCCTCTCAACAGCCCAAACAAGTTTCTAAAAGGATGAGTTTGCAACTACTTTACTTTTGGAGAAAATTCAAAACATTCATTATTCAATAGGGCCCAAACTATCAAAAACCAGCGGTTTCAATGAACACACATTTCTTGGTAGAATCATGCAGGACTGAAATTTTTGATGTTTTTCTACTCCTCTCATGAGCCCAAACAAGTCTCTAAAAGCATGAGTTTGCAACTACTTTACTTTTGGAGAAAATTCAAAACATTCATTATTCAATAGAGCCCAATAGCAAAACCCAGCGTTTTGAATGAAGAATCACATTTCTTGGTAGAATCATGCAGGATTGAAATTTTTGATGGTTTTTTACTCCTCTCAACAGCCCAAACAAGTTTCTAAAAGGATGAGTTTGCAACTACTTTACTTTTGGAGAAAATTCAAAACATTCATTATTCAATAGGGCCCAAACTATCAAAAACCAGCGGTTTCAATGAACACACATTTCTTGGTAGAATCATGCAGGACTGAAATTTTTGATGTTTTTCTACTCCTCTCATGAGCCCAAACAAGTCTCTAAAAGCATGAGTTTGCAACTACTTTACTTTTGGAGAAAATTCAAAACATTCATTATTCAATAGAGCCCAATAGCAAAAACCAGCGTTTTGAATGAAGAATCACATTTCTTGGTAGAATCATGCAGGATTGAAATTTTTGATGGTTTTTTACTCCTCTCAACAGCCCAAACAAGTTTCTAAAAGGATGAGTTTGCAACTACTTTACTTTTGGAGAAAATTCAAAACATTCATTATTCAATAGGGCCCAAACTATCAAAAACCAGCGGTTTCAATGAACAAACATTTCTTGGTAGAATCATGCAGGACTGAAATTTTTGATGTTTTTCTACTCCTCTCATGAGCCCAAACAAGTCTCTAAAAGCATGAGTTTGCAACTACTTTACTTTTGGAGAAAATTCAAAACATTCATTATTCAATAGAGCCCAATAGCAAAAACCAGCGTTTTGAATGAAGAATCACATTTCTTGGTAGAATCATGCAGGATTGAAATTTTTGATGGTTTTTTACTCCTCTCAACAGCCCAAACAAGTTTCTAAAAGGATGAGTTTGCAACTACTTTACTTTTGGAGAAAATTCAAAACATTCATTATTCAATAGGGCCCAAACTATCAAAAACCAGCGGTTTGAATGAACACACATTTCTTGGTAGAATCATGCAGGACTGAAATTTTTGATGTTTTTCTACTCCTCTCATGAGCCCAAACAAGTCTCTAAAAGCATGAGTTTGCAACTACTTTACTTTTGGAGAAAATTCAAAACATTCATTATTCAATAGAGCCCAATAGCAAAAACCAGCGTTTTGAATGAAGAATCACATTTCTTGGTAGAATCATGCAGGATTGAAATTTTTGATGGTTTTTTACTCCTCTCAACAGCCCAAACAAGTTTCTAAAAGGATGAGTTTGCAACTACTTTACTTTTGGAGAAAATTCAAAACATTCATTATTCAATAGGGCCCAAACTATCAAAAACCAGCGGTTTCAATGAACACACATTTCTTGGTAGAATCATGCAGGACTGAAATTTTTGATGTTTTTCTACTCCTCTCATGAGCCCAAAAAAGTCTAAAAGCATGAGTTTGCAAGTACTTTACTTTTGGAGAAAATTCAAAACATTAATTATTCTATAGAGCCCAATAGCAAAAACCAGCGTTTTGAATGAAGAATCACATTTCTTGGTAGAATCATGCAGGATTGAAATTTTTGATGGTTTTTTACTCCTCTCAACAGCCCAAACAAGTTTCTAAAAGGATGAGTTTGCAACTACTTTACTTTTGGAGAAAATTCAAAACATTCATTATTCAATAGGGCCCAAACTATCAAAAACCAGCTGTTTGAATGAACACACATTTCTTGGTAGAATCATGCAGGACTGAAATTTTTGATGTTTTTCTACTCCTCTCATGAGCCCAAACAAGTCTCTAAAAGCATGAGTTTGCAACTACTTTACTTTTGGAGAAAATTCAAAACATTCATTATTCAATAGAGCCCAATAGCAAAAACCAGCGTTTTGAATGAAGAATCACATTTCTTGGTAGAATCATGCAGGATTGAAATTTTTGATGGTTTTTTACTCCTCTCAACAGCCCAAACAAGTTTCTAAAAGGATGAGTTTGCAACTACTTTACTTTTGGAGAAAATTCAAAACATTCATTATTCAATAGGGCCCAAACTATCAAAAACCAGCGGTTTCAATGAACACACATTTCTTGGTAGAATCATGCAGGACTGAAATTTTTGATGTTTTTCTACTCCTCTCATGAGCCCAAAAAAGTCTAAAAGCATGAGTTTGCAAGTACTTTACTTTTGGAGAAAATTCAAAACATTAATTATTCTATAGAGCCCAATAGCAAAAACCAGCGTTTTGAATGAAGAATCACATTTCTTGGTAGAATCATGCAGGATTGAAATTTTTGATGGTTTTTTACTCCTCTCAACAGCCCAAACAAGTTTCTAAAAGGATGAGTTTGCAACTACTTTACTTTTGGAGAAAATTCAAAACATTCATTATTCAATAGGGCCCAAACTATCAAAAACCAGCGGTTTCAATGAACACACATTTCTTGGTAGAATCATGCAGGACTGAAATTTTTGATGTTTTTCTACTCCTCTCATGAGCCCAAACAAGTCTCTAAAAGCATGAGTTTGCAACTACTTTACTTTTGGAGAAAATTCAAAACATTCATTATTCAATAGAGCCCAATAGCAAAAACCAGCGTTTTGAATGAAGAATCACATTTCTTGGTAGAATCATGCAGGATTGAAATTTTTGATGGTTTTTTACTCCTCTCAACAGCCCAAACAAGTCTCTAAAAGGATGAGTTTGCAACTACTTTACTTTTGGAGAAAATTCAAAACATTCATTATTCAATAGGGCCCAAACTATCAAAAACCAGCGGTTTGAATGAACACATTTCTTGGTAGAATCATGCAGGACTGAAATTTTTGATGTTTTTCTACTCCTCTCATGAGCCCAAACAAGTCTCTAAAAGCATGAGTTTGCAACTACTTTACTTTTGGAGAAAATTCAAAACATTCATTATTCAATAGAGCCCAATAGCAAAAACCAGCGTTTTGAATGAAGAATCACATTTCTTGGTAGAATCATGCAGGATTGAAATTTTTGATGGTTTTTTTACTCCTCTCAACAGCCCAAACAAGTTTCTAAAAGGATGAGTTTGCAACTACTTTACTTTTGGAGAAAATTCAAAACATTCATTATTCAATAGGGCCCAAACTATCAAAAACCAGCCGTTTCAATGAACACACATGTCTTGGTAGAATCATGCAGGACTGAAATTTTTGATGTTTTTCTACTCATCTCATGAGCCCAAACAAGTCTCTAAAAGCATGAGTTTTCAACTACTTTACTTTTGGAGAAAATTCAAAACATTCATTATTCAATAGAGCCCAATAGCAAAAACCAGCGTTTTGAATGAAGAATCACATTTCTTGGTAGAATCATGCAGGATTGAAATTTTTGATGGTTTTTTACTCCTCTCAACAGCCCAAACAAGTTTCTAAAAGGATGAGTTTGCAACTACTTTACTTTTGGAGAAAATTCAAAACATTCATTATTCAATAGGGCCCAAACTATCAAAAACCAGCGGTTTCAATGAACACACATTTCTTGGTAGAATCATGCAGGACTGAAATTTTTGATGTTTTTCTACTCCTCTCATGAGCCCAAACAAGTCTCTAAAAGCATGAGTTTGCAACTACTTTACTTTTGGAGAAAATTCAAAACATTCATTATTCAATAGAGCCCAATAGCAAAAACCAGCGTTTTGAATGAAGAATCACATTTCTTGGTAGAATCATGCAGGATTGAAATTTTTGATGGTTTTTTACTCCTCTCAACAGCCCAAACAAGTTTCTAAAAGGATGAGTTTGCAACTACTTTACTTTTGGAGAAAATTCAAAACATTCATTATTCAATAGGGCCCAAACTATCAAAAACCAGCGGTTTCAATGAACACACATTTCTTGGTAGAATCATGCAGGACTGAAATTTTTGATGGTTTCTTACTCCTCTCATGAGCCCAAACAAGTCTCTAAAAGCATGAGTTTGCAACTACTTTACTTTTGGAGAAAATTCAAAACATTCATTATTCAATAGAGCCCAATAGCAAAAACCAGCGTTTTGAATGAAGAATCACATTTCTTGGTAGAATCATGCAGGATTGAAATTTTTGATGGTTTTTTACTCCTCTCAACAGCCCAAACAAGTTTCTAAAAGGATTAGTTTGCAACTACTTTACTTTTGGAGAAAATTCAAAACATTCATTATTCAAAAGGGCCCAAACTATCAAAAACCAGCGGTTTCAATGAACACACATTTCTTGGTAGAATCATGCAGGACTGAAATTTTTGATGTTTTTCTACTCCTCTCATGAGCCCAAACAAGTCTCTAAAAGCATGAGTTTGCAACTACTTTACTTTTGGAGAAAATTCAAAACATTCATTATTCAATAGGGCCCAATAGCAAAAACCAGCGTTTTGAATGAAGAATCACATTTCTTGGTAGAATCATGCAGGATTGAAATTTTTGATGGTTTTTTACTCCTCTCAACAGCCCAAACAAGTTTCTAAAAGGATGAGTTTGCAACTACTTTACTTTTGGAGAAAATTCAAAACATTCATTATTCAATAGGGCCCAAACTATCAAAAACCAGCGGTTTCAATGAACACACATTTCTTGGTAGAATCATGCAGGACTGAAATTTTTGATGTTTTTCTACTCCTCTCATGAGCCCAAACAAGTCTCCAAAAGCATGAGTTTTCAACTACTTTACTTTTGGAGAAAATTCAAAACATTCATTATTCAATAGAGCCCAATAGCAAAAACCAGCGTTTTGAATGAAGAATCACATTTCTTGGTAGAATCATGCAGGATTGAAATTTTTGATGGTTTTTTACTCCTCTCAACAGCCCAAACAAGTTTCTAAAAGGATGAGTTTGCAACTACTTTACTTTTGGAGAAAATTCAAAACATTCATTATTCAAAAGGGCCCAAACTATCAAAAACCAGCGGTTTCAATGAACACACATTTCTTGGTAGAATCATGCAGGACTGAAATTTTTGATGTTTTTCTACTCCTCTCATGAGCCCAAACAAGTCTCTAAAAGCATGAGTTTGCAACTGCTTTACTTTTGGAAAAAATTCAAGACATTCATTATTCAATAGGGCCCAAACTATCAAAAACCAGCAGTTTGAATGAACACACATTTCTTGGTAGAATCATGCAGGACTGAAATTTTTGATGTTTTTCTACTCCTCTCATGAGCCCAAACAAGCCTCTAAAAGCATGCGTTTGCAACTACTTTACTTTTGGAGAAAATTCAAAACATTCATTATTCAATAGAGCCCAATAGCAAAAACCAGCGTTTTGAATGAAGAATCACATTTCTTGGTAGAATCATGCAGGATTGAAATTTTTGATGGTTTTTTACTCCTCTCAACAGCCCAAACAAGTTTCTAAAAGGATGAGTTTGCAACTACTTTACTTTTGGAGAAAATTCAAAACATTCATTATTCAATAGGGCCCAAACTATCAAAAACCAGCGGTTTCAATGAACACACATTTCTTGGTAGAATCATGCAGGACTGAAATTTTTGATGTTTTTCTACTCCTCTCATGAGCCCAAACAAGTCTCTAAAAGCATGAGTTTGCAACTACTTTACTTTTGGAGAAAATTCAAAACATTCATTATTCAATAGAGCCCAATAGCAAAACCCAGCGTTTTGAATGAAGAATCACATTTCTTGGTAGAATCATGCAGGATTGAAATTTTTGATGGTTTTTTACTCCTCTCAACAGCCCAAACAAGTTTCTAAAAGGATGAGTTTGCAACTACTTTACTTTTGGAGAAAATTCAAAACATTCATTATTCAATAGGGCCCAAACTATCAAAAACCAGCGGTTTCAATGAACAAACATTTCTTGGTAGAATCATGCAGGACTGAAATTTTTGATGTTTTTCTACTCCTCTCATGAGCCCAAACAAGTCTCTAAAAGCATGAGTTTGCAACTACTTTACTTTTGGAGAAAATTCAAAACATTCATTATTCAATAGAGCCCAATAGCAAAAACCAGCGTTTTGAATGAAGAATCACATTTCTTGGTAGAATCATGCAGGATTGAAATTTTTGATGGTTTTTTACTCCTCTCAACAGCCCAAACAAGTTTCTAAAAGGATGAGTTTGCAACTACTTTACTTTTGGAGAAAATTCAAAACATTCATTATTCAATAGGGCCCAAACTATCAAAAACCAGCGGTTTGAATGAACACACATTTCTTGGTAGAATCATGCAGGACTGAAATTTTTGATGTTTTTCTACTCCTCTCATGAGCCCAAACAAGTCTCTAAAAGCATGAGTTTGCAACTACTTTACTTTTGGAGAAAATTCAAAACATTCATTATTCAATAGAGCCCAATAGCAAAAACCAGCGTTTTGAATGAAGAATCACATTTCTTGGTAGAATCATGCAGGATTGAAATTTTTGATGGTTTTTTACTCCTCTCAACAGCCCAAACAAGTTTCTAAAAGGATGAGTTTGCAACTACTTTACTTTTGGAGAAAATTCAAAACATTCATTATTCAATAGGGCCCAAACTATCAAAAACCAGCGGTTTCAATGAACACACATTTCTTGGTAGAATCATGCAGGACTGAAATTTTTGATGTTTTTCTACTCCTCTCATGAGCCCAAAAAAGTCTAAAAGCATGAGTTTGCAAGTACTTTACTTTTGGAGAAAATTCAAAACATTAATTATTCTATAGAGCCCAATAGCAAAAACCAGCGTTTTGAATGAAGAATCACATTTCTTGGTAGAATCATGCAGGATTGAAATTTTTGATGGTTTTTTACTCCTCTCAACAGCCCAAACAAGTTTCTAAAAGGATGAGTTTGCAACTACTTTACTTTTGGAGAAAATTCAAAACATTCATTATTCAATAGGGCCCAAACTATCAAAAACCAGCAGTTTGAATGAACACACATTTCTTGGTAGAATCATGCAGGACTGAAATTTTTGATGTTTTTCTACTCCTCTCATGAGCCCAAACAAGTCTCTAAAAGCATGAGTTTGCAACTACTTTACTTTTGGAGAAAATTCAAAACATTCATTATTCAATAGAGCCCAATAGCAAAAACCAGCGTTTTGAATGAAGAATCACATTTCTTGGTAGAATCATGCAGGATTGAAATTTTTGATGGTTTTTTACTCCTCTCAACAGCCCAAACAAGTTTCTAAAAGGATGAGTTTGCAACTACTTTACTTTTGGAGAAAATTCAAAACATTCATTATTCAATAGGGCCCAAACTATCAAAAACCAGCGGTTTCAATGAACACACATTTCTTGGTAGAATCATGCAGGACTGAAATTTTTGATGTTTTTCTACTCCTCTCATGAGCCCAAAAAAGTCTAAAAGCATGAGTTTGCAAGTACTTTACTTTTGGAGAAAATTCAAAACATTAATTATTCTATAGAGCCCAATAGCAAAAACCAGCGTTTTGAATGAAGAATCACATTTCTTGGTAGAATCATGCAGGATTGAAATTTTTGATGGTTTTTTACTCCTCTCAACAGCCCAAACAAGTTTCTAAAAGGATGAGTTTGCAACTACTTTACTTTTGGAGAAAATTCAAAACATTCATTATTCAATAGGGCCCAAACTATCAAAAACCAGCGGTTTCAATGAACACACATTTCTTGGTAGAATCATGCAGGACTGAAATTTTTGATGTTTTTCTACTCCTCTCATGAGCCCAAACAAGTCTCTAAAAGCATGAGTTTGCAACTACTTTACTTTTGGAGAAAATTCAAAACATTCATTATTCAATAGAGCCCAATAGCAAAAACCAGCGTTTTGAATGAAGAATCACATTTCTTGGTAGAATCATGCAGGATTGAAATTTTTGATGGTTTTTTACTCCTCTCAACAGCCCAAACAAGTCTCTAAAAGGATGAGTTTGCAACTACTTTACTTTTGGAGAAAATTCAAAACATTCATTATTCAATAGGGCCCAAACTATCAAAAACCAGCGGTTTGAATGAACACATTTCTTGGTAGAATCATGCAGGACTGAAATTTTTGATGTTTTTCTACTCCTCTCATGAGCCCAAACAAGTCTCTAAAAGCATGAGTTTGCAACTACTTTACTTTTGGAGAAAATTCAAAACATTCATTATTCAATAGAGCCCAATAGCAAAAACCAGCGTTTTGAATGAAGAATCACATTTCTTGGTAGAATCATGCAGGATTGAAATTTTTGATGGTTTTTTTACTCCTCTCAACAGCCCAAACAAGTTTCTAAAAGGATGAGTTTGCAACTACTTTACTTTTGGAGAAAATTCAAAACATTCATTATTCAATAGGGCCCAAACTATCAAAAACCAGCCGTTTCAATGAACACACATGTCTTGGTAGAATCATGCAGGACTGAAATTTTTGATGTTTTTCTACTCATCTCATGAGCCCAAACAAGTCTCTAAAAGCATGAGTTTGCAACTACTTTACTTTTGGAGAAAATTCAAAACATTCATTATTCAATAGAGCCCAATAGCAAAAACCAGCGTTTTGAATGAAGAATCACATTTCTTGGTAGAATCATGCAGGATTGAAATTTTTGATGGTTTTTTACTCCTCTCAACAGCCCAAACAAGTTTCTAAAAGGATGAGTTTGCAACTACTTTACTTTTGGAGAAAATTCAAAACATTCATTATTCAATAGGGCCCAAACTATCAAAAACCAGCGGTTTCAATGAACACACATTTCTTGGTAGAATCATGCAGGACTGAAATTTTTGATGTTTTTCTACTCCTCTCATGAGCCCAAACAAGTCTCTAAAAGCATGAGTTTGCAACTACTTTACTTTTGGAGAAAATTCAAAACATTCATTATTCAATAGAGCCCAATAGCAAAAACCAGCGTTTTGAATGAAGAATCACATTTCTTGGTAGAATCATGCAGGATTGAAATTTTTGATGGTTTTTTACTCCTCTCAACAGCCCAAACAAGTTTCTAAAAGGATGAGTTTGCAACTACTTTACTTTTGGAGAAAATTCAAAACATTCATTATTCAATAGGGCCCAAACTATCAAAAACCAGCGGTTTCAATGAACACACATTTCTTGGTAGAATCATGCAGGACTGAAATTTTTGATGGTTTCTTACTCCTCTCATGAGCCCAAACAAGTCTCTAAAAGCATGAGTTTGCAACTACTTTACTTTTGGAGAAAATTCAAAACATTCATTATTCAATAGAGCCCAATAGCAAAAACCAGCGTTTTGAATGAAGAATCACATTTCTTGGTAGAATCATGCAGGATTGAAATTTTTGATGGTTTTTTACTCCTCTCAACAGCCCAAACAAGTTTCTAAAAGGATGAGTTTGCAACTACTTTACTTTTGGAGAAAATTCAAAACATTCATTATTCAAAAGGGCCCAAACTATCAAAAACCAGCGGTTTCAATGAACACACATTTCTTGGTAGAATCATGCAGGACTGAAATTTTTGATGTTTTTCTACTCCTCTCATGAGCCCAAACAAGTCTCTAAAAGCATGAGTTTGCAACTACTTTACTTTTGGAGAAAATTCAAAACATTCATTATTCAATAGGGCCCAATAGCAAAAACCAGCGTTTTGAATGAAGAATCACATTTCTTGGTAGAATCATGCAGGATTGAAATTTTTGATGGTTTTTTACTCCTCTCAACAGCCCAAACAAGTTTCTAAAAGGATGAGTTTGCAACTACTTTACTTTTGGAGAAAATTCAAAACATTCATTATTCAATAGGGCCCAAACTATCAAAAACCAGCGGTTTCAATGAACACACATTTCTTGGTAGAATCATGCAGGACTGAAATTTTTGATGTTTTTCTACTCCTCTCATGAGCCCAAACAAGTCTCCAAAAGCATGAGTTTTCAACTACTTTACTTTTGGAGAAAATTCAAAACATTCATTATTCAATAGAGCCCAATAGCAAAAACCAGCGTTTTGAATGAAGAATCACATTTCTTGGTAGAATCATGCAGGATTGAAATTTTTGATGGTTTTTTACTCCTCTCAACAGCCCAAACAAGTTTCTAAAAGGATGAGTTTGCAACTACTTTACTTTTGGAGAAAATTCAAAACATTCATTATTCAAAAGGGCCCAAACTATCAAAAACCAGCGGTTTCAATGAACACACATTTCTTGGTAGAATCATGCAGGACTGAAATTTTTGATGTTTTTCTACTCCTCTCATGAGCCCAAACAAGTCTCTAAAAGCATGAGTTTGCAACTGCTTTACTTTTGGAAAAAATTCAAGACATTCATTATTCAATAGGGCCCAAACTATCAAAAACCAGCAGTTTGAATGAACACACATTTCTTGGTAGAATCATGCAGGACTGAAATTTTTGATGTTTTTCTACTCCTCTCATGAGCCCAAACAAGCCTCTAAAAGCATGCGTTTGCAACTACTTTACTTTTGGAGAAAAATCAAAACATTCATTATTCAATAGAGCCCAATAGCAAAAACCAGCGTTTTGAATGAAGAATCACATTTCTTGGTAGAATCATGCAGGATTGAAATTTTTGATGGTTTTTTACTCCTCTCAACAGCCCAAACAAGTTTCTAAAAGGATGAGTTTGCAACTACTTTACTTTTGGAGAAAATTCAAAACATTCATTATTCAATAGGGCCCAAACTATCAAAAACCAGCGGTTTCAATGAACACACATTTCTTGGTAGAATCATGCAGGACTGAAATTTTTGATGTTTTTCTACTCCTCTCATGAGCCCAAACAAGTCTCTAAAAGCATGAGTTTGCAACTACTTTACTTTTGGAGAAAATTCAAAACATTCATTATTCAATAGAGCCCAATAGCAAAACCCAGCGTTTTGAATGAAGAATCACATTTCTTGGTAGAATCATGCAGGATTGAAATTTTTGATGGTTTTTTACTCCTCTCAACAGCCCAAACAAGTTTCTAAAAGGATGAGTTTGCAACTACTTTACTTTTGGAGAAAATTCAAAACATTCATTATTCAATAGGGCCCAAACTATCAAAAACCAGCGGTTTCAATGAACACACATTTCTTGGTAGAATCATGCAGGACTGAAATTTTTGATGTTTTTCTACTCCTCTCATGAGCCCAAAAAAGTCTAAAAGCATGAGTTTGCAACTACTTTACTTTTGGAGAAAATTCAAAACATTCATTATTCAATAGAGCCCAATAGCAAAAACCAGCGTTTTGAATGAAGAATCACATTTCTTGGTAGAATCATGCAGGATTGAAATTTTTGATGTTTTTTTACTCCTCTCAACAGCCCAAACAAGTTTCTAAAAGGATGAGTTTGCAGCTACTTTACTTTTGGAGAAAATTCAAAACATTCATTATTCAATAGGGCCCAAACTATCAAAAACCAGCGGTTTCAATGAACACACATTTCTTGGTAGAATCATGCAGGACTGAAATTTTTGATGTTTTTCTACTCCTCTCATGAGCCCAAACAAGTCTCTAAAAGCATGAGTTTGCAACTACTTTACTTTTGGAGAAAATTCAAAACATTCATTATTCAATAGAGCCCAATAGCAAAAACCAGCGTTTTGAATGAAGAATCACATTTCTTGGTAGAATCATGCAGGATTGAAATTTTTGATGGTTTTTTACTCCTCTCAACAGCCCAAACAAGTTTCTAAAAGGATGAGTTTGCAACTACTTTACTTTTGGAGAAAATTCAAAACATTCATTATTCAATAGGGCCCAAACTATCAAAAACCAGCGGTTTCAATGAACACACATTTCTTGGTAGAATCATGCAGGACTGAAATTTTTGATGTTTTTCTACTCCTCTCATGAGCCCAAAAAAGTCTAAAAGCATGAGTTTGCAAGTACTTTACTTTTGGAGAAAATTCAAAACATTAATTATTCTATAGAGCCCAATAGCAAAAACCAGCGTTTTGAATGAAGAATCACATTTCTTGGTAGAATCATGCAGGATTGAAATTTTTGATGGTTTTTTACTCCTCTCAACAGCCCAAACAAGTTTCTAAAAGGATGAGTTTGCAACTACTTTACTTTTGGAGAAAATTCAAAACATTCATTATTCAATAGGGCCCAAACTATCAAAAACCAGCGGTTTCAATGAACACACATTTCTTGGTAGAATCATGCAGGACTGAAATTTTTGATGTTTTTCTACTCCTCTCATGAGCCCAAACAAGTCTCTAAAAGCATGAGTTTGCAACTACTTTACTTTTGGAGAAAATTCAAAACATTCATTATTCAATAGAGCCCAATAGCAAAAACCAGCGTTTTGAATGAAGAATCACATTTCTTGGTAGAATCATGCAGGATTGAAATTTTTGATGGTTTTTTACTCCTCTCAACAGCCCAAACAAGTCTCTAAAAGGATGAGTTTGCAACTACTTTACTTTTGGAGAAAATTCAAAACATTCATTATTCAATAGGGCCCAAACTATCAAAAACCAGCGGTTTGAATGAACACATTTCTTGGTAGAATCATGCAGGACTGAAATTTTTGATGTTTTTCTACTCCTCTCATGAGCCCAAACAAGTCTCTAAAAGCATGAGTTTGCAACTACTTTACTTTTGGAGAAAATTCAAAACATTCATTATTCAATAGAGCCCAATAGCAAAAACCAGCGTTTTGAATGAAGAATCACATTTCTTGGTAGAATCATGCAGGATTGAAATTTTTGATGGTTTTTTTACTCCTCTCAACAGCCCAAACAAGTTTCTAAAAGGATGAGTTTGCAACTACTTTACTTTTGGAGAAAATTCAAAACATTCATTATTCAATAGGGCCCAAACTATCAAAAACCAGCCGTTTCAATGAACACACATGTCTTGGTAGAATCATGCAGGACTGAAATTTTTGATGTTTTTCTACTCATCTCATGAGCCCAAACAAGTCTCTAAAAGCATGAGTTTGCAACTACTTTACTTTTGGAGAAAATTCAAAACATTCATTATTCAATAGAGCCCAATAGCAAAAACCAGCGTTTTGAATGAAGAATCACATTTCTTGGTAGAATCATGCAGGATTGAAATTTTTGATGGTTTTTTACTCCTCTCAACAGCCCAAACAAGTTTCTAAAAGGATGAGTTTGCAACTACTTTACTTTTGGAGAAAATTCAAAACATTCATTATTCAATAGGGCCCAAACTATCAAAAACCAGCGGTTTCAATGAACACACATTTCTTGGTAGAATCATGCAGGACTGAAATTTTTGATGTTTTTCTACTCCTCTCATGAGCCCAAACAAGTCTCTAAAAGCATGAGTTTGCAACTACTTTACTTTTGGAGAAAATTCAAAACATTCATTATTCAATAGAGCCCAATAGCAAAAACCAGCGTTTTGAATGAAGAATCACATTTCTTGGTAGAATCATGCAGGATTGAAATTTTTGATGGTTTTTTACTCCTCTCAACAGCCCAAACAAGTTTCTAAAAGGATGAGTTTGCAACTACTTTACTTTTGGAGAAAATTCAAAACATTCATTATTCAATAGGGCCCAAACTATCAAAAACCAGCGGTTTCAATGAACACACATTTCTTGGTAGAATCATGCAGGACTGAAATTTTTGATGGTTTCTTACTCCTCTCATGAGCCCAAACAAGTCTCTAAAAGCATGAGTTTGCAACTACTTTACTTTTGGAGAAAATTCAAAACATTCATTATTCAATAGAGCCCAATAGCAAAAACCAGCGTTTTGAATGAAGAATCACATTTCTTGGTAGAATCATGCAGGATTGAAATTTTTGATGGTTTTTTACTCCTCTCAACAGCCCAAACAAGTTTCTAAAAGGATGAGTTTGCAACTACTTTACTTTTGGAGAAAATTCAAAACATTCATTATTCAAAAGGGCCCAAACTATCAAAAACCAGCGGTTTCAATGAACACACATTTCTTGGTAGAATCATGCAGGACTGAAATTTTTGATGTTTTTCTACTCCTCTCATGAGCCCAAACAAGTCTCTAAAAGCATGAGTTTGCAACTACTTTACTTTTGGAGAAAATTCAAAACATTCATTATTCAATAGGGCCCAATAGCAAAAACCAGCGTTTTGAATGAAGAATCACATTTCTTGGTAGAATCATGCAGGATTGAAATTTTTGATGGTTTTTTACTCCTCTCAACAGCCCAAACAAGTTTCTAAAAGGATGAGTTTGCAACTACTTTACTTTTGGAGAAAATTCAAAACATTCATTATTCAATAGGGCCCAAACTATCAAAAACCAGCGGTTTCAATGAACACACATTTCTTGGTAGAATCATGCAGGACTGAAATTTTTGATGTTTTTCTACTCCTCTCATGAGCCCAAACAAGTCTCCAAAAGCATGAGTTTTCAACTACTTTACTTTTGGAGAAAATTCAAAACATTCATTATTCAATAGAGCCCAATAGCAAAAACCAGCGTTTTGAATGAAGAATCACATTTCTTGGTAGAATCATGCAGGATTGAAATTTTTGATGGTTTTTTACTCCTCTCAACAGCCCAAACAAGTTTCTAAAAGGATGAGTTTGCAACTACTTTACTTTTGGAGAAAATTCAAAACATTCATTATTCAAAAGGGCCCAAACTATCAAAAACCAGCGGTTTCAATGAACACACATTTCTTGGTAGAATCATGCAGGACTGAAATTTTTGATGTTTTTCTACTCCTCTCATGAGCCCAAACAAGTCTCTAAAAGCATGAGTTTGCAACTGCTTTACTTTTGGAAAAAATTCAAGACATTCATTATTCAATAGGGCCCAAACTATCAAAAACCAGCAGTTTGAATGAACACACATTTCTTGGTAGAATCATGCAGGACTGAAATTTTTGATGTTTTTCTACTCCTCTCATGAGCCCAAACAAGCCTCTAAAAGCATGCGTTTGCAACTACTTTACTTTTGGAGAAAAATCAAAACATTCATTATTCAATAGAGCCCAATAGCAAAAACCAGCGTTTTGAATGAAGAATCACATTTCTTGGTAGAATCATGCAGGATTGAAATTTTTGATGGTTTTTTACTCCTCTCAACAGCCCAAACAAGTTTCTAAAAGGATGAGTTTGCAACTACTTTACTTTTGGAGAAAATTCAAAACATTCATTATTCAATAGGGCCCAAACTATCAAAAACCAGCGGTTTCAATGAACACACATTTCTTGGTAGAATCATGCAGGACTGAAATTTTTGATGTTTTTCTACTCCTCTCATGAGCCCAAACAAGTCTCTAAAAGCATGAGTTTGCAACTACTTTACTTTTGGAGAAAATTCAAAACATTCATTATTCAATAGAGCCCAATAGCAAAACCCAGCGTTTTGAATGAAGAATCACATTTCTTGGTAGAATCATGCAGGATTGAAATTTTTGATGGTTTTTTACTCCTCTCAACAGCCCAAACAAGTTTCTAAAAGGATGAGTTTGCAACTACTTTACTTTTGGAGAAAATTCAAAACATTCATTATTCAATAGGGCCCAAACTATCAAAAACCAGCGGTTTCAATGAACACACATTTCTTGGTAGAATCATGCAGGACTGAAATTTTTGATGTTTTTCTACTCCTCTCATGAGCCCAAAAAAGTCTAAAAGCATGAGTTTGCAACTACTTTACTTTTGGAGAAAATTCAAAACATTCATTATTCAATAGAGCCCAATAGCAAAAACCAGCGTTTTGAATGAAGAATCACATTTCTTGGTAGAATCATGCAGGATTGAAATTTTTGATGTTTTTTTACTCCTCTCAACAGCCCAAACAAGTTTCTAAAAGGATGAGTTTGCAGCTACTTTACTTTTGGAGAAAATTCAAAACATTCATTATTCAATAGGGCCCAAACTATCAAAAACCAGCGGTTTCAATGAACACACATTTCTTGGTAGAATCATGCAGGACTGAAATTTTTGATGTTTTTCTACTCCTCTCATGAGCCCAAACAAGTCTCTAAAAGCATGAGTTTGCAACTACTTTACTTTTGGAGAAAATTCAAAACATTCATTATTCAATAGAGCCCAATAGCAAAAACCAGCGTTTTGAATGAAGAATCACATTTCTTGGTAGAATCATGCAGGATTGAAATTTTTGCTGGTTTTTTACTCCTCTCAACAGCCCAAACAAGTTTCTAAAAGGATGAGTTTGCAACTACTTTACTTTTGGAGAAAATTCAAACATTCATTATTCAAAAGGGCCCAAACTATCAAAAACCAGCGGTTTCAATGAACACACATTTCTTGGTAGAATCATGCAGGACTGAAATTTTTGATGTTTTTCTACTCCTCTCATGAGCCCAAACAAGTCTCTAAAAGCATGAGTTTGCAACTACTTTACTTTTGGAGAAAATTCAAAACATTCATTATTCAATAGGGCCCAAACTATCAAAAACCAGCAGTTTGAATGAACACACATTTCTTGGTAGAATCATGCAGGACTGAAATTTTTGATGTTTTTCTACTCCTCTCATGAGCCCAAACAAGTCTCTAAAAGCATGCGTTTGCAACTACTTTACTTTTGGAGAAAATTCAAAACATTCATTATTCAATAGAGCCCAATAGCAAAAACCAGCGTTTTGAATGAAGAATCACATTTCTTGGTAGAATCATGCAGGATTGAAATTTTTGAAGATTTTTTACTCCTCTCAACAGCCCAAACAAGTTTCTAAAAGGATGAGTTTGCAACTACTTTACTTTTGGAGAAAATTCAAAACATTCATTATTCAATAGGGCCCAAACTATCAAAAACCAGCCGTTTCAATGAACACACATGTCTTGGTAGAATCATGCAGGACTGAAATTTTTGATGTTTTTCTACTCCTCTCATGAGCCCAAAAAAGTCTAAAAGCATGAGTTTGCAACTACTTTACTTTTGGAGAAAATTCAAAACATTCATTATTCAATAGAGCCCAATAGCAAAAACCAGCGTTTTGAATGAAGAATCACATTTCTTGGTAGAATCATGCAGGATTGAAATTTTTGATGGTTTTTTACTCCTCTCAACAGCCCAAACAAGTTTCTAAAAGGATGAGTTTGCAACTACTTTACTTTTGGAGAAAATTCAAAACATTCATTATTCAATAGGGCCCAAACTATCAAAAACCAGCGGTTTCAATGAACACACATTTCTTGGTAGAATCATGCAGGACTGAAATTTTTGATGTTTTTCTACTCCTCTCATGAGCCCAAACAAGTCTCTAAAAGCATGAGTTTGCAACTACTTTACTTTTGGAGAAAATTCAAAACATTCATTATTCAATAGAGCCCAATAGCAAAAACCAGCGTTTTGAATGAAGAATCACATTTCTTGGTAGAATCATGAAGGATTGAAATTTTTGATGGTTTTTTACTCCTCTCAACAGCCCAAACAAGTTTCTAAAAGGATGAGTTTGCAACTACTTTACTTTTGGAGAAAATTCAAAACATTCATTATTCAATAGGGCCCAAACTATCAAAAACCAGCGGTTTCAATGAACACACATTTCTTGGTAGAATCATGCAGGACTGAAATTTTTGATGTTTTTCTACTCCTCTCATGAGCCCAAACAAGTCTCTAAAAGCATGAGTTTGCAAATACTTTACTTTTGGAGAAAATTCAAAACATTCATTATTCAATAGAGCCCAATAGCAAAAACCAGCGTTTTGAATGAAGAATCACATTTCTTGGTAGAATCATGCAGGATTGAAATTTTTGATGGTTTTTTACTCCTCTCAACAGCCCAAACAAGTTTCTAAAAGGATGAGTTTGCAACTACTTTACTTTTGTAGAAAATTCAACTCATTCATTTTTCAATAGGGCCCAAACTATCAAAAACCAGCGGTTTGAATGAACACACATTTCTTGGTAGAATCATGCAGGACTGAAATTTTTGATGTTTTTCTACTCCTCTCATGAGCCCAAACAAGTCTCTAAAAGCATGAGTTTGCAACTACTTTACTTTTGGAGAAAATTCAAAACATTCATTATTCAATAGAGCCCAATAGCAAAAACCAGCGTTTTGAATGAAGAATCACATTTCTTGGTAGAATCATGCAGGATTGAAATTTTTGATGGTTTTTTACTCCTCTCAACAGCCCAAACAAGTTTCTAAAAGGATGAGTTTGCAACTACTTTACTTTTGGAGAAAATTCAAAACATTCATTATTCAATAGGGCCCAAACTATCAAAAACCAGCGGTTTCAATGAACACACATTTCTTGGTAGAATCATGCAGGACTGAAATTTTTGATGTTTTTCTACTCCTCTCATGAGCCCAAAAAAGTCTAAAAGCATGAGTTTGCAACTACTTTACTTTTGGAGAAAATTCAAAACATTCATTATTCAATAGAGCCCAATAGCAAAAACCAGCGTTTTGAATGAAGAATCACATTTCTTGGTAGAATCATGCAGGATTGAAATTTTTGATGGTTTTTTACTCCTCTCAACAGCCCAAACAAGTTTCTAAAAGGATGAGTTTGCAACTACTTTACTTTTGGAGAAAATTCAAAACATTCATTATTCAATAGGGCCCAAACTATCAAAAACCAGCGGTTTCAATGAACACACATTTCTTGGTAGAATCATGCAGGACTGAAATTTTTGATGTTTTTCTACTCCTCTCATGAGCCCAAAAAAGTCTAAAAGCATGAGTTTGCAACTACTTTACTTTTGGAGAAAATTCAAAACATTCATTATTCAATAGAGCCCAATAGCAAAAACCAGCGTTTTGAATGAAGAATCACATTTCTTGGTAGAATCATGCAGGATTGAAATTTTTGATGGTTTTTTACTCCTCTCAACAGCCCAAACAAGTTTCTAAAAGGATGAGTTTGCAGCTACTTTACTTTTGGAGAAAATTCAAAACATTCATTATTCAATAGGGCCCAAACTATCAAAAACCAGCGGTTTCAATGAACACACATTTCTTGGTAGAATCATGCAGGACTGAAATTTTTGATGTTTTTCTACTCCTCTCATGAGCCCAAACAAGTCTCTAAAAGCATGAGTTTGCAACTACTTTACTTTTGGAGAAAATTCAAAACATTCATTATTCAATAGAGCCCAATAGCAAAAACCAGCGTTTTGAATGAAGAATCACATTTCTTGGTAGAATCATGCAGGATTGAAATTTTTGATGGTTTTTTACTCCTCTCAACAGCCCAAACAAGTTTCTAAAAGGATGAGTTTGCAACTACTTTACTTTTGGAGAAAATTCAAAACATTCATTATTCAATAGGGCCCAAACTATCAAAAACCAGCGGTTTCAATGAACACACATTTTTTGGTAGAATCATGCAGGACTGAAATTTTTGATGTTTTTCTACTCCTCTCATGAGCCCAAAAAAGTCTAAAAGCATGAGTTTGCAACTACTTTACTTTTGGAGAAAATTCAAAACATTCATTATTCAATAGAGCCCAATAGCAAAAACCAGCGTTTTGAATGAAGAATCACATTTCTTGGTAGAATCATGAAGGATTGAAATTTTTGATGGTTTTTTACTCCTCTCAACAGCCCAAACAAGTTTCTAAAAGGATGAGTTTGCAGCTACTTTACTTTTGGAGAAAATTCAAAACATTCATTATTCAATAGGGCCCAAACTATCAAAAACCAGCGGTTTCAATGAACACACATTTCTTGGTAGAATCATGCAGGACTGAAATTTTTGATGTTTTTCTACTCCTCTCATGAGCCCAAACAAGTCTCTAAAAGCATGAGTTTGCAACTACTTTACTTTTGGAGAAAATTCAAAACATTCATTATTCAATAGAGCCCAATAGCAAAAACCAGCGTTTTGAATGAAGAATCACATTTCTTGGTAGAATCATGCAGGATTGAAATTTTTGTTGGTTTTTTACTCCTCTCAACAGCCCAAACAAGTTTCTAAAAGGATGAGTTTGCAACTACTTTACTTTTGGAGAAAATTCAAACATTCATTATTCAAAAGGGCCCAAACTATCAAAAACCAGCGGTTTCAATGAACACACATTTCTTGGTAGAATCATGCAGGACTGAAATTTTTGATGTTTTTCTACTCCTCTCATGAGCCCAAACAAGTCTCTAAAAGCATGAGTTTGCAACTACTTTACTTTTGGAGAAAATTCAAAACATTCATTATTCAATAGGGCCCAAACTATCAAAAACCAGCAGTTTGAATGAACACACATTTCTTGGTAGAATCATGCAGGACTGAAATTTTTGATGTTTTTCTACTCCTCTCATGAGCCCAAACAAGTCTCTAAAAGCATGCGTTTGCAACTACTTTACTTTTGGAGAAAATTCAAAACATTCATTATTCAATAGAACCCAATAGCAAAAACCAGCGTTTTGAATGAAGAATCACATTTCTTGGTAGAATCATGCAGGATTGAAATTTTTGAAGATTTTTTACTCCTCTCAACAGCCCAAACAAGTTTCTAAAAGGATGAGTTTGCAACTACTTTACTTTTGGAGAAAATTCAAAACATTCATTATTCAATAGGGCCCAAACTATCAAAAACCAGCCGTTTCAATGAACACACATGTCTTGGTAGATTCATGCAGGACTGAAATTTTTGATGTTTTTCTACTCCTCTCATGAGCCCAAAAAAGTCTAAAAGCATGAGTTTGCAACTACTTTACTTTTGGAGAAAATTCAAAACATTCATTATTCAATAGAGCCCAATAGCAAAAACCAGCGTTTTGAATGAAGAATCACATTTCTTGGTAGAATCATGCAGGATTGAAATTTTTGATGGTTTTTTACTCCTCTCAACAGCCCAAACAAGTTTCTAAAAGGATGAGTTTGCAACTACTTTACTTTTGGAGAAAATTCAAAACATTCATTATTCAATAGGGCCCAAACTATCAAAAACCAGCGGTTTCAATGAACACACATTTCTTGGTAGAATCATGCAGGACTGAAATTTTTGATGTTTTTCTACTCCTCTCATGAGCCCAAACAAGTCTCTAAAAGCATGAGTTTGCAACTACTTTACTTTTGGAGAAAATTCAAAACATTCATTATTCAATAGAGCCCAATAGCAAAAACCAGCGTTTTGAATGAAGAATCACATTTCTTGGTAGAATCATGCAGGATTGAAATTTTTGATGGTTTTTTACTCCTCTCAACAGCCCAAACAAGTTTCTAAAAGGATGAGTTTGCAACTACTTTACTTTTGGAGAAAATTCAAAACATTCATTATTCAATAGGGCCCAAACTATCAAAAACCAGCGGTTTCAATGAACAAACATTTCTTGGTAGAATCATGCAGGACTGAAATTTTTGATGTTTTTCTACTCCTCTCATGAGCCCAAACAAGTCTCTAAAAGCATGAGTTTGCAAATACTTTACTTTTGGAGAAAATTCAAAACATTCATTATTCAATAGAGCCCAATAGCAAAAACCAGCGTTTTGAATGAAGAATCACATTTCTTGGTAGAATCATGCAGGATTGAAATTTTTGATGGTTTTTTACTCCTCTCAACAGCCCAAACAAGTTTCTAAAAGGATGAGTTTGCAACTACTTTACTTTTGTAGAAAATTCAACTCATTCATTTTTCAATAGGGCCCAAACTATCAAAAACCAGCGGTTTGAATGAACACACATTTCTTGGTAGAATCATGCAGGACTGAAATTTTTGATGTTTTTCTACTCCTCTCATGAGCCCAAACAAGTCTCTAAAAGCATGAGTTTGCAACTACTTTACTTTTGGAGAAAATTCAAAACATTCATTATTCAATAGAGCCCAATAGCAAAAACCAGCGTTTTGAATGAAGAATCACATTTCTTGGTAGAATCATGCAGGATTGAAATTTTTGATGGTTTTTTACTCCTCTCAACAGCCCAAACAAGTTTCTAAAAGGATGAGTTTGCAACTACTTTACTTTTGGAGAAAATTCAAAACATTCATTATTCAATAGGGCCCAAACTATCAAAAACCAGCGGTTTCAATGAACACACATTTCTTGGTAGAATCATGCAGGACTGAAATTTTTGATGTTTTTCTACTCCTCTCATGAGCCCAAAAAAGTCTAAAAGCATGAGTTTGCAACTACTTTACTTTTGGAGAAAATTCAAAACATTCATTATTCAATAGAGCCCAATAGCAAAAACCAGCGTTTTGAATGAAGAATCACATTTCTTGGTAGAATCATGCAGGATTGAAATTTTTGATGGTTTTTTACTCCTCTCAACAGCCCAAACAAGTTTCTAAAAGGATGAGTTTGCAACTACTTTACTTTTGGAGAAAATTCAAAACATTCATTATTCAATAGGGCCCAAACTATCAAAAACCAGCGGTTTCAATGAACACACATTTCTTGGTAGAATCATGCAGGACTGAAATTTTTGATGTTTTTCTACTCCTCTCATGAGCCCAAACAAGTCTCTAAAAGCATGAGTTTGCAACTACTTTACTTTTGGAGAAAATTCAAAACATTCATTATTCAATAGAGCCCAATAGCAAAAACCAGCATTTTGAATGAAGAATCACATTTCTTGGTAGAATCATGCAGGATTGAAATTTTTGATGGTTTTTTACTCCTCTCAACAGCCCAAACAAGTCTCTAAAAGGATGAGTTTGCAACTACTTTACTTTTGGAGAAAATTCAAAACATTCATTATTCAATAGGGCCAAAACTATCAAAAACCAGCGGTTTGAATCAACACACATTTCTTGGTAGAATCATGCAGGACTGAAATTTTTGATGTTTTTCTACTCCTCTCATGAGCCCAAACAAGTCTCTAAAAGCATGAGTTTGCAACTACTTTACTTTTGGAGAAAATTCAAAACATTCATTATTCAATAGAGCCCAATAGCAAAAACCAGCGTTTTGAATGAAGAATCACATTTCTTGGTAGAATCATGCAGGATTGAAATTTTTGATGGTTTTTTTACTCCTCTCAACAGCCCAAACAAGTTTCTAAAAGGATGAGTTTGCAACTACTTTACTTTTGGAGAAAATTCAAAACATTCATTATTCAATAGGGCCCAAACTATCAAAAACCAGCCGTTTCAATGAACACACATGTCTTGGTAGAATCATGCAGGACTGAAATTTTTGATGTTTTTCTACTCATCTCATGAGCCCAAACAAGTCTCTAAAAGCATGAGTTTGCAACTACTTTACTTTTGGAGAAAATTCAAAACATTCATTATTCAATAGAGCCCAATAGCAAAAACCAGCGTTTTGAATGAAGAATCACATTTCTTGGTAGAATCATGCAGGATTGAAATTTTTGATGGTTTTTTACTCCTCTCAACAGCCCAAACAAGTTTCTAAAAGGATGAGTTTGCAACTACTTTACTTTTGGAGAAAATTCAAAACATTCATTATTCAATAGGGCCCAAACTATCAAAAACCAGCGGTTTCAATGAACACACATTTCTTGGTAGAATCATGCAGGACTGAAATTTTTGATGTTTTTCTACTCCTCTCATGAGCCCAAACAAGTCTCTAAAAGCATGAGTTTGCAACTACTTTACTTTTGGAGAAAATTCAAAACATTCATTATTCAATAGAGCCCAATAGCAAAAACCAGCGTTTTGAATGAAGAATCACATTTCTTGGTAGAATCATGCAGGATTGAAATTTTTGATGGTTTTTTACTCCTCTCAACAGCCCAAACAAGTTTCTAAAAGGATGAGTTTGCAACTACTTTACTTTTGGAGAAAATTCAAAATATTCATTATTCAATAGGGCCCAAACTATCAAAAACCAGCGGTTTCAATGAACACACATTTCTTGGTAGAATCATGCAGGACTGAAATTTTTGATGTTTTTCTACTCCTCTCATAAGCCCAAACAAGTCTCCAAAAGCATGAGTTTGCAACTAGTTTACTTTTGGAGAAAATTCAAAACATTCATTATTCAATAGGGCCCAAACTATCAAAAACCAGCAGTTTGAATGAACACACATTTCTTGGTAGAATCATGCAGGACTGAAATTTTTGATGTTTTTCTACTCCTCTCATGAGCCCAAACAAGTCTCTAAAAGCATGCGTTTGCAACTACTTTACTTTTGGAGAAAATTCAAAACATTCATTATTCAATAGAGCCCAATAGCAAAAACCAGCGTTTTGAATGAAGAATCACATTTCTTGGTAGAATCATGCAGGATTGAAATTTTTGATGGTTTTTTACTCCTCTCAACAGCCCAAACAAGTTTCTAAAAGGATGAGTTTGCAACTACTTTACTTTTGGAGAAAATTCAAAACATTCATTATTCAATAGGGCCCAAACTATCAAAAACCAGCGGTTTCAATGAACACACATTTCTTGGTAGAATCATGCAGGACTGAAATTTTTGATGTTTTTCTACTCCTCTCATGAGCCCAAACAAGTCTCTAAAAGCATGAGTTTGCAACTACTTTACTTTTGGAGAAAATTCAAAACATTCATTATTCAATAGAGCCCAATAGCAAAACCCAGCGTTTTGAATGAAGAATCACATTTCTTGGTAGAATCATGCAGGATTGAAATTTTTGATGGTTTTTTACTCCTCTCAACAGCCCAAACAAGTTTCTAAAAGGATGAGTTTGCAACTACTTTACTTTTGGAGAAAATTCAAAACATTCATTATTCAATAGGGCCCAAACTATCAAAAACCAGCGGTTTCAATGAACACACATTTCTTGGTAGAATCATGCAGGACTGAAATTTTTGATGTTTTTCTACTCCTCTCATGAGCCCAAAAAAGTCTAAAAGCATGAGTTTGCAACTACTTTACTTTTGGAGAAAATTCAAAACATTCATTATTCAATAGAGCCCAATAGCAAAAACCAGCGTTTTGAATGAAGAATCACATTTCTTGGTAGAATCATGCAGGATTGAAATTTTTGATGGTTTTTTACTCCTCTCAACAGCCCAAACAAGTTTCTAAAAGGATGAGTTTGCAACTACTTTACATTTGGAGAAAATTCAAAACATTCATTATTCAATAGGGCCCAAACTATCAAAAACCAGCGGTTTCAATGAACACACATTTCTTGGTAGAATCATGCAGGACTGAAATTTTTGATGTTTTTCTACTCCTCTCATGAGCCCAAACAAGTCTCTAAAAGCATGAGTTTGCAACTACTTTACTTTTGGAGAAAATTCAAAACATTCATTATTCAATAGAGCTCAATAGCAAAAACCAGCGTTTTGAATGAAGAATCACATTTCTTGGTAGAATCATGCAGGATTGAAATTTTTGATGGTTTTTTACTCCTCTCAACAGCCCAAACAAGTTTCTAAAAGGATGAGTTTGCAACTACTTTACTTTTGGAGAAAATTCAAAACATTCATTATTCAATAGGGCCCAAACTATCAAAAACCAGCCGTTTCAATGAACACACATGTCTTGGTAGAATCATGCAGGGCTGAAATTTTTGATGTTTTTCTACTCATCTCATGAACCCAAACAAGTCTCTAAAAGCATGAGTTTGCAACTACTTTACTTTTGGAGAAAATTCAAAACATTCATTATTCAATAGAGCCCAATAGCAAAAACCAGCGTTTTGAATGAAGAATCACATTTCTTGGTAGAATCATGCAGGATTGAAATTTTTGATGGTTTTTTACTCCTCTCAACAGCCCAAACAAGTTTCTAAAAGGATGAGTGTGCAACTACTTTACTTTTGGAGAAAATTCAAACATTCATTATTCAAAAGGGCCCAAACTATCAAAAACCAGCGGTTTCAATGAACACAAATTTCTTGGTAGAATCATGCAGGACTGAAATTTTTGATGTTTTTCTACTCCTCTCATGAGCCCAAACAAGTCTCTAAAAGCATGAGTTTGCAACTACTTTACTTTTGGAGAAAATTCAAAACATTCATTATTCAATAGGGCCCAAACTATCAAAAACCAGCAGTTTGAATGAACACACATTTCTTGGTAGAATCATGCAGGACTGAAATTTTTGATGTTTTTCTACTCCTCTCATGAGCCCAAACAAGTCTCTAAAAGCATGCGTTTGCAACTACTTTACTTTTGGAGAAAATTCAAAACATTCATTATTCAATAGAGCCCAATAGCAAAAACCAGCGTTTTGAATGAAGAATCACATTTCTTGGTAGAATCATGCAGGATTGAAATTTTTGAAGATTTTTTACTCCTCTCAACAGCCCAAACAAGTTTCTAAAAGGATGAGTTTGCAACTACTTTACTTTTGGAGAAAATTCAAAACATTCATTATTCAATAGGGCCCAAACTATCAAAAACCAGCCGTTTCAATGAACACACATGTCTTGGTAGAATCATGCAGGACTGAAATTTTTGATGTTTTTCTACTCCTCTCATGAGCCCAAACAAGTCTCTAAAAGCATGAGTTTGCAACTACTTTACTTTTGGAGAAAATTCAAAACATTCATTATTCAATAGAGCCCAATAGCAAAAACCAGCGTTTTGAATGAAGAATCACATTTCTTGGTAGAATCATGCAGGATTGAAATTTTTGATGGTTTTTTACTCCTCTCAACAGCCCAAACAAGTTTCTAAAAGGATGAGTTTGCAACTACTTTACTTTTGGAGAAAATTCAAAACATTCATTATTCAATAGGGCCCAAACTATCAAAAACCAGCGGTTTCAATGAACACACATTTCTTGGTAGAATCATGCAGGACTGAAATTTTTGATGTTTTTCTACTCCTCTCATGAGCCCAAACAAGTCTCTAAAAGCATGAGTTTGCAACTACTTTACTTTTGGAGAAAATTCAAAACATTCATTATTCAATAGAGCCCAATAGCAAAACCCAGCGTTTTGAATGAAGAATCACATTTCTTGGTAGAATCATGCAGGATTGAAATTTTTGATGGTTTTTTACTCCTCTCAACAGCCCAAACAAGTTTCTAAAAGGATGAGTTTGCAACTACTTTACTTTTGGAGAAAATTCAAAACATTCATTATTCAATAGGGCCCAAACTATCAAAAACCAGCGGTTTCAATGAACACACATTTCTTGGTAGAATCATGCAGGACTGAAATTTTTGATGTTTTTCTACTCCTCTCATGAGCCCAAACAAGTCTCTAAAAGCATGAGTTTGCAACTACTTTACTTTTGGAGAAAATTCAAAACATTCATTATTCAATAGGGCCCAAACTATCAAAAACCAGCAGTTTGAATGAACACACATTTCTTGGTAGAATCATGCAGGACTGAAATTTTTGATGTTTTTCTACTCCTCTCATGAGCCCAAACAAGTCTCTAAAAGCATGCGTTTGCAACTACTTTACTTTTGGAGAAAATTCAAAACATTCATTATTCAATAGAGCCCAATAGCAAAAACCAGCGTTTTGAATGAAGAATCACATTTCTTGGTAGAATCATGCAGGATTGAAATTTTTGATGATTTTTTACTCCTCTCAACAGCCCAAACAAGTTTCTAAAAGGATGAGTTTGCAACTACTTTACTTTTGGAGAAAATTCAAAACATTCATTATTCAATAGGGCCCAAACTATCAAAAACCAGCCGTTTCAATGAACACACATGTCTTGGTAGAATCATGCAGGACTGAAATTTTTGATGTTTTTCTACTCCTCTCATGAGCCCAAACAAGTCTCTAAAAGCATGAGTTTGCAACTACTTTACTTTTGGAGAAAATTCAAAACATTCATTATTCAATAGAGCCCAATAGCAAAAACCAGCGTTTTGAATGAAGAATCACATTTCTTGGTAGAATCATGCAGGATTGAAATTTTTGCTGGTTTTTTACTCCTCTCAACAGCCCAAACAAGTTTCTAAAAGGATGAGTTTGCAACTACTTTACTTTTGGAGAAAATTCAAAACATTCATTATTCAATAGGGCCCAAACTATCAAAAACCAGCGGTTTCAATGAACACACATTTCTTGGTAGAATCATGCAGGACTGAAATTTTTGATGTTTTTCTACTCCTCTCATGAGCCCAAACAAGTCTCTAAAAGCATGAGTTTGCAACTACTTTACTTTTGGAGAAAATTCAAAACATTCATTATTCAGTAGAGACCAATAGCAAAACCCAGCGTTTTGAATGAAGAATCACATTTCTTGGTAGAATCATGCAGGATTGCAATTTTTGATGGTTTTTTACTCCTCTCAACAGCCCAAACAAGTTTCTAAAAGGATGAGTTTGCAACTACTTTACTTTTGGAGAAAATTCAAAACATTCATTATTCAATAGGGCCCAAACTATCAAAAACCAGCGGTTTCAATGAACACACATTTCTTGGTAGAATCATGCAGGACTGAAATTTTTGATGTTTTTCTACTCCTCTCATGAGCTCAAAAAAGTCTAAAAGCATGAGTTTGCAACTACTTTACTTTTGGAGAAAATTCAAAACATTCATTATTCAATAGAGCCCAATAGCAAAAACCAGCGTTTTGAATGAAGAATCACATTTCTTGGTAGAATCATGCAGGATTGAAATTTTTGATGGTTTTTTACTCCTCTCAACAGCCCAAACAAGTTTCTAAAAGGATGAGTTTGCAACTACTTTACTTTTGGAGAAAATTAAAAACATTCATTATTCAATAGGGCCCACACTATCAAAAACCAGCGGTTTCAATGAACACACATTTCTTGGTAGAATCATGCAGGACTGAAATTTTTGATGTTTTTCTACTCCTCTCATGAGCCCAAACAAGTCTCTAAAAGCATGAGTTTGCAACTACTTTACTTTTGGAGAAAATTCAAAACATTCATTATTCAATAGAGCCCAATAGCAAAAACCAGCGTTTTGAATGAAGAATCACATTTCTTGGTAGAATCATGCAGGATTGAAATTTTTGATGGTTTTTTACTCCTCTCAACAGCCCAAACAAGTTTCTAAAAGGATGAGTTTGCAACTACTTTACTTTTGGAGAAAATTCAAAACATTCATTATTCAATAGGGCCCAAACTATCAAAAACCAGCGGTTTCAATGAACACACATTTCTTGGTAGAATCATGCAGGACTGAAATTTTTGATGTTTTTCTACTCCTCTCATGAGCCCAAACAAGTCTCCAAAAGCATGGGTTTGCAACTACTTTACTTTTGGAGAAAATTCAAAACATTCATTATTCAATAGAGCCCAATAGCATAAACCAGCGTTTTGAATGAAGAATCACATTTCTTGGTAGAATCATGCAGGATTGAAATTTTTGATGGTTTTTTACTCCTCTCAACAGCCCAAACAAGTTTCTAAAAGGATGAGTTTGCAACTACTTTACTTTTGGAGAAAATTCAAAACATTCATTATTCAATAGGGCCCAAACTATCAAAAACCAGCGGTTTCAATGAACACACATTTCTTGGTAGAATCATGCAGGACTGAAATTTTTGATGTTTTTCTACTCCTCTCATGAGCTCAAAAAAGTCTAAAAGCATGAGTTTGCAACTACTTTACTTTTGGAGAAAATTCAAAACATTCATTATTCAATAGAGCCCAATAGCAAAAACCAGCGTTTTGAATGAAGAATCACATTTCTTGGTAGAATCATGCAGGATTGAAATTTTTGATGGTTTTTTACTCCTCTCAACAGCCCAAACAAGTTTCTAAAAGGATGAGTTTGCAACTACTTTACTTTTGGAGAAAATTCAAAACATTCATTATTCAATAGGGCCCAAACTATCAAAAACCAGCGGTTTCAATGAACACACATTTCTTGGTAGAATCATGCAGGACTGAAATTTTTGATGTTTTTCTACTCCTCTCATGAGCCCAAACAAGTCTCTAAAAGCATGAGTTTGCAACTACTTTACTTTTGGAGAAAATTCAAAACATTCATTATTCAATAGAGCCCAATAGCAAAACCCAGCGTTTTGATTGAAGAATCACATTTCTTGGTAGAATCATGCAGGATTGAAATTTTTGATGGTTTTTTACTCCTCTCAACAGCCCAAACAAGTTTCTAAAAGGATGAGTTTGCAACTACTTTACTTTTGGAGAAAATTAAAAACATTCATTATTCAATAGGGCCCACACTATCAAAAACCAGCGGTTTCAATGAACACACATTTCTTGGTTGAATCATGCAGGACTGAAATTTTTGATGTTTTTCTACTCCTCTCATGAGCCCAAACAAGTCTCTAAAAGCATGAGTTTGCAACTACTTTACTTTTGGAGAAAATTCAAAACATTCATTATTCAATAGAGCCCAATAGCAAAAACCAGCGTTTTGAATGAAGAATCACATTTCTTGGTAGAATCATGCAGGATTGAAATTTTTGATGGTTTTTTACTCCTCTCAACAGCCCAAACAAGTTTCTAAAAGGATGAGTTTGCAACTACTTTACTTTTGGAGAAAATTCAAAACATTCATTATTCAATAGGGCCCAAACTATCAAAAACCAGCGGTTTCAATGAACACACATTTCTTGGTAGAATCATGCAGGACTGAAATTTTTGATGTTTTTCTACTCCTCTCATGAGCCCAAACAAGTCTCCAAAAGCATGGGTTTGCAACTACTTTACTTTTGGAGAAAATTCAAAACATTCATTATTCAATAGAGCCCAATAGCATAAACCAGCGTTTTGAATGAAGAATCACATTTCTTGGTAGAATCATGCAGGATTGAAATTTTTGATGGTTTTTTACTCCTCTCAACAGCCCAAACAAGTTTCTAAAAGGATGAGTTTGCAACTACTTTACTTTTGGAGAAAATTCAAAACATTCATTATTCAATAGGGCCCAAACTATCAAAAACCAGCGGTTTCAATGAACACACATTTCTTGGTAGAATCATGCAGGACTGAAATTTTTGATGTTTTTCTACTCTCGTGAGCACAAACAAGTCTCTAAAAGCATGAGTTTGCAACTACTTTACTTTTGGAGAAAATTCAAAACATTCATTATTCAATAGAGCCCAATAGCAAAAACCAGTGTTTTGAATGAAGAATCACATTTCTTGGTAGAATCATGCAGGATTGAAATTTTTGATGGTTTTTTACTCCTCTCAACAGCCCAAACAAGTTTCTAAAAGGATGAGTTTGCAACTACTTTACTTTTGGAGAAAATTCAAAACATTCATTATTCAATAGGGCCCAAACTATCAAAAACCAGCGGTTTCAATGAACACACATTTCTTGGTAGAATCATGCAGGACTGAAATTTTTGAAGATTTTTTACTCCTCTCAACAGCCCAAACAAGTTTCTAAAAGGATGAGTTTGCAACTACTTTACTTTTGGAGAAAATTCAAAACATTCATTATTCAATAGGGCCCAAACTATCAAAAACCAGCCGTTTCAATAAACACACATGTCTTGGTAGAATCATGCAGGACTGAAATTTTTGATGTTTTTCTACTCCTCTCATGAGCCCAAACAAGTCTCTAAAAGCATGAGTTTGCAACTACTTTACTTTTGGAGAAAATTCAAAACATTCATTATTCAATAGAGCCCAATAGCAAAAACCAGCGTTTTGAATGAAGAATCACATTTCTTGGTAGAATCATGCAGGATTGAAATTTTTGATGGTTTTTTACTCCTCTCAACAGCCCAAACAAGTTTCTAAAAGGATGAGTTTGCAACTACTTTACTTTTGGAGAAAATTCAAAACATTCATTATTCAATAGGGCCCAAACTATCAAAAACCAGCGGTTTCAATGAACACACATTTCTTGGTAGAATCATGCAGGACTGAAATTTTTGATGTTTTTCTACTCCTCTCATGAGCCCAAACAAGTCTCTAAAAGCATGAGTTTGCAACTACTTTACTTTTGGAGAAAATTCAAAACATTCATTATTCAATAGAGCCCAATAGCAAAACCCAGCGTTTTGAATGAAGAATCACATTTCTTGGTAGAATCATGCAGGATTGAAATTTTTGATGGTTTTTTACTCCTCTCAACAGCCCAAACAAGTTTCTAAAAGGATGAGTTTGCAACTACTTTACTTTTGGAGAAAATTCAAAACATTCATTATTCAATAGGGCCCAAACTATCAAAAACCAGCGGTTTCAATGAACACACATTTCTTGGTAGAATCATGCAGGACTGAAATTTTTGATGTTTTTCTACTCCTCTCATGAGCTCAAAAAAGTCTAAAAGCATGAGTTTGCAACTACTTTACTTTTGGAGAAAATTCAAAACATTCATTATTCAATAGAGCCCAATAGCAAAAACCAGCGTTTTGAATGAAGAATCACATTTCTTGGTAGAATCATGCAGGATTGAAATTTTTGATGGTTTTTTACTCCTCTCAACAGCCCAAACAAGTTTCTAAAAGGATGAGTTTGCAACTACTTTACTTTTGGAGAAAATTAAAAACATTCATTATTCAATAGGGCCCACACTATCAAAAACCAGCGGTTTCAATGAACACACATTTCTTGGTAGAATCATGCAGGACTGAAATTTTTGATGTTTTTCTACTCCTCTCATGAGCCCAAACAAGTCTCTAAAAGCATGAGTTTGCAACTACTTTACTTTTGGAGAAAATTCAAAACATTCATTATTCAATAGAGCCCAATAGCAAAAACCAGCGTTTTGAATGAAGAATCACATTTCTTGGTAGAATCATGCAGGATTGAAATTTTTGATGGTTTTTTACTCCTCTCAACAGCCCAAACAAGTTTCTAAAAGGATGAGTTTGCAACTACTTTACTTTTGGAGAAAATTCAAAACATTCATTATTCAATAGGGCCCAAACTATCAAAAACCAGCGGTTTCAATGAACACACATTTCTTGGTAGAATCATGCAGGACTGAAATTTTTGATGTTTTTCTACTCCTCTCATGAGCCCAAACAAGTCTCCAAAAGCATGGGTTTGCAACTACTTTACTTTTGGAGAAAATTCAAAACATTCATTATTCAATAGAGCCCAATAGCATAAACCAGCGTTTTGAATGAAGAATCACATTTCTTGGTAGAATCATGCAGGATTGAAATTTTTGATGGTTTTTTACTCCTCTCAACAGCCCAAACAAGTTTCTTAAAGGATGAGTTTGCAACTACTTTACTTTTGGAGAAAATTCAAAACATTCATTATTCAATAGGGCCCAAACTATCAAAAACCAGCGGTTTCAATGAACACACATTTCTTGGTAGAATCATGCAGGACTGAAATTTTTGATGTTTTTCTACTCCTCTCATGAGCTCAAAAATGTCTAAAAGCATGAGTTTGCAACTACTTTACTTTTGGAGAAAATTCAAAACATTCATTATTCAATAGAGCCCAATAGCAAAAACCAGCGTTTTGAATGAAGAATCACATTTCTTGGTAGAATCATGCAGGATTGAAATTTTTGATGGTTTTTTACTCCTCTCAACAGCCCAAACAAGTTTCTAAAAGGATGAGTTTGCAACTACTTTACTTTTGGAGAAAATTCAAAACATTCATTATTCAATAGGGCCCAAACTATCAAAAACCAGCGGTTTCAATGAACACACATTTCTTGGTAGAATCATGCAGGACTGAAATTTTTGATGTTTTTCTACTCCTCTCATGAGCCCAAACAAGTCTCTAAAAGCATGAGTTTGCAACTACTTTACTTTTGGAGAAAATTCAAAACATTCATTATTCAATAGAGCCCAATAGCAAAACCCAGCGTTTTGAATGAAGAATCACATTTCTTGGTAGAATCATGCAGGATTGAAATTTTTGATGGTTTTTTACTCCTCTCAACAGCCCAAACAAGTTTCTAAAAGGATGAGTTTGCAACTACTTTACTTTTGGAGAAAATTCAAAACATTCATTATTCAATAGGGCCCAAACTATCAAAAACCAGCGGTTTCAATGAACACACATTTCTTGGTAGAATCATGCAGGACTGAAATTTTTGATGTTTTTCTACTCCTCTCATGAGCTCAAAAAAGTCTAAAAGCATGAGTTTGCAACTACTTTACTTTTGGAGAAAATTCAAAACATTCATTATTCAATAGAGCCCAATAGCAAAAACCAGCGTTTTGAATGAAGAATCACATTTCTTGGTAGAATCATGCAGGATTGAAATTTTTGATGGTTTTTTACTCCTCTCAACAGCCCAAACAAGTTTCTAAAAGGATGAGTTTGCAACTACTTTACTTTTGGAGAAAATTAAAAACATTCATTATTCAATAGGGCCCACACTATCAAAAACCAGCGGTTTCAATGAACACACATTTCTTGGTAGAATCATGCAGGACTGAAATTTTTGATGTTTTTCTACTCCTCTCATGAGCCCAAACAAGTCTCTAAAAGCATGAGTTTGCAACTACTTTACTTTTGGAGAAAATTCAAAACATTCATTATTCAATAGAGCCCAATAGCAAAAACCAGCGTTTTGAATGAAGAATCACATTTCTTGGTAGAATCATGCAGGATTGAAATTTTTGATGGTTTTTTACTCCTCTCAACAGCCCAAACAAGTTTCTAAAAGGATGAGTTTGCAACTACTTTACTTTTGGAGAAAATTCAAAACATTCATTATTCAATAGGGCCCAAACTATCAAAAACCAGCGGTTTCAATGAACACACATTTCTTGGTAGAATCATGCAGGACTGAAATTTTTGATGTTTTTCTACTCCTCTCATGAGCCCAAACAAGTCTCCAAAAGCATGGGTTTGCAACTACTTTACTTTTGGAGAAAATTCAAAACATTCATTATTCAATAGAGCCCAATAGCATAAACCAGCGTTTTGAATGAAGAATCACATTTCTTGGTAGAATCATGCAGGATTGAAATTTTTGATGGTTTTTTACTCCTCTCAACAGCCCAAACAAGTTTCTAAAAGGATGAGTTTGCAACTACTTTACTTTTGGAGAAAATTCAAAACATTCATTATTCAATAGGGCCCAAACTATCAAAAACCAGCGGTTTCAATGAACACACATTTCTTGGTAGAATCATGCAGGACTGAAATTTTTGATGTTTTTCTACTCTCGTGAGCACAAACAAGTCTCTAAAAGCATGAGTTTGCAACTACTTTACTTTTGGAGAAAATTCAAAACATTCATTATTCAATAGAGCCCAATAGCAAAAACCAGCGTTTTGAATGAAGAATCACATTTCTTGGTAGAATCATGCAGGATTGAAATTTTTGATGGTTTTTCACTCCTCTCAACAGCCCAAACAAGTTTCTAAAAGGATGAGTTTGCAACTACTTTACTTTTGGAGAAAATTCAAAACATTCATTATTCAATAGGGCCCAAACTATCAAAAACCAGCGGTTTCAATGAACACACATTTCTTGGTAGAATCATGCAGGACTGAAATTTTTGATGTTTTTCTACTCCTCTCATGAGCCCAAACAAGTCTCTAAAAGCATGAGTTTGCAACTACTTTACTTTTGGAGAAAATTCAAAACATTCATTATTCAATAGAGCCCAATAGCAAAAACCAGCGTTTTGAATGAAGAATCACATTTCTTGGTAGAATCATGCAGGATTGAAATTTTTGATGGTTTTTTACTCCTCTCAACAGCCCAAACAAGTTTCTAAAAGGATGAGTTTGCAACTACTTTACTTTTGGAGAAAATTCAAAACATTCATTATTCAATAGGGCCCAAACTATCAAAAACCAGCGGTTTCAATGAACACACATTTCTTGGTAGAATCATGCAGGACTGAAATTTTTGATGTTTTTCTACTCCTCTCATGAGCTCAAAAAAGTCTAAAAGCATGAGTTTGCAACTACTTTACTTTTGGAGAAAATTCAAAACATTCATTATTCAATAGAGCCCAATAGCAAAAACCAGCGTTTTGAATGAAGAATCACATTTCTTGGTAGAATCATGCAGGATTGAAATTTTTGATGGTTTTTTACTCCTCTCAACAGCCCAAACAAGTTTCTAAAAGGATGAGTTTGCAACTACTTTACTTTTGGAGAAAATTCAAAACATTCATTATTCAATAGGGCCCAAACTATCAAAAACCAGCGGTTTCAATGAACACACATTTCTTGGTAGAATCATGCAGGACTGAAATTTTTGATGTTTTTCTACTCCTCTCATGAGCCCAAACAAGTCTCTAAAAGCATGAGTTTGCAACTACTTTACTTTTGGAGAAAATTCAAAACATTCATTATTCAATAGAGCCCAATAGCAAAACCCAGCGTTTTGATTGAAGAATCACATTTCTTGGTAGAATCATGCAGGATTGAAATTTTTGATGGTTTTTTACTCCTCTCAACAGCCCAAACAAGTTTCTAAAAGGATGAGTTTGCAACTACTTTACTTTTGGAGAAAATTAAAAACATTCATTATTCAATAGGGCCCACACTATCAAAAACCAGCGGTTTCAATGAACACACATTTCTTGGTTGAATCATGCAGGACTGAAATTTTTGATGTTTTTCTACTCCTCTCATGAGCCCAAACAAGTCTCTAAAAGCATGAGTTTGCAACTACTTTACTTTTGGAGAAAATTCAAAACATTCATTATTCAATAGAGCCCAATAGCAAAAACCAGCGTTTTGAATGAAGAATCACATTTCTTGGTAGAATCATGCAGGATTGAAATTTTTGATGGTTTTTTACTCCTCTCAACAGCCCAAACAAGTTTCTAAAAGGATGAGTTTGCAACTACTTTACTTTTGGAGAAAATTCAAAACATTCATTATTCAATAGGGCCCAAACTATCAAAAACCAGCGGTTTCAATGAACACACATTTCTTGGTAGAATCATGCAGGACTGAAATTTTTGATGTTTTTCTACTCCTCTCATGAGCCCAAACAAGTCTCCAAAAGCATGGGTTTGCAACTACTTTACTTTTGGAGAAAATTCAAAACATTCATTATTCAATAGAGCCCAATAGCATAAACCAGCGTTTTGAATGAAGAATCACATTTCTTGGTAGAATCATGCAGGATTGAAATTTTTGATGGTTTTTTACTCCTCTCAACAGCCCAAACAAGTTTCTAAAAGGATGAGTTTGCAACTACTTTACTTTTGGAGAAAATTCAAAACATTCATTATTCAATAGGGCCCAAACTATCAAAAACCAGCGGTTTCAATGAACACACATTTCTTGGTAGAATCATGCAGGACTGAAATTTTTGATGTTTTTCTACTCTCGTGAGCACAAACAAGTCTCTAAAAGCATGAGTTTGCAACTACTTTACTTTTGGAGAAAATTCAAAACATTCATTATTCAATAGAGCCCAATAGCAAAAACCAGTGTTTTGAATGAAGAATCACATTTCTTGGTAGAATCATGCAGGATTGAAATTTTTGATGGTTTTTTACTCCTCTCAACAGCCCAAACAAGTTTCTAAAAGGATGAGTTTGCAACTACTTTACTTTTGGAGAAAATTCAAAACATTCATTATTCAATAGGGCCCAAACTATCAAAAACCAGCGGTTTCAATGAACACACATTTCTTGGTAGAATCATGCAGGACTGAAATTTTTGAAGATTTTTTACTCCTCTCAACAGCCCAAACAAGTTTCTAAAAGGATGAGTTTGCAACTACTTTACTTTTGGAGAAAATTCAAAACATTCATTATTCAATAGGGCCCAAACTATCAAAAACCAGCCGTTTCAATAAACACACATGTCTTGGTAGAATCATGCAGGACTGAAATTTTTGATGTTTTTCTACTCCTCTCATGAGCCCAAACAAGTCTCTAAAAGCATGAGTTTGCAACTACTTTACTTTTGGAGAAAATTCAAAACATTCATTATTCAATAGAGCCCAATAGCAAAAACCAGCGTTTTGAATGAAGAATCACATTTCTTGGTAGAATCATGCAGGATTGAAATTTTTGATGGTTTTTTACTCCTCTCAACAGCCCAAACAAGTTTCTAAAAGGATGAGTTTGCAACTACTTTACTTTTGGAGAAAATTCAAAACATTCATTATTCAATAGGGCCCAAACTATCAAAAACCAGCGGTTTCAATGAACACACATTTCTTGGTAGAATCATGCAGGACTGAAATTTTTGATGTTTTTCTACTCCTCTCATGAGCCCAAACAAGTCTCTAAAAGCATGAGTTTGCAACTACTTTACTTTTGGAGAAAATTCAAAACATTCATTATTCAATAGAGCCCAATAGCAAAACCCAGCGTTTTGAATGAAGAATCACATTTCTTGGTAGAATCATGCAGGATTGAAATTTTTGATGGTTTTTTACTCCTCTCAACAGCCCAAACAAGTTTCTAAAAGGATGAGTTTGCAACTACTTTACTTTTGGAGAAAATTCAAAACATTCATTATTCAATAGGGCCCAAACTATCAAAAACCAGCGGTTTCAATGAACACACATTTCTTGGTAGAATCATGCAGGACTGAAATTTTTGATGTTTTTCTACTCCTCTCATGAGCTCAAAAAAGTCTAAAAGCATGAGTTTGCAACTACTTTACTTTTGGAGAAAATTCAAAACATTCATTATTCAATAGAGCCCAATAGCAAAAACCAGCGTTTTGAATGAAGAATCACATTTCTTGGTAGAATCATGCAGGATTGAAATTTTTGATGGTTTTTTACTCCTCTCAACAGCCCAAACAAGTTTCTAAAAGGATGAGTTTGCAACTACTTTACTTTTGGAGAAAATTAAAAACATTCATTATTCAATAGGGCCCACACTATCAAAAACCAGCGGTTTCAATGAACACACATTTCTTGGTAGAATCATGCAGGACTGAAATTTTTGATGTTTTTCTACTCCTCTCATGAGCCCAAACAAGTCTCTAAAAGCATGAGTTTGCAACTACTTTACTTTTGGAGAAAATTCAAAACATTCATTATTCAATAGAGCCCAATAGCAAAAACCAGCGTTTTGAATGAAGAATCACATTTCTTGGTAGAATCATGCAGGATTGAAATTTTTGATGGTTTTTTACTCCTCTCAACAGCCCAAACAAGTTTCTAAAAGGATGAGTTTGCAACTACTTTACTTTTGGAGAAAATTCAAAACATTCATTATTCAATAGGGCCCAAACTATCAAAAACCAGCGGTTTCAATGAACACACATTTCTTGGTAGAATCATGCAGGACTGAAATTTTTGATGTTTTTCTACTCCTCTCATGAGCCCAAACAAGTCTCCAAAAGCATGGGTTTGCAACTACTTTACTTTTGGAGAAAATTCAAAACATTCATTATTCAATAGAGCCCAATAGCATAAACCAGCGTTTTGAATGAAGAATCACATTTCTTGGTAGAATCATGCAGGATTGAAATTTTTGATGGTTTTTTACTCCTCTCAACAGCCCAAACAAGTTTCTTAAAGGATGAGTTTGCAACTACTTTACTTTTGGAGAAAATTCAAAACATTCATTATTCAATAGGGCCCAAACTATCAAAAACCAGCGGTTTCAATGAACACACATTTCTTGGTAGAATCATGCAGGACTGAAATTTTTGATGTTTTTCTACTCCTCTCATGAGCTCAAAAAAGTCTAAAAGCATGAGTTTGCAACTACTTTACTTTTGGAGAAAATTCAAAACATTCATTATTCAATAGAGCCCAATAGCAAAAACCAGCGTTTTGAATGAAGAATCACATTTCTTGGTAGAATCATGCAGGATTGAAATTTTTGATGGTTTTTTACTCCTCTCAACAGCCCAAACAAGTTTCTAAAAGGATGAGTTTGCAACTACTTTACTTTTGGAGAAAATTCAAAACATTCATTATTCAAAAGGGCCCAAACTATCAAAAACCAGCGGTTTCAATGAACACACATTTCTTGGTAGAATCATGCAGGACTGAAATTTTTGATGTTTTTCTACTCCTCTCATGAGCCCAAACAAGTCTCTAAAAGCATGAGTTTGCAACTACTTTACTTTTGGAGAAAATTCAAAACATTCATTATTCAATAGAGCCCAATAGCAAAACCCAGCGTTTTGAATGAAGAATCACATTTCTTGGTAGAATCATGCAGGATTGAAATTTTTGATGGTTTTTTACTCCTCTCAACAGCCCAAACAAGTTTCTAAAAGGATGAGTTTGCAACTACTTTACTTTTGGAGAAAATTCAAAACATTCATTATTCAATAGGGCCCAAACTATCAAAAACCAGCGGTTTCAATGAACACACATTTCTTGGTAGAATCATGCAGGACTGAAATTTTTGATGTTTTTCTACTCCTCTCATGAGCTCAAAAAAGTCTAAAAGCATGAGTTTGCAACTACTTTACTTTTGGAGAAAATTCAAAACATTCATTATTCAATAGAGCCCAATAGCAAAAACCAGCGTTTTGAATGAAGAATCACATTTCTTGGTAGAATCATGCAGGATTGAAATTTTTGATGGTTTTTCACTCCTCTCAACAGCCCAAACAAGTTTCTAAAAGGATGAGTTTGCAACTACTTTACTTTTGGAGAAAATTCAAAACATTCATTATTCAATAGGGCCCAAACTATCAAAAACCAGCGGTTTCAATGAACACAGATTTCTTGGTAGAATCATGCAGGACTGAAATTTTTGATGTTTTTCTACTCCTCTCATGAGCCCAAACAAGTCTCTAAAAGCATGAGTTTGCAACTACTTTACTTTTGGAGAAAATTCAAAACATTCATTATTCAATAGAGCCCAATAGCAAAACCCAGCGTTTTGAATGAAGAATCACATTTCTTGGTAGAATCATGCAGGATTGAAATTTTTGATGGTTTTTTACTCCTCTCAACAGCCCAAACAAGTTTCTAAAAGGATGAGTTTGCAACTACTTTACTTTTGGAGAAAATTCAAAACATTCATTATTCAATAGGGCCCAAACTATCAAAAACCAGCGGTTTCAATGAACACACATTTCTTGGTAGAATCATGCAGGACTGAAATTTTTGATGTTTTTCTACTCCTCTCATGAGCTCAAAAAAGTCTAAAAGCATGAGTTTGCAACTACTTTACTTTTGGAGAAAATTCAAAACATTCATTATTCAATAGAGCCCAATAGCAAAAACCAGCGTTTTGAATGAAGAATCACATTTCTTGGTAGAATCATGCAGGATTGAAATTTTTGATGGTTTTTTACTCCTCTCAACAGCCCAAACAAGTTTCTAAAAGGATGAGTTTGCAACTACTTTACTTTTGGAGAAAATTAAAAACATTCATTATTCAATAGGGCCCACACTATCAAAAACCAGCGGTTTCAATGAACACACATTTCTTGGTAGAATCATGCAGGACTGAAATTTTTGATGTTTTTCTACTCCTCTCATGAGCCCAAACAAGTCTCTAAAAGCATGAGTTTGCAACTACTTTACTTTTGGAGAAAATTCAAAACATTCATTATTCAATAGAGCCCAATAGCAAAAACCAGCGTTTTGAATGAAGAATCACATTTCTTGGTAGAATCATGCAGGATTGAAATTTTTGATGGTTTTTTACTCCTCTCAACAGCCCAAACAAGTTTCTAAAAGGATGAGTTTGCAACTACTTTACTTTTGGAGAAAATTCAAAACATTCATTATTCAATAGGGCCCAAACTATCAAAAACCAGCGGTTTCAATGAACACACATTTCTTGGTAGAATCATGCAGGACTGAAATTTTTGATGTTTTTCTACTCCTCTCATGAGCCCAAACAAGTCTCCAAAAGCATGGGTTTGCAACTACTTTACTTTTGGAGAAAATTCAAAACATTCATTATTCAATAGAGCCCAATAGCATAAACCAGCGTTTTGAATGAAGAATCACATTTCTTGGTAGAATCATGCAGGATTGAAATTTTTGATGGTTTTTTACTCCTCTCAACAGCCCAAACAAGTTTCTAAAAGGATGAGTTTGCAACTACTTTACTTTTGGAGAAAATTCAAAACATTCATTATTCAATAGGGCCCAAACTATCAAAAACCAGCGGTTTCAATGAACACACATTTCTTGGTAGAATCATGCAGGACTGAAATTTTTGATGTTTTTCTACTCTCGTGAGCACAAACAAGTCTCTAAAAGCATGAGTTTGCAACTACTTTACTTTTGGAGAAAATTCAAAACATTCATTATTCAATAGAGCCCAATAGCAAAAACCAGTGTTTTGAATGAAGAATCACATTTCTTGGTAGAATCATGCAGGATTGAAATTTTTGATGGTTTTTTACTCCTCTCAACAGCCCAAACAAGTTTCTAAAAGGATGAGTTTGCAACTACTTTACTTTTGGAGAAAATTCAAAACATTCATTATTCAATAGGGCCCAAACTATCAAAAACCAGCGGTTTCAATGAACACACATTTCTTGGTAGAATCATGCAGGACTGAAATTTTTGAAGATTTTTTACTCCTCTCAACAGCCCAAACAAGTTTCTAAAAGGATGAGTTTGCAACTACTTTACTTTTGGAGAAAATTCAAAACATTCATTATTCAATAGGGCCCAAACTATCAAAAACCAGCCGTTTCAATAAACACACATGTCTTGGTAGAATCATGCAGGACTGAAATTTTTGATGTTTTTCTACTCCTCTCATGAGCCCAAACAAGTCTCTAAAAGCATGAGTTTGCAACTACTTTACTTTTGGAGAAAATTCAAAACATTCATTATTCAATAGAGCCCAATAGCAAAAACCAGCGTTTTGAATGAAGAATCACATTTCTTGGTAGAATCATGCAGGATTGAAATTTTTGATGGTTTTTTACTCCTCTCAACAGCCCAAACAAGTTTCTAAAAGGATGAGTTTGCAACTACTTTACTTTTGGAGAAAATTCAAAACATTCATTATTCAATAGGGCCCAAACTATCAAAAACCAGCGGTTTCAATGAACACACATTTCTTGGTAGAATCATGCAGGACTGAAATTTTTGATGTTTTTCTACTCCTCTCATGAGCCCAAACAAGTCTCTAAAAGCATGAGTTTGCAACTACTTTACTTTTGGAGAAAATTCAAAACATTCATTATTCAATAGAGCCCAATAGCAAAACCCAGCGTTTTGAATGAAGAATCACATTTCTTGGTAGAATCATGCAGGATTGAAATTTTTGATGGTTTTTTACTCCTCTCAACAGCCCAAACAAGTTTCTAAAAGGATGAGTTTGCAACTACTTTACTTTTGGAGAAAATTCAAAACATTCATTATTCAATAGGGCCCAAACTATCAAAAACCAGCGGTTTCAATGAACACACATTTCTTGGTAGAATCATGCAGGACTGAAATTTTTGATGTTTTTCTACTCCTCTCATGAGCTCAAAAAAGTCTAAAAGCATGAGTTTGCAACTACTTTACTTTTGGAGAAAATTCAAAACATTCATTATTCAATAGAGCCCAATAGCAAAAACCAGCGTTTTGAATGAAGAATCACATTTCTTGGTAGAATCATGCAGGATTGAAATTTTTGATGGTTTTTTACTCCTCTCAACAGCCCAAACAAGTTTCTAAAAGGATGAGTTTGCAACTACTTTACTTTTGGAGAAAATTAAAAACATTCATTATTCAATAGGGCCCACACTATCAAAAACCAGCGGTTTCAATGAACACACATTTCTTGGTAGAATCATGCAGGACTGAAATTTTTGATGTTTTTCTACTCCTCTCATGAGCCCAAACAAGTCTCTAAAAGCATGAGTTTGCAACTACTTTACTTTTGGAGAAAATTCAAAACATTCATTATTCAATAGAGCCCAATAGCAAAAACCAGCGTTTTGAATGAAGAATCACATTTCTTGGTAGAATCATGCAGGATTGAAATTTTTGATGGTTTTTTACTCCTCTCAACAGCCCAAACAAGTTTCTAAAAGGATGAGTTTGCAACTACTTTACTTTTGGAGAAAATTCAAAACATTCATTATTCAATAGGGCCCAAACTATCAAAAACCAGCGGTTTCAATGAACACACATTTCTTGGTAGAATCATGCAGGACTGAAATTTTTGATGTTTTTCAACTCCTCTCATGAGCCCAAACAAGTCTCCAAAAGCATGGGTTTGCAACTACTTTACTTTTGGAGAAAATTCAAAACATTCATTATTCAATAGAGCCCAATAGCATAAACCAGCGTTTTGAATGAAGAATCACATTTCTTGGTAGAATCATGCAGGATTGAAATTTTTGATGGTTTTTTACTCCTCTCAACAGCCCAAACAAGTTTCTTAAAGGATGAGTTTGCAACTACTTTACTTTTGGAGAAAATTCAAAACATTCATTATTCAATAGGGCCCAAACTATCAAAAACCAGCGGTTTCAATGAACACACATTTCTTGGTAGAATCATGCAGGACTGAAATTTTTGATGTTTTTCTACTCCTCTCATGAGCTCAAAAAAGTCTAAAAGCATGAGTTTGCAACTACTTTACTTTTGGAGAAAATTCAAAACATTCATTATTCAATAGAGCCCAATAGCAAAAACCAGCGTTTTGAATGAAGAATCACATTTCTTGGTAGAATCATGCAGGATTGAAATTTTTGATGGTTTTTTACTCCTCTCAACAGCCCAAACAAGTTTCTAAAAGGATGAGTTTGCAACTACTTTACTTTTGGAGAAAATTCAAAACATTCATTATTCAATAGGGCCCAAACTATCAAAAACCAGCGGTTTCAATGAACACACATTTCTTGGTAGAATCATGCAGGACTGAAATTTTTGATGTTTTTCTACTCCTCTCATGAGCCCAAACAAGTCTCTAAAAGCATGAGTTTGCAACTACTTTACTTTTGGAGAAAATTCAAAACATTCATTATTCAATAGAGCCCAATAGCAAAAACCAGCGTTTTGAATGAAGAATCACATTTCTTGGTAGAATCATGCAGGATTGAAATTTTTGATGGTTTTTTACTCCTCTCAACAGCCCAAACAAGTTTCTAAAAGGATGAGTTTGCAACTACTTTACTTTTGGAGAAAATTCAAAACATTCATTATTCAATAGGGCCCAAACTATCAAAAACCAGCGGTTTCAATGAACACACATTTCTTGGTAGAATCATGCAGGACTGAAATTTTTGATGTTTTTCTACTCCTCTCATGAGCCCAAACAAGTCTCCAAAAGCATGGGTTTGCAACTACTTTACTTTTGGAGAAAATTCAAAACATTCATTATTCAATAGAGCCCAATAGCATAAACCAGCGTTTTGAATGAAGAATCACATTTCTTGGTAGAATCATGCAGGATTGAAATTTTTGATGGTTTTTTACTCCTCTCAACAGCCCAAACAAGTTTCTAAAAGGATGAGTTTGCAACTACTTTACTTTTGGAGAAAATTCAAAACATTCATTATTCAATAGGGCCCAAACTATCAAAAACCAGCGGTTTCAATGAACACACATTTCTTGGTAGAATCATGCAGGACTGAAATTTTTGATGTTTTTCTACTCTCGTGAGCACAAACAAGTCTCTAAAAGCATGAGTTTGCAACTACTTTACTTTTGGAGAAAATTCAAAACATTCATTATTCAATAGAGCCCAATAGCAAAAACCAGCGTTTTGAATGAAGAATCACATTTCTTGGTAGAATCATGCAGGATTGAAATTTTTGATGGTTTTTTACTCCTCTCAACAGCCCAAACAAGTTTCTAAAAGGATGAGTTTGCAACTACTTTACTTTTGGAGAAAATTCAAAACATTCATTATTCAATAGGGCCCAAACTATCAAAAACCAGCGGTTTCAATGAACACACATTTCTTGGTAGAATCATGCAGGACTGAAATTTTTGATGTTTTTCTACTCCTCTCATGAGCCCAAACAAGTCTCTAAAAGCATGAGTTTGCAACTACTTTACTTTTGGAGAAAATTCAAAACATTCATTATTCAATAGAGCCCAATAGCAAAACCCAGCGTTTTGATTGAAGAATCACATTTCTTGGTAGAATCATGCAGGATTGAAATTTTTGATGGTTTTTTACTCCTCTCAACAGCCCAAACAAGTTTCTAAAAGGATGAGTTTGCAACTACTTTACTTTTGGAGAAAATTAAAAACATTCATTATTCAATAGGGCCCACACTATCAAAAACCAGCGGTTTCAATGAACACACATTTCTTGGTTGAATCATGCAGGACTGAAATTTTTGATGTTTTTCTACTCCTCTCATGAGCCCAAACAAGTCTCCAAAAGCATGGGTTTGCAACTACTTTACTTTTGGAGAAAATTCAAAACATTCATTATTCAATAGAGCCCAATAGCATAAACCAGCGTTTTGAATGAAGAATCACATTTCTTGGTAGAATCATGCAGGATTGAAATTTTTGATGGTTTTTTACTCCTCTCAACAGCCCAAACAAGTTTCTTAAAGGATGAGTTTGCAACTACTTTACTTTTGGAGAAAATTCAAAACATTCATTATTCAATAGGGCCCAAACTATCAAAAACCAGCGGTTTCAATGAACACACATTTCTTGGTAGAATCATGCAGGACTGAAATTTTTGATGTTTTTCTACTCCTCTCATGAGCTCAAAAAAGTCTAAAAGCATGAGTTTGCAACTACTTTACTTTTGGAGAAAATTCAAAACATTCATTATTCAATAGAGCCCAATAGCAAAAACCAGCGTTTTGAATGAAGAATCACATTTCTTGGTAGAATCATGCAGGATTGAAATTTTTGATGGTTTTTTACTCCTCTCAACAGCCCAAACAAGTTTCTAAAAGGATGAGTTTGCAACTACTTTACTTTTGGAGAAAATTCAAAACATTCATTATTCAATAGGGCCCAAACTATCAAAAACCAGCGGTTTCAATGAACACACATTTCTTGGTAGAATCATGCAGGACTGAAATTTTTGATGTTTTTCTACTCCTCTCATGAGCCCAAACAAGTCTCTAAAAGCATGAGTTTGCAACTACTTTACTTTTGGAGAAAATTCAAAACATTCATTATTCAATAGAGCCCAATAGCAAAACCCAGCGTTTTGAATGAAGAATCACATTTCTTGGTAGAATCATGCAGGATTGAAATTTTTGATGGTTTTTTACTCCTCTCAACAGCCCAAACAAGTTTCTAAAAGGATGAGTTTGCAACTACTTTACTTTTGGAGAAAATTCAAAACATTCATTATTCAATAGGGCCCAAACTATCAAAAACCAGCGGTTTCAATGAACACACATTTCTTGGTAGAATCATGCAGGACTGAAATTTTTGATGTTTTTCTACTCCTCTCATGAGCTCAAAAAAGTCTAAAAGCATGAGTTTGCAACTACTTTACTTTTGGAGAAAATTCAAAACATTCATTATTCAATAGAGCCCAATAGCAAAAACCAGCGTTTTGAATGAAGAATCACATTTCTTGGTAGAATCATGCAGGATTGAAATTTTTGATGGTTTTTTACTCCTCTCAACAGCCCAAACAAGTTTCTAAAAGGATGAGTTTGCAACTACTTTACTTTTGGAGAAAATTAAAAACATTCATTATTCAATAGGGCCCACACTATCAAAAACCAGCGGTTTCAATGAACACACATTTCTTGGTAGAATCATGCAGGACTGAAATTTTTGATGTTTTTCTACTCCTCTCATGAGCCCAAACAAGTCTCTAAAAGCATGAGTTTGCAACTACTTTACTTTTGGAGAAAATTCAAAACATTCATTATTCAATAGAGCCCAATAGCAAAAACCAGCGTTTTGAATGAAGAATCACATTTCTTGGTAGAATCATGCAGGATTGAAATTTTTGATGGTTTTTTACTCCTCTCAACAGCCCAAACAAGTTTCTAAAAGGATGAGTTTGCAACTACTTTACTTTTGGAGAAAATTCAAAACATTCATTATTCAATAGGGCCCAAACTATCAAAAACCAGCGGTTTCAATGAACACACATTTCTTGGTAGAATCATGCAGGACTGAAATTTTTGATGTTTTTCTACTCCTCTCATGAGCCCAAACAAGTCTCCAAAAGCATGGGTTTGCAACTACTTTACTTTTGGAGAAAATTCAAAACATTCATTATTCAATAGAGCCCAATAGCATAAACCAGCGTTTTGAATGAAGAATCACATTTCTTGGTAGAATCATGCAGGATTGAAATTTTTGATGGTTTTTTACTCCTCTCAACAGCCCAAACAAGTTTCTAAAAGGATGAGTTTGCAACTACTTTACTTTTGGAGAAAATTCAAAACATTCATTATTCAATAGGGCCCAAACTATCAAAAACCAGCGGTTTCAATGAACACACATTTCTTGGTAGAATCATGCAGGACTGAAATTTTTGATGTTTTTCTACTCTCGTGAGCACAAACAAGTCTCTAAAAGCATGAGTTTGCAACTACTTTACTTTTGGAGAAAATTCAAAACATTCATTATTCAATAGAGCCCAATAGCAAAAACCAGCGTTTTGAATGAAGAATCACATTTCTTGGTAGAATCATGCAGGATTGAAATTTTTGATGGTTTTTCACTCCTCTCAACAGCCCAAACAAGTTTCTAAAAGGATGAGTTTGCAACTACTTTACTTTTGGAGAAAATTCAAAACATTCATTATTCAATAGGGCCCAAACTATCAAAAACCAGCGGTTTCAATGAACACACATTTCTTGGTAGAATCATGCAGGACTGAAATTTTTGATGTTTTTCTACTCCTCTCATGAGCCCAAACAAGTCTCTAAAAGCATGAGTTTGCAACTACTTTACTTTTGGAGAAAATTCAAAACATTCATTATTCAATAGAGCCCAATAGCAAAAACCAGCGTTTTGAATGAAGAATCACATTTCTTGGTAGAATCATGCAGGATTGAAATTTTTGATGGTTTTTTACTCCTCTCAACAGCCCAAACAAGTTTCTAAAAGGATGAGTTTGCAACTACTTTACTTTTGGAGAAAATTCAAAACATTCATTATTCAATAGGGCCCAAACTATCAAAAACCAGCGGTTTCAATGAACACACATTTCTTGGTAGAATCATGCAGGACTGAAATTTTTGATGTTTTTCTACTCCTCTCATGAGCCCAAACAAGTCTCTAAAAGCATGAGTTTGCAACTACTTTACTTTTGGAGAAAATTCAAAACATTCATTATTCAATAGAGCCCAATAGCAAAACCCAGCGTTTTGATTGAAGAATCACATTTCTTGGTAGAATCATGCAGGATTGAAATTTTTGATGGTTTTTTACTCCTCTCAACAGCCCAAACAAGTTTCTAAAAGGATGAGTTTGCAACTACTTTACTTTTGGAGAAAATTAAAAACATTCATTATTCAATAGGGCCCACACTATCAAAAACCAGCGGTTTCAATGAACACACATTTCTTGGTTGAATCATGCAGGACTGAAATTTTTGATGTTTTTCTACTCCTCTCATGAGCCCAAACAAGTCTCTAAAAGCATGAGTTTGCAACTACTTTACTTTTGGAGAAAATTCAAAACATTCATTATTCAATAGAGCCCAATAGCAAAAACCAGCGTTTTGAATGAAGAATCACATTTCTTGGTAGAATCATGCAGGATTGAAATTTTTGATGGTTTTTTACTCCTCTCAACAGCCCAAACAAGTTTCTAAAAGGATGAGTTTGCAACTACTTTACTTTTGGAGAAAATTCAAAACATTCATTATTCAATAGGGCCCAAACTATCAAAAACCAGCGGTTTCAATGAACACACATTTCTTGGTAGAATCATGCAGGACTGAAATTTTTGATGTTTTTCTACTCCTCTCATGAGCCCAAACAAGTCTCCAAAAGCATGGGTTTGCAACTACTTTACTTTTGGAGAAAATTCAAAACATTCATTATTCAATAGAGCCCAATAGCATAAACCAGCGTTTTGAATGAAGAATCACATTTCTTGGTAGAATCATGCAGGATTGAAATTTTTGATGGTTTTTTACTCCTCTCAACAGCCCAAACAAGTTTCTAAAAGGATGAGTTTGCAACTACTTTACTTTTGGAGAAAATTCAAAACATTCATTATTCAATAGGGCCCAAACTATCAAAAACCAGCGGTTTCAATGAACACACATTTCTTGGTAGAATCATGCAGGACTGAAATTTTTGATGTTTTTCTACTCTCGTGAGCACAAACAAGTCTCTAAAAGCATGAGTTTGCAACTACTTTACTTTTGGAGAAAATTCAAAACATTCATTATTCAATAGAGCCCAATAGCAAAAACCAGTGTTTTGAATGAAGAATCACATTTCTTGGTAGAATCATGCAGGATTGAAATTTTTGATGGTTTTTTACTCCTCTCAACAGCCCAAACAAGTTTCTAAAAGGATGAGTTTGCAACTACTTTACTTTTGGAGAAAATTCAAAACATTCATTATTCAATAGGGCCCAAACTATCAAAAACCAGCGGTTTCAATGAACACACATTTCTTGGTAGAATCATGCAGGACTGAAATTTTTGAAGATTTTTTACTCCTCTCAACAGCCCAAACAAGTTTCTAAAAGGATGAGTTTGCAACTACTTTACTTTTGGAGAAAATTCAAAACATTCATTATTCAATAGGGCCCAAACTATCAAAAACCAGCCGTTTCAATAAACACACATGTCTTGGTAGAATCATGCAGGACTGAAATTTTTGATGTTTTTCTACTCCTCTCATGAGCCCAAACAAGTCTCTAAAAGCATGAGTTTGCAACTACTTTACTTTTGGAGAAAATTCAAAACATTCATTATTCAATAGAGCCCAATAGCAAAAACCAGCGTTTTGAATGAAGAATCACATTTCTTGGTAGAATCATGCAGGATTGAAATTTTTGATGGTTTTTTACTCCTCTCAACAGCCCAAACAAGTTTCTAAAAGGATGAGTTTGCAACTACTTTACTTTTGGAGAAAATTCAAAACATTCATTATTCAATAGGGCCCAAACTATCAAAAACCAGCGGTTTCAATGAACACACATTTCTTGGTAGAATCATGCAGGACTGAAATTTTTGATGTTTTTCTACTCCTCTCATGAGCCCAAACAAGTCTCTAAAAGCATGAGTTTGCAACTACTTTACTTTTGGAGAAAATTCAAAACATTCATTATTCAATAGAGCCCAATAGCAAAACCCAGCGTTTTGAATGAAGAATCACATTTCTTGGTAGAATCATGCAGGATTGAAATTTTTGATGGTTTTTTACTCCTCTCAACAGCCCAAACAAGTTTCTAAAAGGATGAGTTTGCAACTACTTTACTTTTGGAGAAAATTCAAAACATTCATTATTCAATAGGGCCCAAACTATCAAAAACCAGCGGTTTCAATGAACACACATTTCTTGGTAGAATCATGCAGGACTGAAATTTTTGATGTTTTTCTACTCCTCTCATGAGCTCAAAAAAGTCTAAAAGCATGAGTTTGCAACTACTTTACTTTTGGAGAAAATTCAAAACATTCATTATTCAATAGAGCCCAATAGCAAAAACCAGCGTTTTGAATGAAGAATCACATTTCTTGGTAGAATCATGCAGGATTGAAATTTTTGATGGTTTTTTACTCCTCTCAACAGCCCAAACAAGTTTCTAAAAGGATGAGTTTGCAACTACTTTACTTTTGGAGAAAATTAAAAACATTCATTATTCAATAGGGCCCACACTATCAAAAACCAGCGGTTTCAATGAACACACATTTCTTGGTAGAATCATGCAGGACTGAAATTTTTGATGTTTTTCTACTCCTCTCATGAGCCCAAACAAGTCTCTAAAAGCATGAGTTTGCAACTACTTTACTTTTGGAGAAAATTCAAAACATTCATTATTCAATAGAGCCCAATAGCAAAAACCAGCGTTTTGAATGAAGAATCACATTTCTTGGTAGAATCATGCAGGATTGAAATTTTTGATGGTTTTTTACTCCTCTCAACAGCCCAAACAAGTTTCTAAAAGGATGAGTTTGCAACTACTTTACTTTTGGAGAAAATTCAAAACATTCATTATTCAATAGGGCCCAAACTATCAAAAACCAGCGGTTTCAATGAACACACATTTCTTGGTAGAATCATGCAGGACTGAAATTTTTGATGTTTTTCTACTCCTCTCATGAGCCCAAACAAGTCTCCAAAAGCATGGGTTTGCAACTACTTTACTTTTGGAGAAAATTCAAAACATTCATTATTCAATAGAGCCCAATAGCATAAACCAGCGTTTTGAATGAAGAATCACATTTCTTGGTAGAATCATGCAGGATTGAAATTTTTGATGGTTTTTTACTCCTCTCAACAGCCCAAACAAGTTTCTTAAAGGATGAGTTTGCAACTACTTTACTTTTGGAGAAAATTCAAAACATTCATTATTCAATAGGGCCCAAACTATCAAAAACCAGCGGTTTCAATGAACACACATTTCTTGGTAGAATCATGCAGGACTGAAATTTTTGATGTTTTTCTACTCCTCTCATGAGCTCAAAAAAGTCTAAAAGCATGAGTTTGCAACTACTTTACTTTTGGAGAAAATTCAAAACATTCATTATTCAATAGAGCCCAATAGCAAAAACCAGCGTTTTGAATGAAGAATCACATTTCTTGGTAGAATCATGCAGGATTGAAATTTTTGATGGTTTTTTACTCCTCTCAACAGCCCAAACAAGTTTCTAAAAGGATGAGTTTGCAACTACTTTACTTTTGGAGAAAATTCAAAACATTCATTATTCAATAGGGCCCAAACTATCAAAAACCAGCGGTTTCAATGAACACACATTTCTTGGTAGAATCATGCAGGACTGAAATTTTTGATGTTTTTCTACTCCTCTCATGAGCCCAAACAAGTCTCTAAAAGCATGAGTTTGCAACTACTTTACTTTTGGAGAAAATTCAAAACATTCATTATTCAATAGAGCCCAATAGCAAAACCCAGCGTTTTGAATGAAGAATCACATTTCTTGGTAGAATCATGCAGGATTGAAATTTTTGATGGTTTTTTACTCCTCTCAACAGCCCAAACAAGTTTCTAAAAGGATGAGTTTGCAACTACTTTACTTTTGGAGAAAATTCAAAACATTCATTATTCAATAGGGCCCAAACTATCAAAAACCAGCGGTTTCAATGAACACACATTTCTTGGTAGAATCATGCAGGACTGAAATTTTTGATGTTTTTCTACTCCTCTCATGAGCTCAAAAAAGTCTAAAAGCATGAGTTTGCAACTACTTTACTTTTGGAGAAAATTCAAAACATTCATTATTCAATAGAGCCCAATAGCAAAAACCAGCGTTTTGAATGAAGAATCACATTTCTTGGTAGAATCATGCAGGATTGAAATTTTTGATGGTTTTTCACTCCTCTCAACAGCCCAAACAAGTTTCTAAAAGGATGAGTTTGCAACTACTTTACTTTTGGAGAAAATTCAAAACATTCATTATTCAATAGGGCCCAAACTATCAAAAACCAGCGGTTTCAATGAACACAGATTTCTTGGTAGAATCATGCAGGACTGAAATTTTTGATGTTTTTCTACTCCTCTCATGAGCCCAAACAAGTCTCTAAAAGCATGAGTTTGCAACTACTTTACTTTTGGAGAAAATTCAAAACATTCATTATTCAATAGAGCCCAATAGCAAAACCCAGCGTTTTGAATGAAGAATCACATTTCTTGGTAGAATCATGCAGGATTGAAATTTTTGATGGTTTTTTACTCCTCTCAACAGCCCAAACAAGTTTCTAAAAGGATGAGTTTGCAACTACTTTACTTTTGGAGAAAATTCAAAACATTCATTATTCAATAGGGCCCAAACTATCAAAAACCAGCGGTTTCAATGAACACACATTTCTTGGTAGAATCATGCAGGACTGAAATTTTTGATGTTTTTCTACTCCTCTCATGAGCTCAAAAAAGTCTAAAAGCATGAGTTTGCAACTACTTTACTTTTGGAGAAAATTCAAAACATTCATTATTCAATAGAGCCCAATAGCAAAAACCAGCGTTTTGAATGAAGAATCACATTTCTTGGTAGAATCATGCAGGATTGAAATTTTTGATGGTTTTTTACTCCTCTCAACAGCCCAAACAAGTTTCTAAAAGGATGAGTTTGCAACTACTTTACTTTTGGAGAAAATTAAAAACATTCATTATTCAATAGGGCCCACACTATCAAAAACCAGCGGTTTCAATGAACACACATTTCTTGGTAGAATCATGCAGGACTGAAATTTTTGATGTTTTTCTACTCCTCTCATGAGCCCAAACAAGTCTCTAAAAGCATGAGTTTGCAACTACTTTACTTTTGGAGAAAATTCAAAACATTCATTATTCAATAGAGCCCAATAGCAAAAACCAGCGTTTTGAATGAAGAATCACATTTCTTGGTAGAATCATGCAGGATTGAAATTTTTGATGGTTTTTTACTCCTCTCAACAGCCCAAACAAGTTTCTAAAAGGATGAGTTTGCAACTACTTTACTTTTGGAGAAAATTCAAAACATTCATTATTCAATAGGGCCCAAACTATCAAAAACCAGCGGTTTCAATGAACACACATTTCTTGGTAGAATCATGCAGGACTGAAATTTTTGATGTTTTTCTACTCCTCTCATGAGCCCAAACAAGTCTCCAAAAGCATGGGTTTGCAACTACTTTACTTTTGGAGAAAATTCAAAACATTCATTATTCAATAGAGCCCAATAGCATAAACCAGCGTTTTGAATGAAGAATCACATTTCTTGGTAGAATCATGCAGGATTGAAATTTTTGATGGTTTTTTACTCCTCTCAACAGCCCAAACAAGTTTCTAAAAGGATGAGTTTGCAACTACTTTACTTTTGGAGAAAATTCAAAACATTCATTATTCAATAGGGCCCAAACTATCAAAAACCAGCGGTTTCAATGAACACACATTTCTTGGTAGAATCATGCAGGACTGAAATTTTTGATGTTTTTCTACTCTCGTGAGCACAAACAAGTCTCTAAAAGCATGAGTTTGCAACTACTTTACTTTTGGAGAAAATTCAAAACATTCATTATTCAATAGAGCCCAATAGCAAAAACCAGTGTTTTGAATGAAGAATCACATTTCTTGGTAGAATCATGCAGGATTGAAATTTTTGATGGTTTTTTACTCCTCTCAACAGCCCAAACAAGTTTCTAAAAGGATGAGTTTGCAACTACTTTACTTTTGGAGAAAATTCAAAACATTCATTATTCAATAGGGCCCAAACTATCAAAAACCAGCGGTTTCAATGAACACACATTTCTTGGTAGAATCATGCAGGACTGAAATTTTTGAAGATTTTTTACTCCTCTCAACAGCCCAAACAAGTTTCTAAAAGGATGAGTTTGCAACTACTTTACTTTTGGAGAAAATTCAAAACATTCATTATTCAATAGGGCCCAAACTATCAAAAACCAGCCGTTTCAATAAACACACATGTCTTGGTAGAATCATGCAGGACTGAAATTTTTGATGTTTTTCTACTCCTCTCATGAGCCCAAACAAGTCTCTAAAAGCATGAGTTTGCAACTACTTTACTTTTGGAGAAAATTCAAAACATTCATTATTCAATAGAGCCCAATAGCAAAAACCAGCGTTTTGAATGAAGAATCACATTTCTTGGTAGAATCATGCAGGATTGAAATTTTTGATGGTTTTTTACTCCTCTCAACAGCCCAAACAAGTTTCTAAAAGGATGAGTTTGCAACTACTTTACTTTTGGAGAAAATTCAAAACATTCATTATTCAATAGGGCCCAAACTATCAAAAACCAGCGGTTTCAATGAACACACATTTCTTGGTAGAATCATGCAGGACTGAAATTTTTGATGTTTTTCTACTCCTCTCATGAGCCCAAACAAGTCTCTAAAAGCATGAGTTTGCAACTACTTTACTTTTGGAGAAAATTCAAAACATTCATTATTCAATAGAGCCCAATACCAAAACCCAGCGTTTTGAATGAAGAATCACATTTCTTGGTAGAATCATGCAGGATTGAAATTTTTGATGGTTTTTTACTCCTCTCAACAGCCCAAACAAGTTTCTAAAAGGATGAGTTTGCAACTACTTTACTTTTGGAGAAAATTCAAAACATTCATTATTCAATAGGGCCCAAACTATCAAAAACCAGCGGTTTCAATGAACACACATTTCTTGGTAGAATCATGCAGGACTGAAATTTTTGATGTTTTTCTACTCCTCTCATGAGCTCAAAAAAGTCTAAAAGCATGAGTTTGCAACTACTTTACTTTTGGAGAAAATTCAAAACATTCATTATTCAATAGAGCCCAATAGCAAAAACCAGCGTTTTGAATGAAGAATCACATTTCTTGGTAGAATCATGCAGGATTGAAATTTTTGATGGTTTTTTACTCCTCTCAACAGCCCAAACAAGTTTCTAAAAGGATGAGTTTGCAACTACTTTACTTTTGGAGAAAATTAAAAACATTCATTATTCAATAGGGCCCACACTATCAAAAACCAGCGGTTTCAATGAACACACATTTCTTGGTAGAATCATGCAGGACTGAAATTTTTGATGTTTTTCTACTCCTCTCATGAGCCCAAACAAGTCTCTAAAAGCATGAGTTTGCAACTACTTTACTTTTGGAGAAAATTCAAAACATTCATTATTCAATAGAGCCCAATAGCAAAAACCAGCGTTTTGAATGAAGAATCACATTTCTTGGTAGAATCATGCAGGATTGAAATTTTTGATGGTTTTTTACTCCTCTCAACAGCCCAAACAAGTTTCTAAAAGGATGAGTTTGCAACTACTTTACTTTTGGAGAAAATTCAAAACATTCATTATTCAATAGGGCCCAAACTATCAAAAACCAGCGGTTTCAATGAACACACATTTCTTGGTAGAATCATGCAGGACTGAAATTTTTGATGTTTTTCAACTCCTCTCATGAGCCCAAACAAGTCTCCAAAAGCATGGGTTTGCAACTACTTTACTTTTGGAGAAAATTCAAAACATTCATTATTCAATAGAGCCCAATAGCATAAACCAGCGTTTTGAATGAAGAATCACATTTCTTGGTAGAATCATGCAGGATTGAAATTTTTGATGGTTTTTTACTCCTCTCAACAGCCCAAACAAGTTTCTTAAAGGATGAGTTTGCAACTACTTTACTTTTGGAGAAAATTCAAAACATTCATTATTCAATAGGGCCCAAACTATCAAAAACCAGCGGTTTCAATGAACACACATTTCTTGGTAGAATCATGCAGGACTGAAATTTTTGATGTTTTTCTACTCCTCTCATGAGCTCAAAAAAGTCTAAAAGCATGAGTTTGCAACTACTTTACTTTTGGAGAAAATTCAAAACATTCATTATTCAATAGAGCCCAATAGCATAAACCAGCGTTTTGAATGAAGAATCACATTTCTTGGTAGAATCATGCAGGATTGAAATTTTTGATGGTTTTTTACTCCTCTCAACAGCCCAAACAAGTTTCTAAAAGGATGAGTTTGCAACTACTTTACTTTTGGAGAAAATTCAAAACATTCATTATTCAATAGGGCCCAAACTATCAAAAACCAGCGGTTTCAATGAACACACATTTCTTGGTAGAATCATGCAGGACTGAAATTTTTGATGTTTTTCTACTCTCGTGAGCACAAACAAGTCTCTAAAAGCATGAGTTTGCAACTACTTTACTTTTGGAGAAAATTCAAAACATTCATTATTCAATAGAGCCCAATAGCAAAAACCAGCGTTTTGAATGAAGAATCACATTTCTTGGTAGAATCATGCAGGATTGAAATTTTTGATGGTTTTTCACTCCTCTCAACAGCCCAAACAAGTTTCTAAAAGGATGAGTTTGCAACTACTTTACTTTTGGAGAAAATTCAAAACATTCATTATTCAATAGGGCCCAAACTATCAAAAACCAGCGGTTTCAATGAACACACATTTCTTGGTAGAATCATGCAGGACTGAAATTTTTGATGTTTTTCTACTCCTCTCATGAGCCCAAACAAGTCTCTAAAAGCATGAGTTTGCAACTACTTTACTTTTGGAGAAAATTCAAAACATTCATTATTCAATAGAGCCCAATAGCAAAAACCAGCGTTTTGAATGAAGAATCACATTTCTTGGTAGAATCATGCAGGATTGAAATTTTTGATGGTTTTTTACTCCTCTCAACAGCCCAAACAAGTTTCTAAAAGGATGAGTTTGCAACTACTTTACTTTTGGAGAAAATTCAAAACATTCATTATTCAATAGGGCCCAAACTATCAAAAACCAGCGGTTTCAATGAACACACATTTCTTGGTAGAATCATGCAGGACTGAAATTTTTGATGTTTTTCTACTCCTCTCATGAGCCCAAACAAGTCTCTAAAAGCATGAGTTTGCAACTACTTTACTTTTGGAGAAAATTCAAAACATTCATTATTCAATAGAGCCCAATAGCAAAACCCAGCGTTTTGATTGAAGAATCACATTTCTTGGTAGAATCATGCAGGATTGAAATTTTTGATGGTTTTTTACTCCTCTCAACAGCCCAAACAAGTTTCTAAAAGGATGAGTTTGCAACTACTTTACTTTTGGAGAAAATTCAAAACATTCATTATTCAATAGGGCCCACACTATCAAAAACCAGCGGTTTCAATGAACACACATTTCTTGGTTGAATCATGCAGGACTGAAATTTTTGATGTTTTTCTACTCCTCTCATGAGCCCAAACAAGTCTCTAAAAGCATGAGTTTGCAACTACTTTACTTTTGGAGAAAATTCAAAACATTCATTATTCAATAGAGCCCAATAGCAAAAACCAGCGTTTTGAATGAAGAATCACATTTCTTGGTAGAATCATGCAGGATTGAAATTTTTGATGGTTTTTTACTCCTCTCAACAGCCCAAACAAGTTTCTAAAAGGATGAGTTTGCAACTACTTTACTTTTGGAGAAAATTCAAAACATTCATTATTCAATAGGGCCCAAACTATCAAAAACCAGCGGTTTCAATGAACACACATTTCTTGGTAGAATCATGCAGGACTGAAATTTTTGATGTTTTTCTACTCCTCTCATGAGCCCAAACAAGTCTCCAAAAGCATGGGTTTGCAACTACTTTACTTTTGGAGAAAATTCAAAACATTCATTATTCAATAGAGCCCAATAGCATAAACCAGCGTTTTGAATGAAGAATCACATTTCTTGGTAGAATCATGCAGGATTGAAATTTTTGATGGTTTTTTACTCCTCTCAACAGCCCAAACAAGTTTCTAAAAGGATGAGTTTGCAACTACTTTACTTTTGGAGAAAATTCAAAACATTCATTATTCAATAGGGCCCAAACTATCAAAAACCAGCGGTTTCAATGAACACACATTTCTTGGTAGAATCATGCAGGACTGAAATTTTTGATGTTTTTCTACTCTCGTGAGCACAAACAAGTCTCTAAAAGCATGAGTTTGCAACTACTTTACTTTTGGAGAAAATTCAAAACATTCATTATTCAATAGAGCCCAATAGCAAAAACCAGCGTTTTGAATGAAGAATCACATTTCTTGGTAGAATCATGCAGGATTGAAATTTTTGATGGTTTTTTACTCCTCTCAACAGCCCAAACAAGTTTCTAAAAGGATGAGTTTGCAACTACTTTACTTTTGGAGAAAATTCAAAACATTCATTATTCAATAGGGCCCAAACTATCAAAAACCAGCGGTTTCAATGAACACACATTTCTTGGTAGAATCATGCAGGACTGAAATTTTTGATGTTTTTCTACTCCTCTCATGAGCCCAAACAAGTCTCTAAAAGCATGAGTTTGCAACTACTTTACTTTTGGAGAAAATTCAAAACATTCATTATTCAATAGAGCCCAATAGCAAAACCCAGCGTTTTGATTGAAGAATCACATTTCTTGGTAGAATCATGCAGGATTGAAATTTTTGATGGTTTTTTACTCCTCTCAACAGCCCAAACAAGTTTCTAAAAGGATGAGTTTGCAACTACTTTACTTTTGGAGAAAATTAAAAACATTCATTATTCAATAGGGCCCACACTATCAAAAACCAGCGGTTTCAATGAACACACATTTCTTGGTTGAATCATGCAGGACTGAAATTTTTGATGTTTTTCTACTCCTCTCATGAGCCCAAACAAGTCTCTAAAAGCATGAGTTTGCAACTACTTTACTTTTGGAGAAAATTCAAAACATTCATTATTCAATAGAGCCCAATAGCAAAAACCAGCGTTTTGAATGAAGAATCACATTTCTTGGTAGAATCATGCAGGATTGAAATTTTTGATGGTTTTTTACTCCTCTCAACAGCCCAAACAAGTTTCTAAAAGGATGAGTTTGCAACTACTTTACTTTTGGAGAAAATTCAAAACATTCATTATTCAATAGGGCCCAAACTATCAAAAACCAGCGGTTTCAATGAACACACATTTCTTGGTAGAATCATGCAGGACTGAAATTTTTGATGTTTTTCTACTCCTCTCATGAGCCCAAACAAGTCTCCAAAAGCATGGGTTTGCAACTACTTTACTTTTGGAGAAAATTCAAAACATTCATTATTCAATAGAGCCCAATAGCATAAACCAGCGTTTTGAATGAAGAATCACATTTCTTGGTAGAATCATGCAGGATTGAAATTTTTGATGGTTTTTTACTCCTCTCAACAGCCCAAACAAGTTTCTAAAAGGATGAGTTTGCAACTACTTTACTTTTGGAGAAAATTCAAAACATTCATTATTCAATAGGGCCCAAACTATCAAAAACCAGCGGTTTCAATGAACACACATTTCTTGGTAGAATCATGCAGGACTGAAATTTTTGATGTTTTTCTACTCTCGTGAGCACAAACAAGTCTCTAAAAGCATGAGTTTGCAACTACTTTACTTTTGGAGAAAATTCAAAACATTCATTATTCAATAGAGCCCAATAGCAAAAACCAGTGTTTTGAATGAAGAATCACATTTCTTGGTAGAATCATGCAGGATTGAAATTTTTGATGGTTTTTTACTCCTCTCAACAGCCCAAACAAGTTTCTAAAAGGATGAGTTTGCAACTACTTTACTTTTGGAGAAAATTCAAAACATTCATTATTCAATAGGGCCCAAACTATCAAAAACCAGCGGTTTCAATGAACACACATTTCTTGGTAGAATCATGCAGGACTGAAATTTTTGAAGATTTTTTACTCCTCTCAACAGCCCAAACAAGTTTCTAAAAGGATGAGTTTGCAACTACTTTACTTTTGGAGAAAATTCAAAACATTCATTATTCAATAGGGCCCAAACTATCAAAAACCAGCCGTTTCAATAAACACACATGTCTTGGTAGAATCATGCAGGACTGAAATTTTTGATGTTTTTCTACTCCTCTCATGAGCCCAAACAAGTCTCTAAAAGCATGAGTTTGCAACTACTTTACTTTTGGAGAAAATTCAAAACATTCATTATTCAATAGAGCCCAATAGCAAAAACCAGCGTTTTGAATGAAGAATCACATTTCTTGGTAGAATCATGCAGGATTGAAATTTTTGATGTTTTTCTACTCCTCTCATGAGCCCAAACAAGTCTCCAAAAGCATGGGTTTGCAACTACTTTACTTTTGGAGAAAATTCAAAACATTCATTATTCAATAGAGCCCAATAGCATAAACCAGCGTTTTGAATGAAGAATCACATTTCTTGGTAGAATCATGCAGGATTGAAATTTTTGATGGTTTTTTACTCCTCTCAACAGCCCAAACAAGTTTCTAAAAGGATGAGTTTGCAACTACTTTACTTTTGGAGAAAATTCAAAACATTCATTATTCAATAGGGCCCAAACTATCAAAAACCAGCGGTTTCAATGAACACACATTTCTTGGTAGAATCATGCAGGACTGAAATTTTTGATGTTTTTCTACTCTCGTGAGCACAAACAAGTCTCTAAAAGCATGAGTTTGCAACTACTTTACTTTTGGAGAAAATTCAAAACATTCATTATTCAATAGAGCCCAATAGCAAAAACCAGTGTTTTGAATGAAGAATCACATTTCTTGGTAGAATCATGCAGGATTGAAATTTTTGATGGTTTTTTACTCCTCTCAACAGCCCAAACAAGTTTCTAAAAGGATGAGTTTGCAACTACTTTACTTTTGGAGAAAATTCAAAACATTCATTATTCAATAGGGCCCAAACTATCAAAAACCAGCGGTTTCAATGAACACACATTTCTTGGTAGAATCATGCAGGACTGAAATTTTTGAAGATTTTTTACTCCTCTCAACAGCCCAAACAAGTTTCTAAAAGGATGAGTTTGCAACTACTTTACTTTTGGAGAAAATTCAAAACATTCATTATTCAATAGGGCCCAAACTATCAAAAACCAGCCGTTTCAATAAACACACATGTCTTGGTAGAATCATGCAGGACTGAAATTTTTGATGTTTTTCTACTCCTCTCATGAGCCCAAACAAGTCTCTAAAAGCATGAGTTTGCAACTACTTTACTTTTGGAGAAAATTCAAAACATTCATTATTCAATAGAGCCCAATAGCAAAAACCAGCGTTTTGAATGAAGAATCACATTTCTTGGTAGAATCATGCAGGATTGAAATTTTTGATGGTTTTTTACTCCTCTCAACAGCCCAAACAAGTTTCTAAAAGGATGAGTTTGCAACTACTTTACTTTTGGAGAAAATTCAAAACATTCATTATTCAATAGGGCCCAAACTATCAAAAACCAGCGGTTTCAATGAACACACATTTCTTGGTAGAATCATGCAGGACTGAAATTTTTGATGTTTTTCTACTCCTCTCATGAGCCCAAACAAGTCTCTAAAAGCATGAGTTTGCAACTACTTTACTTTTGGAGAAAATTCAAAACATTCATTATTCAATAGAGTCCAATAGCAAAACCCAGCGTTTTGAATGAAGAATCACATTTCTTGGTAGAATCATGCAGGATTGAAATTTTTGATGGTTTTTTACTCCTCTCAACAGCCCAAACAAGTTTCTAAAAGGATGAGTTTGCAACTACTTTACTTTTGGAGAAAATTCAAAACATTCATTATTCAATAGGGCCCAAACTATCAAAAACCAGCGGTTTCAATGAACACACATTTCTTGGTAGAATCATGCAGGACTGAAATTTTTGATGTTTTTCTACTCCTCTCATGAGCTCAAAAAAGTCTAAAAGCATGAGTTTGCAACTACTTTACTTTTGGAGAAAATTCAAAACATTCATTATTCAATAGAGCCCAATAGCAAAAACCAGCGTTTTGAATGAAGAATCACATTTCTTGGTAGAATCATGCAGGATTGAAATTTTTGATGGTTTTTTACTCCTCTCAACAGCCCAAACAAGTTTCTAAAAGGATGAGTTTGCAACTACTTTACTTTTGGAGAAAATTAAAAACATTCATTATTCAATAGGGCCCACACTATCAAAAACCAGCGGTTTCAATGAACACACATTTCTTGGTAGAATCATGCAGGACTGAAATTTTTGATGTTTTTCTACTCCTCTCATGAGCCCAAACAAGTCTCTAAAAGCATGAGTTTGCAACTACTTTACTTTTGGAGAAAATTCAAAACATTCATTATTCAATAGAGCCCAATAGCAAAAACCAGCGTTTTGAATGAAGAATCACATTTCTTGGTAGAATCATGCAGGATTGAAATTTTTGATGGTTTTTTACTCCTCTCAACAGCCCAAACAAGTTTCTAAAAGGATGAGTTTGCAACTACTTTACTTTTGGAGAAAATTCAAAACATTCATTATTCAATAGGGCCCAAACTATCAAAAACCAGCGGTTTCAATGAACACACATTTCTTGGTAGAATCATGCAGGACTGAAATTTTTGATGTTTTTCTACTCCTCTCATGAGCCCAAACAAGTCTCCAAAAGCATGGGTTTGCAACTACTTTACTTTTGGAGAAAATTCAAAACATTCATTATTCAATAGAGCCCAATAGCATAAACCAGCGTTTTGAATGAAGAATCACATTTCTTGGTAGAATCATGCAGGATTGAAATTTTTGATGGTTTTTTACTCCTCTCAACAGCCCAAACAAGTTTCTTAAAGGATGAGTTTGCAACTACTTTACTTTTGGAGAAAATTCAAAACATTCATTATTCAATAGGGCCCAAACTATCAAAAACCAGCGGTTTCAATGAACACACATTTCTTGGTAGAATCATGCAGGACTGAAATTTTTGATGTTTTTCTACTCCTCTCATGAGCCCAAACAAGTCTCTAAAAGCATGAGTTTGCAACTACTTTACTTTTGGAGAAAATTCAAAACATTCATTATTCAATAGAGCCCAATAGCAAAACCCAGCGTTTTGAATGAAGAATCACATTTCTTGGTAGAATCATGCAGGATTGAAATTTTTGATGGTTTTTTACTCCTCTCAACAGCCCAAACAAGTTTCTAAAAGGATGAGTTTGCAACTACTTTACTTTTGGAGAAAATTCAAAACATTCATTATTCAATAGGGCCCAAACTATCAAAAACCAGCGGTTTCAATGAACACACATTTCTTGGTAGAATCATGCAGGACTGAAATTTTTGATGTTTTTCTACTCCTCTCATGAGCTCAAAAAAGTCTAAAAGCATGAGTTTGCAACTACTTTACTTTTGGAGAAAATTCAAAACATTCATTATTCAATAGAGCCCAATAGCAAAAACCAGCGTTTTGAATGAAGAATCACATTTCTTGGTAGAATCATGCAGGATTGAAATTTTTGATGGTTTTTTACTCCTCTCAACAGCCCAAACAAGTTTCTAAAAGGATGAGTTTGCAACTACTTTACTTTTGGAGAAAATTAAAAACATTCATTATTCAATAGGGCCCACACTATCAAAAACCAGCGGTTTCAATGAACACACATTTCTTGGTAGAATCATGCAGGACTGAAATTTTTGATGTTTTTCTACTCCTCTCATGAGCCCAAACAAGTCTCTAAAAGCATGAGTTTGCAACTACTTTACTTTTGGAGAAAATTCAAAACATTCATTATTCAATAGAGCCCAATAGCAAAAACCAGCGTTTTGAATGAAGAATCACATTTCTTGGTAGAATCATGCAGGATTGAAATTTTTGATGGTTTTTTACTCCTCTCAACAGCCCAAACAAGTTTCTAAAAGGATGAGTTTGCAACTACTTTACTTTTGGAGAAAATTCAAAACATTCATTATTCAATAGGGCCCAAACTATCAAAAACCAGCGGTTTCAATGAACACACATTTCTTGGTAGAATCATGCAGGACTGAAATTTTTGATGTTTTTCTACTCCTCTCATGAGCCCAAACAAGTCTCCAAAAGCATGGGTTTGCAACTACTTTACTTTTGGAGAAAATTCAAAACATTCATTATTCAATAGAGCCCAATAGCATAAACCAGCGTTTTGAATGAATAATCACATTTCTTGGTAGAATCATGCAGGATTGAAATTTTTGATGGTTTTTTACTCCTCTCAACAGCCCAAACAAGTTTCTAAAAGGATGAGTTTGCAACTACTTTACTTTTGGAGAAAATTCAAAACATTCATTATTCAATAGGGCCCAAACTATCAAAAACCAGCGGTTTCAATGAACACACATTTCTTGGTAGAATCATGCAGGACTGAAATTTTTGATGTTTTTCTACTCTCGTGAGCACAAACAAGTCTCTAAAAGCATGAGTTTGCAACTACTTTACTTTTGGAGAAAATTCAAAACATTCATTATTCAATAGAGCCCAATAGCAAAAACCAGCGTTTTGAATGAAGAATCACATTTCTTGGTAGAATCATGCAGGATTGAAATTTTTGATGGTTTTTCACTCCTCTCAACAGCCCAAACAAGTTTCTAAAAGGATGAGTTTGCAACTACTTTACTTTTGGAGAAAATTCAAAACATTCATTATTCAATAGGGCCCAAACTATCAAAAACCAGCGGTTTCAATGAACACACATTTCTTGGTAGAATCATGCAGGACTGAAATTTTTGATGTTTTTCTACTCCTCTCATGAGCCCAAACAAGTCTCTAAAAGCATGAGTTTGCAACTACTTTACTTTTGGAGAAAATTCAAAACATTCATTATTCAATAGAGCCCAATAGCAAAACCCAGCGTTTTGAATGAAGAATCACATTTCTTGGTAGAATCATGCAGGATTGAAATTTTTGATGGTTTTTTACTCCTCTCAACAGCCCAAACAAGTTTCTAAAAGGATGAGTTTGCAACTACTTTACTTTTGGAGAAAATTCAAAACATTCATTATTCAATAGGGCCCAAACTATCAAAAACCAGCGGTTTCAATGAACACACATTTCTTGGTAGAATCATGCAGGACTGAAATTTTTGATGTTTTTCTACTCCTCTCATGAGCTCAAAAAAGTCTAAAAGCATGAGTTTGCAACTACTTTACTTTTGGAGAAAATTCAAAACATTCATTATTCAATAGAGCCCAATAGCAAAAACCAGCGTTTTGAATGAAGAATCACATTTCTTGGTAGAATCATGCAGGATTGAAATTTTTGATGGTTTTTTACTCCTCTCAACAGCCCAAACAAGTTTCTAAAAGGATGAGTTTGCAACTACTTTACTTTTGGAGAAAATTAAAAACATTCATTATTCAATAGGGCCCACACTATCAAAAACCAGCGGTTTCAATGAACACACATTTCTTGGTAGAATCATGCAGGACTGAAATTTTTGATGTTTTTCTACTCCTCTCATGAGCCCAAACAAGTCTCTAAAAGCATGAGTTTGCAACTACTTTACTTTTGGAGAAAATTCAAAACATTCATTATTCAATAGAGCCCAATAGCAAAAACCAGCGTTTTGAATGAAGAATCACATTTCTTGGTAGAATCATGCAGGATTGAAATTTTTGATGGTTTTTTACTCCTCTCAACAGCCCAAACAAGTTTCTAAAAGGATGAGTTTGCAACTACTTTACTTTTGGAGAAAATTCAAAACATTCATTATTCAATAGGGCCCAAACTATCAAAAACCAGCGGTTTCAATGAACACACATTTCTTGGTAGAATCATGCAGGACTGAAATTTTTGATGTTTTTCTACTCCTCTCATGAGCCCAAACAAGTCTCCAAAAGCATGGGTTTGCAACTACTTTACTTTTGGAGAAAATTCAAAACATTCATTATTCAATAGAGCCCAATAGCAAAAACCAGCGTTTTGAATGAAGAATCACATTTCTTGGTAGAATCATGCAGGATTGAAATTTTTGATGGTTTTTTACTCCTCTCAACAGCCCAAACAAGTTTCTAAAAGGATGAGTTTGCAACTACTTTACTTTTGGAGAAAATTCAAAACATTCATTATTCAAGAGGGCCCAAACTATCAAAAACCAGCGGTTTCAATGAACACACATTTCTTGGTAGAATCATGCAGGACTGAAATTTTTGATGTTTTTCTACTCGTCTCATGAGCCCAAACAAGTCTCTAAAAGCATGACTTTGCAACTACTTTACTTTTGGAGAAAATTCAAAACATTCGTTATTCAATAGGGCCCAAACTATCAAAAACCAGCGGTTTGAATGAACACACATTTCTTGGTAGAATCATGCAGGACTGAAATTTTTGATGTTTTTCTACTCCTCTCATGAGCCCAAACAAGTCTCTAAAAGCATGAGTTTGCAACTACTTTACTTTTGGAGAAAATTCAAAACATTCATTATTCAATAGAGCCCAATAGCAAAAACCAGCGTTTTGAATGAAGAATCACATTTCTTGGTAGAATCATGCAGGATTGAAATTTTTGATGGTTTTTTACTCCTCTCAACAGCCCAAACAAGTTTCTAAAAGGATGAGTTTGCAACTACTTTACTTTTGGAGAAAATTCAAAACATTCATTATTCAATAGGGCCCAAACTATCAAAAACCAGCGGTTTCAATGAACACACATTTCTTGGTAGAATCATGCAGGACTGAAATTTTTGATGTTTTTCTACTCCTCTCATGAGCTCAAAAAAGTCTAAAAGCATGAGTTTGCAACTACTTTACTTTTGGAGAAAATTCAAAACATTCATTATTCAATAGAGCCCAATAGCAAAAACCAGCGTTTTGAATGAAGAATCACATTTCTTGGTAGAATCATGCAGGATTGAAATTTTTGATGGTTTTTTACTCCTCTCAACAGCCCAAACAAGTTTCTAAAAGGATGAGTTTGCAACTACTTTACTTTTGGAGAAAATTAAAAACATTCATTATTCAATAGGGCCCACACTATCAAAAACCAGCGGTTTCAATGAACACACATTTCTTGGTAGAATCATGCAGGACTGAAATTTTTGATGTTTTTCTACTCCTCTCATGAGCCCAAACAAGTCTCTAAAAGCATGAGTTTGCAACTACTTTACTTTTGGAGAAAATTCAAAACATTCATTATTCAATAGAGCCCAATAGCAAAAACCAGCGTTTTGAATGAAGAATCACATTTCTTGGTAGAATCATGCAGGATTGAAATTTTTGATGGTTTTTTACTCCTCTCAACAGCCCAAACAAGTTTCTAAAAGGATGAGTTTGCAACTACTTTACTTTTGGAGAAAATTCAAAACATTCATTATTCAATAGGGCCCAAACTATCAAAAACCAGCGGTTTCAATGAACACACATTTCTTGGTAGAATCATGCAGGACTGAAATTTTTGATGTTTTTCTACTCCTCTCATGAGCCCAAACAAGTCTCCAAAAGCATGGGTTTGCAACTACTTTACTTTTGGAGAAAATTCAAAACATTCATTATTCAATAGAGCCCAATAGCATAAACCAGCGTTTTGAATGAAGAATCACATTTCTTGGTAGAATCATGCAGGATTGAAATTTTTGATGGTTTTTTACTCCTCTCAACAGCCCAAACAAGTTTCTAAAAGGATGAGTTTGCAACTACTTTACTTTTGGAGAAAATTCAAAACATTCATTATTCAATAGGGCCCAAACTATCAAAAACCAGCGGTTTCAATGAACACACATTTCTTGGTAGAATCATGCAGGACTGAAATTTTTGATGTTTTTCTACTCTCGTGAGCACAAACAAGTCTCTAAAAGCATGAGTTTGCAACTACTTTACTTTTGGAGAAAATTCAAAACATTCATTATTCAATAGAGCCCAATAGCAAAAACCAGCGTTTTGAATGAAGAATCACATTTCTTGGTAGAATCATGCAGGATTGAAATTTTTGATGGTTTTTTACTCCTCTCAACAGCCCAAACAAGTTTCTAAAAGGATGAGTTTGCAACTACTTTACTTTTGGAGAAAATTCAAAACATTCATTATTCAAGAGGGCCCAAACTATCAAAAACCAGCGGTTTCAATGAACACACATTTCTTGGTAGAATCATGCAGGACTGAAATTTTTGATGTTTTTCTACTCCTCTCATGAGCCCAAACAAGTCTCTAAAAGCATGACTTTGCAACTACTTTACTTTTGGAGAAAATTCAAAACATTCGTTATTCAATAGGGCCCAAACTATCAAAAACCAGCGGTTTGAATGAACACACATTTCTTGGTAGAATCATGCAGGACTGAAATTTTTGATGTTTTTCTACTCCTCTCATGAGCCCAAACAAGTCTCTAAAAGCATGAGTTTGCAACTACTTTACTTTTGGAGAAAATTCAAAACATTCATTATTCAATAGAGCCCAATAGCAAAAACCAGCGTTTTGAATGAAGAATCACATTTCTTGGTAGAATCATGCAGGATTGAAATTTTTGATGGTTTTTTACTCCTCTCAACAGCCCAAACAAGTTTCTAAAAGGATGAGTTTGCAACTACTTTACTTTTGGAGAAAATTCAAAACATTCATTATTCAATAGGGCCCAAACTATCAAAAACCAGCGGTTTCAATGAACACACATTTCTTGGTAGAATCATGCAGGACTGAAATTTTTGATGTTTTTCTACTCCTCTCATGAGCCCAAACAAGTCTCTAAAAGCATGACTTTGCAACTACTTTACTTTTGGAGAAAATTCAAAACATTCATTATTCAATAGGGCCCAAACTATCAAAAACCAGCGGTTTGAATGAACACACATTTCTTGGTAGAATCATGCAGGACTGAAATTTTTGATGTTTTTCTACTCCTCTCATGAGCACAAACAAGTCTCTAAAAGCATGAGTTTGCAACTACTTTACTTTTGGAGAAAATTCAAAACATTCATTATTCAATAGAGCCCAATAGCAAAAACCAGCGTTTTGAATGAAGAATCACATTTCTTGGTAGAATCATGCAGGATTGAAATTTTTGATTGTTTTTTACTCCTCTCAACAGCCCAAACAAGTTTCTAAAAGGATGAGTTTGCAACTACTTTACTTTTGGAGAAAATTCAAAACATTCATTATTCAATAGGGCCCAAACTATCAAAAACCAGCGGTTTCAATGAACACACATTTCTTGGTAGAATCATGCAGGACTGAAATTTTTGATGTTTTTCTACTCCTCTCATGAGCCCAAACAAGTCTCTAAAAGCATGAGTTTGCAACTACTTTACTTTTGGAGAAAATTCAAAACATTCATTATTCAATAGAGCCCAATAGCAAAACCCAGCGTTTTGAATGAAGAATCACATTTCTTGGTAGAATCATGCAGGATTGAAATTTTTGATGGTTTTTTACTCCTCTCAACAGCCCAAACAAGTTTCTAAAAGGATGAGTTTGCAACTACTTTACTTTTGGAGAAAATTCAAAACATTCATTATTCAATAGGGCCCAAACTATCAAAAACCAGCGGTTTCAATGAACACACATTTCTTGGTAGAATCATGCAGGACTGAAATTTTTGATGTTTTTCTACTCCTCTCATGAGCCCAAAAAAGTCTAAAAGCATGAGTTTGCAACTACTTTACTTTTGGAGAAAATTCAAAACATTCATTATTCAATAGAGCCCAATAGCAAAAACCAGCGTTTTGAATGAAGAATCACATTTCTTGGTAGAATCATGCAGGATTGAAATTTTTGATGGTTTTTTACTCCTCTCAACAGCCCAAACAAGTTTCTAAAAGGATGAGTTTGCAACTACTTTACTTTTGGAGAAAATTCAAAACATTCATTATTCAATAGGGCCCAAACTATCAAAAACCAGCGGTTTCAATGAACACACATTTCTTGGTAGAATCATGCAGGACTGAAATTTTTGATGTTTTTCTACTCCTCTCATGAGCCCAAACAAGTCTCTAAAAGCATGAGTTTGCAACTACTTTACTTTTGGAGAAAATTCAAAACATTCATTATTCAATAGAGCTCAATAGCAAAAACCAGCGTTTTGAATGAAGAATCACATTTCTTGGTAGAATCATGCAGGATTGAAATTTTTGATGGTTTTTTACTCCTCTCAACAGCCCAAACAAGTTTCTAAAAGGATGAGTTTGCAACTACTTTACTTTTGGAGAAAATTCAAAACATTCATTATTCAATAGGGCCCAAACTATCAAAAACCAGCCGTTTCAATGAACACACATGTCTTGGTAGAATCATGCAGGGCTGAAATTTTTGATGTTTTTCTACTCATCTCATGAACCCAAACAAGTCTCTAAAAGCATGAGTTTGCAACTACTTTACTTTTGGAGAAAATTCAAAACATTCATTATTCAATAGAGCCCAATAGCAAAAACCAGCGTTTTGAATGAAGAATCACATTTCTTGGTAGAATCATGCAGGATTGAAATTTTTGATGGTTTTTTACTCCTCTCAACAGCCCAAACAAGTTTCTAAAAGGATGAGTTTGCAACTACTTTACTTTTGGAGAAAATTCAAACATTCATTATTCAAAAGGGCCCAAACTATCAAAAACCAGCGGTTTCAATGAACACACATTTCTTGGTAGAATCATGCAGGACTGAAATTTTTGATGTTTTTCTACTCCTCTCATGAGCCCAAACAAGTCTCTAAAAGCATGAGTTTGCAACTACTTTACTTTTGGAGAAAATTCAAAACATTCATTATTCAATAGGGCCCAAACTATCAAAAACCAGCAGTTTGAATGAACACACATTTCTTGGTAGAATCATGCAGGACTGAAATTTTTGATGTTTTTCTACTCCTCTCATGAGCCCAAACAAGTCTCTAAAAGCATGCGTTTGCAACTACTTTACTTTTGGAGAAAATTCAAAACATTCATTATTCAATAGAGCCCAATAGCAAAAACCAGCGTTTTGAATGAAGAATCACATTTCTTGGTAGAATCATGCAGGATTGAAATTTTTGAAGATTTTTTACTCCTCTCAACAGCCCAAACAAGTTTCTAAAAGGATGAGTTTGCAACTACTTTACTTTTGGAGAAAATTCAAAACATTCATTATTCAATAGGGCCCAAACTATCAAAAACCAGCCGTTTCAATGAACACACATGTCTTGGTAGAATCATGCAGGACTGAAATTTTTGATGTTTTTCTACTCCTCTCATGAGCCCAAACAAGTCTCTAAAAGCATGAGTTTGCAACTACTTTACTTTTGGAGAAAATTCAAAACATTCATTATTCAATAGAGCCCAATAGCAAAAACCAGCGTTTTGAATGAAGAATCACATTTCTTGGTAGAATCATGCAGGATTGAAATTTTTGATGGTTTTTTACTCCTCTCAACAGCCCAAACAAGTTTCTAAAAGGATGAGTTTGCAACTACTTTACTTTTGGAGAAAATTCAAAACATTCATTATTCAATAGGGCCCAAACTATCAAAAACCAGCGGTTTCAATGAACACACATTTCTTGGTAGAATCATGCAGGACTGAAATTTTTGATGTTTTTCTACTCCTCTCATGAGCCCAAACAAGTCTCTAAAAGCATGAGTTTGCAACTACTTTACTTTTGGAGAAAATTCAAAACATTCATTATTCAATAGAGCCCAATAGCAAAACCCAGCGTTTTGAATGAAGAATCACATTTCTTGGTAGAATCATGCAGGATTGAAATTTTTGATGGTTTTTTACTCCTCTCAACAGCCCAAACAAGTTTCTAAAAGGATGAGTTTGCAACTACTTTACTTTTGGAGAAAATTCAAAACATTCATTATTCAATAGGGCCCAAACTATCAAAAACCAGCGGTTTCAATGAACACACATTTCTTGGTAGAATCATGCAGGACTGAAATTTTTGATGTTTTTCTACTCCTCTCATGAGCTCAAAAAAGTCTAAAAGCATGAGTTTGCAACTACTTTACTTTTGGAGAAAATTCAAAACATTCATTATTCAATAGAGCCCAATAGCAAAAACCAGCGTTTTGAATGAAGAATCACATTTCTTGGTAGAATCATGCAGGATTGAAATTTTTGATGGTTTTTTACTCCTCTCAACAGCCCAAACAAGTTTCTAAAAGGATGAGTTTGCAACTACTTTACTTTTGGAGAAAATTAAAAACATTCATTATTCAATAGGGCCCACACTATCAAAAACCAGCGGTTTCAATGAACACACATTTCTTGGTAGAATCATGCAGGACTGAAATTTTTGATGTTTTTCTACTCCTCTCATGAGCCCAAACAAGTCTCTAAAAGCATGAGTTTGCAACTACTTTACTTTTGGAGAAAATTCAAAACATTCATTATTCAATAGAGCCCAATAGCAAAAACCAGCGTTTTGAATGAAGAATCACATTTCTTGGTAGAATCATGCAGGATTGAAATTTTTGATGGTTTTTTACTCCTCTCAACAGCCCAAACAAGTTTCTAAAAGGATGAGTTTGCAACTACTTTACTTTTGGAGAAAATTCAAAACATTCATTATTCAATAGGGCCCAAACTATCAAAAACCAGCGGTTTCAATGAACACACATTTCTTGGTAGAATCATGCAGGACTGAAATTTTTGATGTTTTTCTACTCCTCTCATGAGCCCAAACAAGTCTCCAAAAGCATGGGTTTGCAACTACTTTACTTTTGGAGAAAATTCAAAACATTCATTATTCAATAGAGCCCAATAGCAAAAACCAGCGTTTTGAATGAAGAATCACATTTCTTGGTAGAATCATGCAGGATTGAAATTTTTGATGGTTTTTTACTCCTCTCAACAGCCCAAACAAGTTTCTAGAAGGATGAGTTTGCAACTACTTTACTTTTGGAGAAAATTCAAAACATTCATTATTCAAGAGGGCCCAAACTATCAAAAACCAGCGGTTTCAATGAACACACATTTCTTGGTAGAATCATGCAGGACTGAAATTTTTGATGTTTTTCTACTCGTCTCATGAGCCCAAACAAGTCTCTAAAAGCATGACTTTGCAACTACTTTACTTTTGGAGAAAATTCAAAACATTCGTTATTCAATAGGGCCCAAACTATCAAAAACCAGCGGTTTGAATGAACACACATTTCTTGGTAGAATCATGCAGGACTGAAATTTTTGATGTTTTTCTACTCCTCTCATGAGCCCAAACAAGTCTCTAAAAGCATGAGTTTGCAACTACTTTACTTTTGGAGAAAATTCAAAACATTCATTATTCAATAGAGCCCAATAGCAAAAACCAGCGTTTTGAATGAAGAATCACATTTCTTGGTAGAATCATGCAGGATTGAAATTTTTGATGGTTTTTTACTCCTCTCAACAGCCCAAACAAGTTTCTAAAAGGATGAGTTTGCAACTACTTTACTTTTGGAGAAAATTCAAAACATTCATTATTCAATAGGGCCCAAACTATCAAAAACCAGCGGTTTCAATGAACACACATTTCTTGGTAGAATCATGCAGGACTGAAATTTTTGATGTTTTTCTACTCCTCTCATGAGCTCAAAAAAGTCTAAAAGCATGAGTTTGCAACTACTTTACTTTTGGAGAAAATTCAAAACATTCATTATTCAATAGAGCCCAATAGCAAAAACCAGCGTTTTGAATGAAGAATCACATTTCTTGGTAGAATCATGCAGGATTGAAATTTTTGATGGTTTTTTACTCCTCTCAACAGCCCAAACAAGTTTCTAAAAGGATGAGTTTGCAACTACTTTACTTTTGGAGAAAATTAAAAACATTCATTATTCAATAGGGCCCACACTATCAAAAACCAGCGGTTTCAATGAACACACATTTCTTGGTAGAATCATGCAGGACTGAAATTTTTGATGTTTTTCTACTCCTCTCATGAGCCCAAACAAGTCTCTAAAAGCATGAGTTTGCAACTACTTTACTTTTGGAGAAAATTCAAAACATTCATTATTCAATAGAGCCCAATAGCAAAAACCAGCGTTTTGAATGAAGAATCACATTTCTTGGTAGAATCATGCAGGATTGAAATTTTTGATGGTTTTTTACTCCTCTCAACAGCCCAAACAAGTTTCTAAAAGGATGAGTTTGCAACTACTTTACTTTTGGAGAAAATTCAAAACATTCATTATTCAATAGGGCCCAAACTATCAAAAACCAGCGGTTTCAATGAACACACATTTCTTGGTAGAATCATGCAGGACTGAAATTTTTGATGTTTTTCTACTCCTCTCATGAGCCCAAACAAGTCTCCAAAAGCATGGGTTTGCAACTACTTTACTTTTGGAGAAAATTCAAAACATTCATTATTCAATAGAGCCCAATAGCATAAACCAGCGTTTTGAATGAAGAATCACATTTCTTGGTAGAATCATGCAGGATTGAAATTTTTGATGGTTTTTTACTCCTCTCAACAGCCCAAACAAGTTTCTAAAAGGATGAGTTTGCAACTACTTTACTTTTGGAGAAAATTCAAAACATTCATTATTCAATAGGGCCCAAACTATCAAAAACCAGCGGTTTCAATGAACACACATTTCTTGGTAGAATCATGCAGGACTGAAATTTTTGATGTTTTTCTACTCTCGTGAGCACAAACAAGTCTCTAAAAGCATGAGTTTGCAACTACTTTACTTTTGGAGAAAATTCAAAACATTCATTATTCAATAGAGCCCAATAGCAAAAACCAGCGTTTTGAATGAAGAATCACATTTCTTGGTAGAATCATGCAGGATTGAAATTTTTGATGGTTTTTTACTCCTCTCAACAGCCCAAACAAGTTTCTAAAAGGATGAGTTTGCAACTACTTTACTTTTGGAGAAAATTCAAAACATTCATTATTCAAGAGGGCCCAAACTATCAAAAACCAGCGGTTTCAATGAACACACATTTCTTGGTAGAATCATGCAGGACTGAAATTTTTGATGTTTTTCTACTCCTCTCATGAGCCCAAACAAGTCTCTAAAAGCATGACTTTGCAACTACTTTACTTTTGGAGAAAATTCAAAACATTCGTTATTCAATAGGGCCCAAACTATCAAAAACCAGCGGTTTGAATGAACACACATTTCTTGGTAGAATCATGCAGGACTGAAATTTTTGATGTTTTTCTACTCCTCTCATGAGCCCAAACAAGTCTCTAAAAGCATGAGTTTGCAACTACTTTACTTTTGGAGAAAATTCAAAACATTCATTATTCAATAGAGCCCAATAGCAAAAACCAGCGTTTTGAATGAAGAATCACATTTCTTGGTAGAATCATGCAGGATTGAAATTTTTGATGGTTTTTTACTCCTCTCAACAGCCCAAACAAGTTTCTAAAAGGATGAGTTTGCAACTACTTTACTTTTGGAGAAAATTCAAAACATTCATTATTCAATAGGGCCCAAACTATCAAAAACCAGCGGTTTCAATGAACACACATTTCTTGGTAGAATCATGCAGGACTGAAATTTTTGATGTTTTTCTACTCCTCTCATGAGCCCAAACAAGTCTCTAAAAGCATGACTTTGCAACTACTTTACTTTTGGAGAAAATTCAAAACATTCATTATTCAATAGGGCCCAAACTATCAAAAACCAGCGGTTTGAATGAACACACATTTCTTGGTAGAATCATGCAGGACTGAAATTTTTGATGTTTTTCTACTCCTCTCATGAGCACAAACAAGTCTCTAAAAGCATGAGTTTGCAACTACTTTACTTTTGGAGAAAATTCAAAACATTCATTATTCAATAGAGCCCAATAGCAAAAACCAGCGTTTTGAATGAAGAATCACATTTCTTGGTAGAATCATGCAGGATTGAAATTTTTGATTGTTTTTTACTCCTCTCAACAGCCCAAACAAGTTTCTAAAAGGATGAGTTTGCAACTACTTTACTTTTGGAGAAAATTCAAAACATTCATTATTCAATAGGGCCCAAACTATCAAAAACCAGCGGTTTCAATGAACACACATTTCTTGGTAGAATCATGCAGGACTGAAATTTTTGATGTTTTTCTACTCCTCTCATGAGCCCAAACAAGTCTCTAAAAGCATGAGTTTGCAACTACTTTACTTTTGGAGAAAATTCAAAACATTCATTATTCAATAGAGCCCAATAGCAAAACCCAGCGTTTTGAATGAAGAATCACATTTCTTGGTAGAATCATGCAGGATTGAAATTTTTGATGGTTTTTTACTCCTCTCAACAGCCCAAACAAGTTTCTAAAAGGATGAGTTTGCAACTACTTTACTTTTGGAGAAAATTCAAAACATTCATTATTCAATAGGGCCCAAACTATCAAAAACCAGCGGTTTCAATGAACACACATTTCTTGGTAGAATCATGCAGGACTGAAATTTTTGATGTTTTTCTACTCCTCTCATGAGCCCAAAAAAGTCTAAAAGCATGAGTTTGCAACTACTTTACTTTTGGAGAAAATTCAAAACATTCATTATTCAATAGAGCCCAATAGCAAAAACCAGCGTTTTGAATGAAGAATCACATTTCTTGGTAGAATCATGCAGGATTGAAATTTTTGATGGTTTTTTACTCCTCTCAACAGCCCAAACAAGTTTCTAAAAGGATGAGTTTGCAACTACTTTACTTTTGGAGAAAATTCAAAACATTCATTATTCAATAGGGCCCAAACTATCAAAAACCAGCGGTTTCAATGAACACACATTTCTTGGTAGAATCATGCAGGACTGAAATTTTTGATGTTTTTCTACTCCTCTCATGAGCCCAAACAAGTCTCTAAAAGCATGAGTTTGCAACTACTTTACTTTTGGAGAAAATTCAAAACATTCATTATTCAATAGAGCTCAATAGCAAAAACCAGCGTTTTGAATGAAGAATCACATTTCTTGGTAGAATCATGCAGGATTGAAATTTTTGATGGTTTTTTACTCCTCTCAACAGCCCAAACAAGTTTCTAAAAGGATGAGTTTGCAACTACTTTACTTTTGGAGAAAATTCAAAACATTCATTATTCAATAGGGCCCAAACTATCAAAAACCAGCCGTTTCAATGAACACACATGTCTTGGTAGAATCATGCAGGGCTGAAATTTTTGATGTTTTTCTACTCATCTCATGAACCCAAACAAGTCTCTAAAAGCATGAGTTTGCAACTACTTTACTTTTGGAGAAAATTCAAAACATTCATTATTCAATAGAGCCCAATAGCAAAAACCAGCGTTTTGAATGAAGAATCACATTTCTTGGTAGAATCATGCAGGATTGAAATTTTTGATGGTTTTTTACTCCTCTCAACAGCCCAAACAAGTTTCTAAAAGGATGAGTTTGCAACTACTTTACTTTTGGAGAAAATTCAAACATTCATTATTCAAAAGGGCCCAAACTATCAAAAACCAGCGGTTTCAATGAACACACATTTCTTGGTAGAATCATGCAGGACTGAAATTTTTGATGTTTTTCTACTCCTCTCATGAGCCCAAACAAGTCTCTAAAAGCATGAGTTTGCAACTACTTTACTTTTGGAGAAAATTCAAAACATTCATTATTCAATAGGGCCCAAACTATCAAAAACCAGCAGTTTGAATGAACACACATTTCTTGGTAGAATCATGCAGGACTGAAATTTTTGATGTTTTTCTACTCCTCTCATGAGCCCAAACAAGTCTCTAAAAGCATGCGTTTGCAACTACTTTACTTTTGGAGAAAATTCAAAACATTCATTATTCAATAGAGCCCAATAGCAAAAACCAGCGTTTTGAATGAAGAATCACATTTCTTGGTAGAATCATGCAGGATTGAAATTTTTGAAGATTTTTTACTCCTCTCAACAGCCCAAACAAGTTTCTAAAAGGATGAGTTTGCAACTACTTTACTTTTGGAGAAAATTCAAAACATTCATTATTCAATAGGGCCCAAACTATCAAAAACCAGCCGTTTCAATGAACACACATGTCTTGGTAGAATCATGCAGGACTGAAATTTTTGATGTTTTTCTACTCCTCTCATGAGCCCAAACAAGTCTCTAAAAGCATGAGTTTGCAACTACTTTACTTTTGGAGAAAATTCAAAACATTCATTATTCAATAGAGCCCAATAGCAAAAACCAGCGTTTTGAATGAAGAATCACATTTCTTGGTAGAATCATGCAGGATTGAAATTTTTGATGGTTTTTTACTCCTCTCAACAGCCCAAACAAGTTTCTAAAAGGATGAGTTTGCAACTACTTTACTTTTGGAGAAAATTCAAAACATTCATTATTCAATAGGGCCCAAACTATCAAAAACCAGCGGTTTCAATGAACACACATTTCTTGGTAGAATCATGCAGGACTGAAATTTTTGATGTTTTTCTACTCCTCTCATGAGCCCAAACAAGTCTCTAAAAGCATGAGTTTGCAACTACTTTACTTTTGGAGAAAATTCAAAACATTCATTATTCAATAGAGCCCAATAGCAAAACCCAGCGTTTTGAATGAAGAATCACATTTCTTGGTAGAATCATGCAGGATTGAAATTTTTGATGGTTTTTTACTCCTCTCAACAGCCCAAACAAGTTTCTAAAAGGATGAGTTTGCAACTACTTTACTTTTGGAGAAAATTCAAAACATTCATTATTCAATAGGGCCCAAACTATCAAAAACCAGCCGTTTCAATGAACACACATGTCTTGGTAGAATCATGCAGGACTGAAATTTTTGATGTTTTTCTACTCCTCTCATGAGCCCAAACAAGTCTCTAAAAGCATGAGTTTGCAACTACTTTACTTTTGGAGAAAATTCAAAACATTCATTATTCAATAGAGCCCAATAGCAAAAACCAGCGTTTTGAATGAAGAATCACATTTCTTGGTAGAATCATGCAGGATTGAAATTTTTGCTGGTTTTTTACTCCTCTCAACAGCCCAAACAAGTTTCTAAAAGGATGAGTTTGCAACTACTTTACTTTTGGAGAAAATTCAAAACATTCATTATTCAATAGGGCCCAAACTATCAAAAACCAGCGGTTTCAATGAACACACATTTCTTGGTAGAATCATGCAGGACTGAAATTTTTGATGTTTTTCTACTCCTCTCATGAGCCCAAACAAGTCTCTAAAAGCATGAGTTTGCAACTACTTTACTTTTGGAGAAAATTCAAAACATTCATTATTCAGTAGAGCCCAATAGCAAAACCCAGCGTTTTGAATGAAGAATCACATTTCTTGGTAGAATCATGCAGGATTGAAATTTTTGATGGTTTTTTACTCCTCTCAACAGCCCAAACAAGTTTCTAAAAGGATGAGTTTGCAACTACTTTACTTTTGGAGAAAATTCAAAACATTCATTATTCAATAGGGCCCAAACTATCAAAAACCAGCGGTTTCAATGAACACACATTTCTTGGTAGAATCATGCAGGACTGAAATTTTTGATGTTTTTCTACTCCTCTCATGAGCTCAAAAAAGTCTAAAAGCATGAGTTTGCAACTACTTTACTTTTGGAGAAAATTCAAAACATTCATTATTCAATAGAGCCCAATAGCATAAACCAGCGTTTTGAATGAAGAATCACATTTCTTGGTAGAATCATGCAGGATTGAAATTTTTGATGGTTTTTTACTCCTCTCAACAGCCCAAACAAGTTTCTAAAAGGATGAGTTTGCAACTACTTTACTTTTGGAGAAAATTCAAAACATTCATTATTCAATAGGGCCCAAACTATCAAAAACCAGCGGTTTCAATGAACACACATTTCTTGGTAGAATCATGCAGGACTGAAATTTTTGATGTTTTTCTACTCCTCTCATGAGCTCAAAAAAGTCTAAAAGCATGAGTTTGCAACTACTTTACTTTTGGAGAAAATTCAAAACATTCATTATTCAATAGAGCCCAATAGCAAAAACCAGCGTTTTGAATGAAGAATCACATTTCTTGGTAGAATCATGCAGGATTGAAATTTTTGATGGTTTTTTACTCCTCTCAACAGCCCAAACAAGTTTCTAAAAGGATGAGTTTGCAACTACTTTACTTTTGGAGAAAATTCAAAACATTCATTATTCAATAGGGCCCAAACTATCAAAAACCAGCGGTTTCAATGAACACACATTTCTTGGTAGAATCATGCAGGACTGAAATTTTTGATGTTTTTCTACTCCTCTCATGAGCCCAAACAAGTCTCTAAAAGCATGAGTTTGCAACTACTTTACTTTTGGAGAAAATTCAAAACATTCATTATTCAATAGAGCCCAATAGCAAAACCCAGCGTTTTGATTGAAGAATCACATTTCTTGGTAGAATCATGCAGGATTGAAATTTTTGATGGTTTTTTACTCCTCTCAACAGCCCAAACAAGTTCCTAAAAGGATGAGTTTGCAACTACTTTACTTTTGGAGAAAATTAAAAACATTCATTATTCAATAGGGCCCACACTATCAAAAACCAGCGGTTTCAATGAACACACATTTCTTGGTTGAATCATGCAGGACTGAAATTTTTGATGTTTTTCTACTCCTCTCATGAGCCCAAACAAGTCTCTAAAAGCATGAGTTTGCAACTACTTTACTTTTGGAGAAAATTCAAAACATTCATTATTCAATAGAGCCCAATAGCAAAAACCAGCGTTTTGAATGAAGAATCACATTTCTTGGTAGAATCATGCAGGATTGAAATTTTTGATGGTTTTTTACTCCTCTCAACAGCCCAAACAAGTTTCTAAAAGGATGAGTTTGCAACTACTTTACTTTTGGAGAAAATTCAAAACATTCATTATTCAATAGGGCCCAAACTATCAAAAACCAGCGGTTTCAATGAACACACATTTCTTGGTAGAATCATGCAGGACTGAAATTTTTGATGTTTTTCTACTCCTCTCATGAGCCCAAGCAAGTCTCCAAAAGCATGGGTTTGCAACTACTTTACTTTTGGAGAAAATTCAAAACATTCATTATTCAATAGAGCCCAATAGCATAAACCAGCGTTTTGAATGAAGAATCACATTTCTTGGTAGAATCATGCAGGATTGAAATTTTTGATGGTTTTTTACTCCTCTCAACAGCCCAAACAAGTTTCTAAAAGGATGAGTTTGCAACTACTTTACTTTTGGAGAAAATTCAAAACATTCATTATTCAATAGGGCCCAAACTATCAAAAACCAGCGGTTTCAATGAACACACATTTCTTGGTAGAATCATGCAGGACTGAAATTTTTGATGTTTTTCTACTCTCGTGAGCACAAACAAGTCTCTAAAAGCATGAGTTTGCAACTACTTTACTTTTGGAGAAAATTCAAAACATTCATTATTCAATAGAGCCCAATAGCAAAAACCAGTGTTTTGAATGAAGAATCACATTTCTTGGTAGAATCATGCAGGATTGAAATTTTTGATGGTTTTTTACTCCTCTCAACAGCCCAAACAAGTTTCTAAAAGGATGAGTTTGCAACTACTTTACTTTTGGAGAAAATTCAAAACATTCATTATTCAATAGGGCCCAAACTATCAAAAACCAGCGGTTTCAATGAACACACATTTCTTGGTAGAATCATGCAGGACTGAAATTTTTGAAGATTTTTTACTCCTCTCAACAGCCCAAACAAGTTTCTAAAAGGATGAGTTTGCAACTACTTTACTTTTGGAGAAAATTCAAAACATTCATTATTCAATAGGGCCCAAACTATCAAAAACCAGCCGTTTCAATAAACACACATGTCTTGGTAGAATCATGCAGGACTGAAATTTTTGATGTTTTTCTACTCCTCTCATGAGCCCAAACAAGTCTCTAAAAGCATGAGTTTGCAACTACTTTACTTTTGGAGAAAATTCAAAACATTCATTATTCAATAGAGCCCAATAGCAAAAACCAGCGTTTTGAATGAAGAATCACATTTCTTGGTAGAATCATGCAGGATTGAAATTTTTGATGGTTTTTTACTCCTCTCAACAGCCCAAACAAGTTTCTAAAAGGATGAGTTTGCAACTACTTTACTTTTGGAGAAAATTCAAAACATTCATTATTCAATAGGGCCCAAACTATCAAAAACCAGCGGTTTCAATGAACACACATTTCTTGGTAGAATCATGCAGGACTGAAATTTTTGATGTTTTTCTACTCCTCTCATGAGCCCAAACAAGTCTCTAAAAGCATGAGTTTGCAACTACTTTACTTTTGGAGAAAATTCAAAACATTCATTATTCAATAGAGCCCAATAGCAAAACCCAGCGTTTTGAATGAAGAATCACATTTCTTGGTAGAATCATGCAGGATTGAAATTTTTGATGGTTTTTTACTCCTCTCAACAGCCCAAACAAGTTTCTAAAAGGATGAGTTTGCAACTACTTTACTTTTGGAGAAAATTCAAAACATTCATTATTCAATAGGGCCCAAACTATCAAAAACCAGCGGTTTCAATGAACACACATTTCTTGGTAGAATCATGCAGGACTGAAATTTTTGATGTTTTTCTACTCCTCTCATGAGCTCAAAAAAGTCTAAAAGCATGAGTTTGCAACTACTTTACTTTTGGAGAAAATTCAAAACATTCATTATTCAATAGAGCCCAATAGCAAAAACCAGCGTTTTGAATGAAGAATCACATTTCTTGGTAGAATCATGCAGGATTGAAATTTTTGATGGTTTTTTACTCCTCTCAACAGCCCAAACAAGTTTCTAAAAGGATGAGTTTGCAACTACTTTACTTTTGGAGAAAATTAAAAACATTCATTATTCAATAGGGCCCACACTATCAAAAACCAGCGGTTTCAATGAACACACATTTCTTGGTAGAATCATGCAGGACTGAAATTTTTGATGTTTTTCTACTCCTCTCATGAGCCCAAACAAGTCTCCAAAAGCATGGGTTTGCAACTACTTTACTTTTGGAGAAAATTCAAAACATTCATTATTCAATAGAGCCCAATAGCATAAACCAGCGTTTTGAATGAAGAATCACATTTCTTGGTAGAATCATGCAGGATTGAAATTTTTGATGGTTTTTTACTCCTCTCAACAGCCCAAACAAGTTTCTTAAAGGATGAGTTTGCAACTACTTTACTTTTGGAGAAAATTCAAAACATTCATTATTCAATAGGGCCCAAACTATCAAAAACCAGCGGTTTCAATGAACACACATTTCTTGGTAGAATCATGCAGGACTGAAATTTTTGATGTTTTTCTTCTCCTCTCATGAGCTCAAAAAAGTCTAAAAGCATGAGTTTGCAACTACTTTACTTTTGGAGAAAATTCAAAACATTCATTATTCAATAGAGCCCAATAGCAAAAACCAGCGTTTTGAATGAAGAATCACATTTCTTGGTAGAATCATGCAGGATTGAAATTTTTGATGGTTTTTTACTCCTCTCAACAGCCCAAACAAGTTTCTAAAAGGATGAGTTTGCAACTACTTTACTTTTGGAGAAAATTCAAAACATTCATTATTCAATAGGGCCCAAACTATCAAAAACCAGCGGTTTCAATGAACACACATTTCTTGGTAGAATCATGCAGGACTGAAATTTTTGATGTTTTTCTACTCCTCTCATGAGCCCAAACAAGTCTCTAAAAGCATGAGTTTGCAACTACTTTACTTTTGGAGAAAATTCAAAACATTCATTATTCAATAAAGCCCAATAGCAAAACCCAGCGTTTTGAATGAAGAATCACATTTCTTGGTAGAATCATGCAGGATTGAAATTTTTGATGGTTTTTTACTCCTCTCAACAGCCCAAACAAGTTTCTAAAAGGATGAGTTTGCAACTACTTTACTTTTGGAGAAAATTCAAAACATTCATTATTCAATAGGGCCCAAACTATCAAAAACCAGCGGTTTCAATGAACACACATTTCTTGGTAGAATCATGCAGGACTGAAATTTTTGATGTTTTTCTACTCCTCTCATGAGCTCAAAAAAGTCTAAAAGCATGAGTTTGCAACTACTTTACTTTTGGAGAAAATTCAAAACATTCATTATTCAATAGAGCCCAATAGCAAAAACCAGCGTTTTGAATGAAGAATCACATTTCTTGGTAGAATCATGCAGGATTGAAATTTTTGATGGTTTTTTACTCCTCTCAACAGCCCAAACAAGTTTCTAAAAGGATGAGTTTGCAACTACTTTACTTTTGGAGAAAATTCAAAACATTCATTATTCAATAGGGCCCACACTATCAAAAACCAGCGGTTTCAATGAACACACATTTCTTGGTAGAATCATGCAGGACTGAAATTTTTGATGTTTTTCTACTCCTCTCATGAGCCCAAACAAGTCTCTAAAAGCATGAGTTTGCAACTACTTTACTTTTGGAGAAAATTCAAAACATTCATTATTCAATAGAGCCCAATAGCAAAAACCAGCGTTTTGAATGAAGAATCACATTTCTTGGTAGAATCATGCAGGATTGAAATTTTTGATGGTTTTTTACTCCTCTCAACAGCCCAAACAAGTTTCTAAAAGGATGAGTTTGCAACTACTTTACTTTTGGAGAAAATTCAAAACATTCATTATTCAATAGGGCCCAAACTATCAAAAACCAGCGGTTTCAATGAACACACATTTCTTGGTAGAATCATGCAGGACTGAAATTTTTGATGTTTTTCTACTCCTCTCATGAGCCCAAACAAGTCTCCAAAAGCATGGGTTTGCAACTACTTTACTTTTGGAGAAAATTCAAAACATTCATTATTCAATAGAGCCCAATAGCATAAACCAGCGTTTTGAATGAAGAATCACATTTCTTGGTAGAATCATGCAGGATTGAAATTTTTGATGGTTTTTTACTCCTCTCAACAGCCCAAACAAGTTTCTAAAAGGATGAGTTTGCAACTACTTTACTTTTGGAGAAAATTCAAAACATTCATTATTCAATAGGGCCCAAACTATCAAAAACCAGCGGTTTCAATGAACACACATTTCTTGGTAGAATCATGCAGGACTGAAATTTTTGATGTTTTTCTACTCTCGTGAGCACAAACAAGTCTCTAAAAGCATGAGTTTGCAACTACTTTACTTTTGGAGAAAATTCAAAACATTCATTATTCAATAGAGCCCAATAGCAAAAACCAGCGTTTTGAATGAAGAATCACATTTCTTGGTAGAATCATGCAGGATTGAAATTTTTGATGGTTTTTCACTCCTCTCAACAGCCCAAACAAGTTTCTAAAAGGATGAGTTTGCAACTACTTTACTTTTGGAGAAAATTCAAAACATTCATTATTCAATAGGGCCCAAACTATCAAAAACCAGCGGTTTCAATGAACACACATTTCTTGGTAGAATCATGCAGGACTGAAATTTTTGATGTTTTTCTACTCCTCTCATGAGCCCAAACAAGTCTCTAAAAGCATGAGTTTGCAACTACTTTACTTTTGGAGAAAATTCAAAACATTCATTATTCAATAGAGCCCAATAGCAAAAACCAGCGTTTTGAATGAAGAATCACATTTCTTGGTAGAATCATGCAGGATTGAAATTTTTGATGGTTTTTTACTCCTCTCAACAGCCCAAACAAGTTTCTAAAAGGATGAGTTTGCAACTACTTTACTTTTGGAGAAAATTCAAAACATTCATTATTCAATAGGGCCCAAACTATCAAAAACCAGCGGTTTCAATGAACACACATTTCTTGGTAGAATCATGCAGGACTGAAATTTTTGATGTTTTTCTACTCCTCTCATGAGCTCAAAAAAGTCTAAAAGCATGAGTTTGCAACTACTTTACTTTTGGAGAAAATTCAAAACATTCATTATTCAATAGAGCCCAATAGCAAAAACCAGCGTTTTGAATGAAGAATCACATTTCTTGGTAGAATCATGCAGGATTGAAATTTTTGATGGTTTTTTACTCCTCTCAACAGCCCAAACAAGTTTCTAAAAGGATGAGTTTGCAACTACTTTACTTTTGGAGAAAATTCAAAACATTCATTATTCAATAGGGCCCAAACTATCAAAAACCAGCGGTTTCAATGAACACACATTTCTTGGTAGAATCATGCAGGACTGAAATTTTTGATGTTTTTCTACTCCTCTCATGAGCCCAAACAAGTCTCTAAAAGCATGAGTTTGCAACTACTTTACTTTTGGAGAAAATTCAAAACATTCATTATTCAATAGAGCCCAATAGCAAAACCCAGCGTTTTGATTGAAGAATCACATTTCTTGGTAGAATCATGCAGGATTGAAATTTTTGATGGTTTTTTACTCCTCTCAACAGCCCAAACAAGTTTCTAAAAGGATGAGTTTGCAACTACTTTACTTTTGGAGAAAATTAAAAACATTCATTATTCAATAGGGCCCACACTATCAAAAACCAGCGGTTTCAATGAACACACATTTCTTGGTTGAATCATGCAGGACTGAAATTTTTGATGTTTTTCTACTCCTCTCATGAGCCCAAACAAGTCTCTAAAAGCATGAGTTTGCAACTACTTTACTTTTGGAGAAAATTCAAAACATTCATTATTCAATAGAGCCCAATAGCAAAAACCAGCGTTTTGAATGAAGAATCACATTTCTTGGTAGAATCATGCAGGATTGAAATTTTTGATGGTTTTTTACTCCTCTCAACAGCCCAAACAAGTTTCTAAAAGGATGAGTTTGCAACTACTTTACTTTTGGAGAAAATTCAAAACATTCATTATTCAATAGGGCCCAAACTATCAAAAACCAGCGGTTTCAATGAACACACATTTCTTGGTAGAATCATGCAGGACTGAAATTTTTGATGTTTTTCTACTCCTCTCATGAGCCCAAACAAGTCTCCAAAAGCATGGGTTTGCAACTACTTTACTTTTGGAGAAAATTCAAAACATTCATTATTCAATAGAGCCCAATAGCATAAACCAGCGTTTTGAATGAAGAATCACATTTCTTGGTAGAATCATGCAGGATTGAAATTTTTGATGGTTTTTTACTCCTCTCAACAGCCCAAACAAGTTTCTAAAAGGATGAGTTTGCAACTACTTTACTTTTGGAGAAAATTCAAAACATTCATTATTCAATAGGGCCCAAACTATCAAAAACCAGCGGTTTCAATGAACACACATTTCTTGGTAGAATCATGCAGGACTGAAATTTTTGATGTTTTTCTACTCTCGTGAGCACAAACAAGTCTCTAAAAGCATGAGTTTGCAACTACTTTACTTTTGGAGAAAATTCAAAACATTCATTATTCAATAGAGCCCAATAGCAAAAACCAGCGTTTTGAATGAAGAATCACATTTCTTGGTAGAATCATGCAGGATTGAAATTTTTGATGGTTTTTCACTCCTCTCAACAGCCCAAACAAGTTTCTAAAAGGATGAGTTTGCAACTACTTTACTTTTGGAGAAAATTCAAAACATTCATTATTCAATAGGGCCCAAACTATCAAAAACCAGCGGTTTCAATGAACACACATTTCTTGGTAGAATCATGCAGGACTGAAATTTTTGATGTTTTTCTACTCCTCTCATGAGCCCAAACAAGTCTCTAAAAGCATGAGTTTGCAACTACTTTACTTTTGGAGAAAATTCAAAACATTCATTATTCAATAGAGCCCAATAGCAAAACCCAGCGTTTTGAATGAAGAATCACATTTCTTGGTAGAATCATGCAGGATTGAAATTTTTGATGGTTTTTTACTCCTCTCAACAGCCCAAACAAGTTTCTAAAAGGATGAGTTTGCAACTACTTTACTTTTGGAGAAAATTCAAAACATTCATTATTCAATAGGGCCCAAACTATCAAAAACCAGCGGTTTCAATGAACACACATTTCTTGGTAGAATCATGCAGGACTGAAATTTTTGATGTTTTTCTACTCCTCTCATGAGCTCAAAAAAGTCTAAAAGCATGAGTTTGCAACTACTTTACTTTTGGAGAAAATTCAAAACATTCATTATTCAATAGAGCCCAATAGCAAAAACCAGCGTTTTGAATGAAGAATCACATTTCTTGGTAGAATCATGCAGGATTGAAATTTTTGATGGTTTTTTACTCCTCTCAACAGCCCAAACAAGTTTCTAAAAGGATGAGTTTGCAACTACTTTACTTTTGGAGAAAATTAAAAACATTCATTATTCAATAGGGCCCACACTATCAAAAACCAGCGGTTTCAATGAACACACATTTCTTGGTAGAATCATGCAGGACTGAAATTTTTGATGTTTTTCTACTCCTCTCATGAGCCCAAACAAGTCTCTAAAAGCATGAGTTTGCAACTACTTTACTTTTGGAGAAAATTCAAAACATTCATTATTCAATAGAGCCCAATAGCAAAAACCAGCGTTTTGAATGAAGAATCACATTTCTTGGTAGAATCATGCAGGATTGAAATTTTTGATGGTTTTTTACTCCTCTCAACAGCCCAAACAAGTTTCTAAAAGGATGAGTTTGCAACTACTTTACTTTTGGAGAAAATTCAAAACATTCATTATTCAATAGGGCCCAAACTATCAAAAACCAGCGGTTTCAATGAACACACATTTCTTGGTAGAATCATGCAGGACTGAAATTTTTGATGTTTTTCTACTCCTCTCATGAGCCCAAACAAGTCTCCAAAAGCATGGGTTTGCAACTACTTTACTTTTGGAGAAAATTCAAAACATTCATTATTCAATAGAGCCCAATAGCAAAAACCAGCGTTTTGAATGAAGAATCACATTTCTTGGTAGAATCATGCAGGATTGAAATTTTTGATGGTTTTTTACTCCTCTCAACAGCCCAAACAAGTTTCTAAAAGGATGAGTTTGCAACTACTTTACTTTTGGAGAAAATTCAAAACATTCATTATTCAAGAGGGCCCAAACTATCAAAAACCAGCGGTTTCAATGAACACACATTTCTTGGTAGAATCATGCAGGACTGAAATTTTTGATGTTTTTCTACTCGTCTCATGAGCCCAAACAAGTCTCTAAAAGCATGACTTTGCAACTACTTTACTTTTGGAGAAAATTCAAAACATTCGTTATTCAATAGGGCCCAAACTATCAAAAACCAGCGGTTTGAATGAACACACATTTCTTGGTAGAATCATGCAGGACTGAAATTTTTGATGTTTTTCTACTCCTCTCATGAGCCCAAACAAGTCTCTAAAAGCATGAGTTTGCAACTACTTTACTTTTGGAGAAAATTCAAAACATTCATTATTCAATAGAGCCCAATAGCAAAAACCAGCGTTTTGAATGAAGAATCACATTTCTTGGTAGAATCATGCAGGATTGAAATTTTTGATGGTTTTTTACTCCTCTCAACAGCCCAAACAAGTTTCTAAAAGGATGAGTTTGCAACTACTTTACTTTTGGAGAAAATTCAAAACATTCATTATTCAATAGGGCCCAAACTATCAAAAACCAGCGGTTTCAATGAACACACATTTCTTGGTAGAATCATGCAGGACTGAAATTTTTGATGTTTTTCTACTCCTCTCATGAGCTCAAAAAAGTCTAAAAGCATGAGTTTGCAACTACTTTACTTTTGGAGAAAATTCAAAACATTCATTATTCAATAGAGCCCAATAGCAAAAACCAGCGTTTTGAATGAAGAATCACATTTCTTGGTAGAATCATGCAGGATAGAAATTTTTGATGGTTTTTTACTCCTCTCAACAGCCCAAACAAGTTTCTAAAAGGATGAGTTTGCAACTACTTTACTTTTGGAGAAAATTAAAAACATTCATTATTCAATAGGGCCCACACTATCAAAAACCAGCGGTTTCAATGAACACACATTTCTTGGTAGAATCATGCAGGACTGAAATTTTTGATGTTTTTCTACTCCTCTCATGAGCCCAAACAAGTCTCTAAAAGCATGAGTTTGCAACTACTTTACTTTTGGAGAAAATTCAAAACATTCATTATTCAATAGAGCCCAATAGCAAAAACCAGCGTTTTGAATGAAGAATCACATTTCTTGGTAGAATCATGCAGGATTGAAATTTTTGATGGTTTTTTACTCCTCTCAACAGCCCAAACAAGTTTCTAAAAGGATGAGTTTGCAACTACTTTACTTTTGGAGAAAATTCAAAACATTCATTATTCAATAGGGCCCAAACTATCAAAAACCAGCGGTTTCAATGAACACACATTTCTTGGTAGAATCATGCAGGACTGAAATTTTTGATGTTTTTCTACTCCTCTCATGAGCCCAAACAAGTCTCCAAAAGCATGGGTTTGCAACTACTTTACTTTTGGAGAAAATTCAAAACATTCATTATTCAATAGAGCCCAATAGCATAAACCAGCGTTTTGAATGAAGAATCACATTTCTTGGTAGAATCATGCAGGATTGAAATTTTTGATGGTTTTTTACTCCTCTCAACAGCCCAAACAAGTTTCTAAAAGGATGAGTTTGCAACTACTTTACTTTTGGAGAAAATTCAAAACATTCATTATTCAATAGGGCCCAAACTATCAAAAACCAGCGGTTTCAATGAACACACATTTCTTGGTAGAATCATGCAGGACTGAAATTTTTGATGTTTTTCTACTCTCGTGAGCACAAACAAGTCTCTAAAAGCATGAGTTTGCAACTACTTTACTTTTGGAGAAAATTCAAAACATTCATTATTCAATAGAGCCCAATAGCAAAAACCAGCGTTTTGAATGAAGAATCACATTTCTTGGTAGAATCATGCAGGATTGAAATTTTTGATGGTTTTTTACTCCTCTCAACAGCCCAAACAAGTTTCTAAAAGGATGAGTTTGCAACTACTTTACTTTTGGAGAAAATTCAAAACATTCATTATTCAAGAGGGCCCAAACTATCAAAAACCAGCGGTTTCAATGAACACACATTTCTTGGTAGAATCATGCAGGACTGAAATTTTTGATGTTTTTCTACTCCTCTCATGAGCCCAAACAAGTCTCTAAAAGCATGACTTTGCAACTACTTTACTTTTGGAGAAAATTCAAAACATTCGTTATTCAATAGGGCCCAAACTATCAAAAACCAGCGGTTTGAATGAACACACATTTCTTGGTAGAATCATGCAGGACTGAAATTTTTGATGTTTTTCTACTCCTCTCATGAGCCCAAACAAGTCTCTAAAAGCATGAGTTTGCAACTACTTTACTTTTGGAGAAAATTCAAAACATTCATTATTCAATAGAGCCCAATAGCAAAAACCAGCGTTTTGAATGAAGAATCACATTTCTTGGTAGAATCATGCAGGATTGAAATTTTTGATGGTTTTTTACTCCTCTCAACAGCCCAAACAAGTTTCTAAAAGGATGAGTTTGCAACTACTTTACTTTTGGAGAAAATTCAAAACATTCATTATTCAATAGGGCCCAAACTATCAAAAACCAGCGGTTTCAATGAACACACATTTCTTGGTAGAATCATGCAGGACTGAAATTTTTGATGTTTTTCTACTCCTCTCATGAGCCCAAACAAGTCTCTAAAAGCATGACTTTGCAACTACTTTACTTTTGGAGAAAATTCAAAACATTCATTATTCAATAGGGCCCAAACTATCAAAAACCAGCGGTTTGAATGAACACACATTTCTTGGTAGAATCATGCAGGACTGAAATTTTTGATGTTTTTCTACTCCTCTCATGAGCACAAACAAGTCTCTAAAAGCATGAGTTTGCAACTACTTTACTTTTGGAGAAAATTCAAAACATTCATTATTCAATAGAGCCCAATAGCAAAAACCAGCGTTTTGAATGAAGAATCACATTTCTTGGTAGAATCATGCAGGATTGAAATTTTTGATTGTTTTTTACTCCTCTCAACAGCCCAAACAAGTTTCTAAAAGGATGAGTTTGCAACTACTTTACTTTTGGAGAAAATTCAAAACATTCATTATTCAATAGGGCCCAAACTATCAAAAACCAGCGGTTTCAATGAACACACATTTCTTGGTAGAATCATGCAGGACTGAAATTTTTGATGTTTTTCTACTCCTCTCATGAGCCCAAACAAGTCTCTAAAAGCATGAGTTTGCAACTACTTTACTTTTGGAGAAAATTCAAAACATTCATTATTCAATAGAGCCCAATAGCAAAACCCAGCGTTTTGAATGAAGAATCACATTTCTTGGTAGAATCATGCAGGATTGAAATTTTTGATGGTTTTTTACTCCTCTCAACAGCCCAAACAAGTTTCTAAAAGGATGAGTTTGCAACTACTTTACTTTTGGAGAAAATTCAAAACATTCATTATTCAATAGGGCCCAAACTATCAAAAACCAGCGGTTTCAATGAACACACATTTCTTGGTAGAATCATGCAGGACTGAAATTTTTGATGTTTTTCTACTCCTCTCATGAGCCCAAAAAAGTCTAAAAGCATGAGTTTGCAACTACTTTACTTTTGGAGAAAATTCAAAACATTCATTATTCAATAGAGCCCAATAGCAAAAACCAGCGTTTTGAATGAAGAATCACATTTCTTGGTAGAATCATGCAGGATTGAAATTTTTGATGGTTTTTTACTCCTCTCAACAGCCCAAACAAGTTTCTAAAAGGATGAGTTTGCAACTACTTTACTTTTGGAGAAAATTCAAAACATTCATTATTCAATAGGGCCCAAACTATCAAAAACCAGCGGTTTCAATGAACACACATTTCTTGGTAGAATCATGCAGGACTGAAATTTTTGATGTTTTTCTACTCCTCTCATGAGCCCAAACAAGTCTCTAAAAGCATGAGTTTGCAACTACTTTACTTTTGGAGAAAATTCAAAACATTCATTATTCAATAGAGCTCAATAGCAAAAACCAGCGTTTTGAATGAAGAATCACATTTCTTGGTAGAATCATGCAGGATTGAAATTTTTGATGGTTTTTTACTCCTCTCAACAGCCCAAACAAGTTTCTAAAAGGATGAGTTTGCAACTACTTTACTTTTGGAGAAAATTCAAAACATTCATTATTCAATAGGGCCCAAACTATCAAAAACCAGCCGTTTCAATGAACACACATGTCTTGGTAGAATCATGCAGGGCTGAAATTTTTGATGTTTTTCTACTCATCTCATGAACCCAAACAAGTCTCTAAAAGCATGAGTTTGCAACTACTTTACTTTTGGAGAAAATTCAAAACATTCATTATTCAATAGAGCCCAATAGCAAAAACCAGCGTTTTGAATGAAGAATCACATTTCTTGGTAGAATCATGCAGGATTGAAATTTTTGATGGTTTTTTACTCCTCTCAACAGCCCAAACAAGTTTCTAAAAGGATGAGTTTGCAACTACTTTACTTTTGGAGAAAATTCAAACATTCATTATTCAAAAGGGCCCAAACTATCAAAAACCAGCGTTTTCAATGAACACACATTTCTTGGTAGAATCATGCAGGACTGAAATTTTTGATGTTTTTCTACTCCTCTCATGAGCCCAAACAAGTCTCTAAAAGCATGAGTTTGCAACTACTTTACTTTTGGAGAAAATTCAAAACATTCATTATTCAATAGGGCCCAAACTATCAAAAACCAGCAGTTTGAATGAACACACATTTCTTGGTAGAATCATGCAGGACTGAAATTTTTGATGTTTTTCTACTCCTCTCATGAGCCCAAACAAGTCTCTAAAAGCATGCGTTTGCAACTACTTTACTTTTGGAGAAAATTCAAAACATTCATTATTCAATAGAGCCCAATAGCAAAAACCAGCGTTTTGAATGAAGAATCACATTTCTTGGTAGAATCATGCAGGATTGAAATTTTTGAAGATTTTTTACTCCTCTCAACAGCCCAAACAAGTTTCTAAAAGGATGAGTTTGCAACTACTTTACTTTTGGAGAAAATTCAAAACATTCATTATTCAATAGGGCCCAAACTATCAAAAACCAGCCGTTTCAATGAACACACATGTCTTGGTAGAATCATGCAGGACTGAAATTTTTGATGTTTTTCTACTCCTCTCATGAGCCCAAACAAGTCTCTAAAAGCATGAGTTTGCAACTACTTTACTTTTGGAGAAAATTCAAAACATTCATTATTCAATAGAGCCCAATAGCAAAAACCAGCGTTTTGAATGAAGAATCACATTTCTTGGTAGAATCATGCAGGATTGAAATTTTTGATGGTTTTTTACTCCTCTCAACAGCCCAAACAAGTTTCTAAAAGGATGAGTTTGCAACTACTTTACTTTTGGAGAAAATTCAAAACATTCATTATTCAATAGGGCCCAAACTATCAAAAACCAGCGGTTTCAATGAACACACATTTCTTGGTAGAATCATGCAGGACTGAAATTTTTGATGTTTTTCTACTCCTCTCATGAGCCCAAACAAGTCTCTAAAAGCATGAGTTTGCAACTACTTTACTTTTGGAGAAAATTCAAAACATTCATTATTCAATAGAGCCCAATAGCAAAACCCAGCGTTTTGAATGAAGAATCACATTTCTTGGTAGAATCATGCAGGATTGAAATTTTTGATGGTTTTTTACTCCTCTCAACAGCCCAAACAAGTTTCTAAAAGGATGAGTTTGCAACTACTTTACTTTTGGAGAAAATTCAAAACATTCATTATTCAATAGGGCCCAAACTATCAAAAACCAGCGGTTTCAATGAACACACATTTCTTGGTAGAATCATGCAGGACTGAAATTTTTGATGTTTTTCTACTCCTCTCATGAGCCCAAACAAGTCTCTAAAAGCATGAGTTTGCAACTACTTTACTTTTGGAGAAAATTCAAAACATTCATTATTCAATAGGGCCCAAACTATCAAAAACCAGCAGTTTGAATGAACACACATTTCTTGGTAGAATCATGCAGGACTGAAATTTTTGATGTTTTTCTACTCCTCTCATGAGCCCAAACAAGTCTCTAAAAGCATGCGTTTGCAACTACTTTACTTTTGGAGAAAATTCAAAACATTCATTATTCAATAGAGCCCAATAGCAAAAACCAGCGTTTTGAATGAAGAATCACATTTCTTGGTAGAATCATGCAGGATTGAAATTTTTGATGATTTTTTACTCCTCTCAACAGCCCAAACAAGTTTCTAAAAGGATGAGTTTGCAACTACTTTACTTTTGGAGAAAATTCAAAACATTCATTATTCAATAGGGCCCAAACTATCAAAAACCAGCCGTTTCAATGAACACACATGTCTTGGTAGAATCATGCAGGACTGAAATTTTTGATGTTTTTCTACTCCTCTCATGAGCCCAAACAAGTCTCTAAAAGCATGAGTTTGCAACTACTTTACTTTTGGAGAAAATTCAAAACATTCATTATTCAATAGAGCCCAATAGCAAAAACCAGCGTTTTGAATGAAGAATCACATTTCTTGGTAGAATCATGCAGGATTGAAATTTTTGCTGGTTTTTTACTCCTCTCAACAGCCCAAACAAGTTTCTAAAAGGATGAGTTTGCAACTACTTTACTTTTGGAGAAAATTCAAAACATTCATTATTCAATAGGGCCCAAACTATCAAAAACCAGCGGTTTCAATGAACACACATTTCTTGGTAGAATCATGCAGGACTGAAATTTTTGATGTTTTTCTACTCCTCTCATGAGCCCAAACAAGTCTCTAAAAGCATGAGTTTGCAACTACTTTACTTTTGGAGAAAATTCAAAACATTCATTATTCAGTAGAGCCCAATAGCAAAACCCAGCGTTTTGAATGAAGAATCACATTTCTTGGTAGAATCATGCAGGATTGAAATTTTCGATGGTTTTTTACTCCTCTCAACAGCCCAAACAAGTTTCTAAAAGGATGAGTTTGCAACTACTTTACTTTTGGAGAAAATTCAAAACATTCATTATTCAATAGGGCCCAAACTATCAAAAACCAGCGGTTTCAATGAACACACATTTCTTGGTAGAATCATGCAGGACTGAAATTTTTGATGTTTTTCTACTCCTCTCATGAGCTCAAAAAAGTCTAAAAGCATGAGTTTGCAACTACTTTACTTTTGGAGAAAATTCAAAACATTCATTATTCAATAGAGCCCAATAGCATAAACCAGCGTTTTGAATGAAGAATCACATTTCTTGGTAGAATCATGCAGGATTGAAATTTTTGATGGTTTTTTACTCCTCTCAACAGCCCAAACAAGTTTCTAAAAGGATGAGTTTGCAACTACTTTACTTTTGGAGAAAATTCAAAACATTCATTATTCAATAGGGCCCAAACTATCAAAAACCAGCGGTTTCAATGAACACACATTTCTTGGTAGAATCATGCAGGACTGAAATTTTTGATGTTTTTCTACTCCTCTCATGAGCTCAAAAAAGTCTAAAAGCATGAGTTTGCAACTACTTTACTTTTGGAGAAAATTCAAAACATTCATTATTCAATAGAGCCCAATAGCAAAAACCAGCGTTTTGAATGAAGAATCACATTTCTTGGTAGAATCATGCAGGATTGAAATTTTTGATGGTTTTTTACTCCTCTCAACAGCCCAAACAAGTTTCTAAAAGGATGAGTTTGCAACTACTTTACTTTTGGAGAAAATTCAAAACATTCATTATTCAATAGGGCCCAAACTATCAAAAACCAGCGGTTTCAATGAACACACATTTCTTGGTAGAATCATGCAGGACTGAAATTTTTGATGTTTTTCTACTCCTCTCATGAGCCCAAACAAGTCTCTAAAAGCATGAGTTTGCAACTACTTTACTTTTGGAGAAAATTCAAAACATTCATTATTCAATAGAGCCCAATAGCAAAACCCAGCGTTTTGATTGAAGAATCACATTTCTTGGTAGAATCATGCAGGATTGAAATTTTTGATGGTTTTTTACTCCTCTCAACAGCCCAAACAAGTTCCTAAAAGGATGAGTTTGCAACTACTTTACTTTTGGAGAAAATTAAAAACATTCATTATTCAATAGGGCCCACACTATCAAAAACCAGCGGTTTCAATGAACACACATTTCTTGGTTGAATCATGCAGGACTGAAATTTTTGATGTTTTTCTACTCCTCTCATGAGCCCAAACAAGTCTCTAAAAGCATGAGTTTGCAACTACTTTACTTTTGGAGAAAATTCAAAACATTCATTATTCAATAGAGCCCAATAGCAAAAACCAGCGTTTTGAATGAAGAATCACATTTCTTGGTAGAATCATGCAGGATTGAAATTTTTGATGGTTTTTTACTCCTCTCAACAGCCCAAACAAGTTTCTAAAAGGATGAGTTTGCAACTACTTTACTTTTGGAGAAAATTCAAAACATTCATTATTCAATAGGGCCCAAACTATCAAAAACCAGCGGTTTCAATGAACACACATTTCTTGGTAGAATCATGCAGGACTGAAATTTTTGATGTTTTTCTACTCCTCTCATGAGCCCAAACAAGTCTCCAAAAGCATGGGTTTGCAACTACTTTACTTTTGGAGAAAATTCAAAACATTCATTATTCAATAGAGCCCAATAGCATAAACCAGCGTTTTGAATGAAGAATCACATTTCTTGGTAGAATCATGCAGGATTGAAATTTTTGATGGTTTTTTACTCCTCTCAACAGCCCAAACAAGTTTCTAAAAGGATGAGTTTGCAACTACTTTACTTTTGGAGAAAATTCAAAACATTCATTATTCAATAGGGCCCAAACTATCAAAAACCAGCGGTTTCAATGAACACACATTTCTTGGTAGAATCATGCAGGACTGAAATTTTTGATGTTTTTCTACTCTCGTGAGCACAAACAAGTCTCTAAAAGCATGAGTTTGCAACTACTTTACTTTTGGAGAAAATTCAAAACATTCATTATTCAATAGAGCCCAATAGCAAAAACCAGTGTTTTGAATGAAGAATCACATTTCTTGGTAGAATCATGCAGGATTGAAATTTTTGATGGTTTTTTACTCCTCTCAACAGCCCAAACAAGTTTCTAAAAGGATGAGTTTGCAACTACTTTACTTTTGGAGAAAATTCAAAACATTCATTATTCAATAGGGCCCAAACTATCAAAAACCAGCGGTTTCAATGAACACACATTTCTTGGTAGAATCATGCAGGACTGAAATTTTTGAAGATTTTTTACTCCTCTCAACAGCCCAAACAAGTTTCTAAAAGGATGAGTTTGCAACTACTTTACTTTTGGAGAAAATTCAAAACATTCATTATTCAATAGGGCCCAAACTATCAAAAACCAGCCGTTTCAATAAACACACATGTCTTGGTAGAATCATGCAGGACTGAAATTTTTGATGTTTTTCTACTCCTCTCATGAGCCCAAACAAGTCTCTAAAAGCATGAGTTTGCAACTACTTTACTTTTGGAGAAAATTCAAAACATTCATTATTCAATAGAGCCCAATAGCAAAAACCAGCGTTTTGAATGAAGAATCACATTTCTTGGTAGAATCATGCAGGATTGAAATTTTTGATGGTTTTTTACTCCTCTCAACAGCCCAAACAAGTTTCTAAAAGGATGAGTTTGCAACTACTTTACTTTTGGAGAAAATTCAAAACATTCATTATTCAATAGGGCCCAAACTATCAAAAACCAGCGGTTTCAATGAACACACATTTCTTGGTAGAATCATGCAGGACTGAAATTTTTGATGTTTTTCTACTCCTCTCATGAGCCCAAACAAGTCTCTAAAAGCATGAGTTTGCAACTACTTTACTTTTGGAGAAAATTCAAAACATTCATTATTCAATAGAGCCCAATAGCAAAACCCAGCGTTTTGAATGAAGAATCACATTTCTTGGTAGAATCATGCAGGATTGAAATTTTTGATGGTTTTTTACTCCTCTCAACAGCCCAAACAAGTTTCTAAAAGGATGAGTTTGCAACTACTTTACTTTTGGAGAAAATTCAAAACATTCATTATTCAATAGGGCCCAAACTATCAAAAACCAGCGGTTTCAATGAACACACATTTCTTGGTAGAATCATGCAGGACTGAAATTTTTGATGTTTTTCTACTCCTCTCATGAGCTCAAAAAAGTCTAAAAGCATGAGTTTGCAACTACTTTACTTTTGGAGAAAATTCAAAACATTCATTATTCAATAGAGCCCAATAGCAAAAACCAGCGTTTTGAATGAAGAATCACATTTCTTGGTAGAATCATGCAGGATTGAAATTTTTGATGGTTTTTTACTCCTCTCAACAGCCCAAACAAGTTTCTAAAAGGATGAGTTTGCAACTACTTTACTTTTGGAGAAAATTAAAAACATTCATTATTCAATAGGGCCCACACTATCAAAAACCAGCGGTTTCAATGAACACACATTTCTTGGTAGAATCATGCAGGACTGAAATTTTTGATGTTTTTCTACTCCTCTCATGAGCCCAAACAAGTCTCTAAAAGCATGACTTTGCAACTACTTTACTTTTGGAGAAAATTCAAAACATTCATTATTCAATAGAGCCCAATAGCAAAAACCAGCGTTTTGAATGAAGAATCACATTTCTTGGTAGAATCATGCAGGATTGAAATTTTTGATGGTTTTTTACTCCTCTCAACAGCCCAAACAAGTTTCTAAAAGGATGAGTTTGCAACTACTTTACTTTTGGAGAAAATTCAAAACATTCATTATTCAATAGGGCCCAAACTATCAAAAACCAGCGGTTTCAATGAACACACATTTCTTGGTAGAATCATGCAGGACTGAAATTTTTGATGTTTTTCTACTCCTCTCATGAGCCCAAACAAGTCTCCAAAAGCATGGGTTTGCAACTACTTTACTTTTGGAGAAAATTCAAAACATTCATTATTCAATAGAGCCCAATAGCATAAACCAGCGTTTTGAATGAAGAATCACATTTCTTGGTAGAATCATGCAGGATTGAAATTTTTGATGGTTTTTTACTCCTCTCAACAGCCCAAACAAGTTTCTTAAAGGATGAGTTTGCAACTACTTTACTTTTGGAGAAAATTCAAAACATTCATTATTCAATAGGGCCCAAACTATCAAAAACCAGCGGTTTCAATGAACACACATTTCTTGGTAGAATCATGCAGGACTGAAATTTTTGATGTTTTTCTACTCCTCTCATGAGCTCAAAAAAGTCTAAAAGCATGAGTTTGCAACTACTTTACTTTTGGAGAAAATTCAAAACATTCATTATTCAATAGAGCCCAATAGCAAAAACCAGCGTTTTGAATGAAGAATCACATTTCTTGGTAGAATCATGCAGGATTGAAATTTTTGCTGGTTTTTTACTCCTCTCAACAGCCCAAACAAGTTTCTAAAAGGATGAGTTTGCAACTACTTTACTTTTGGAGAAAATTCAAAACATTCATTATTCAATAGGGCCCAAACTATCAAAAACCAGCGGTTTCAATGAACACACATTTCTTGGTAGAATCATGCAGGACTGAAATTTTTGATGTTTTTCTACTCCTCTCATGAGCCCAAACAAGTCTCTAAAAGCATGAGTTTGCAACTACTTTACTTTTGGAGAAAATTCAAAACATTCATTATTCAATAAAGCCCAATAGCAAAACCCAGCGTTTTGAATGAAGAATCACATTTCTTGGTAGAATCATGCAGGATTGAAGTTTTTGATGGTTTTTTACTCCTCTCAACAGCCCAAACAAGTTTCTAAAAGGATGAGTTTGCAACTACTTTACTTTTGGAGAAAATTCAAAACATTCATTATTCAATAGGGCCCAAACTATCAAAAACCAGCGGTTTCAATGAACACACATTTCTTGGTAGAATCATGCAGGACTGAAATTTTTGATGTTTTTCTACTCCTCTCATGAGCTCAAAAAAGTCTAAAAGCATGAGTTTGCAACTACTTTACTTTTGGAGAAAATTCAAAACATTCATTATTCAATAGAGCCCAATAGCAAAAACCAGCGTTTTGAATGAAGAATCACATTTCTTGGTAGAATCATGCAGGATTGAAATTTTTGATGGTTTTTTACTCCTCTCAACAGCCCAAACAAGTTTCTAAAAGGATGAGTTTGCAACTACTTTACTTTTGGAGAAAATTCAAAACATTCATTATTCAATAGGGCCCACACTATCAAAAACCAGCGGTTTCAATGAACACACATTTCTTGGTAGAATCATGCAGGACTGAAATTTTTGATGTTTTTCTACTCCTCTCATGAGCCCAAACAAGTCTCTAAAAGCATGAGTTTGCAACTACTTTACTTTTGGAGAAAATTCAAAACATTCATTATTCAATAGAGCCCAATAGCAAAAACCAGCGTTTTGAATGAAGAATCACATTTCTTGGTAGAATCATGCAGGATTGAAATTTTTGATGGTTTTTTACTCCTCTCAACAGCCCAAACAAGTTTCTAAAAGGATGAGTTTGCAACTACTTTACTTTTGGAGAAAATTCAAAACATTCATTATTCAATAGGGCCCAAACTATCAAAAACCAGCGGTTTCAATGAACACACATTTCTTGGTAGAATCATGCAGGACTGAAATTTTTGATGTTTTTCTACTCCTCTCATGAGCCCAAACAAGTCTCCAAAAGCATGGGTTTGCAACTACTTTACTTTTGGAGAAAATTCAAAACATTCATTATTCAATAGAGCCCAATAGCATAAACCAGCGTTTTGAATGAAGAATCACATTTCTTGGTAGAATCATGCAGGATTGAAATTTTTGATGGTTTTTTACTCCTCTCAACAGCCCAAACAAGTTTCTAAAAGGATGAGTTTGCAACTACTTTACTTTTGGAGAAAATTCAAAACATTCATTATTCAATAGGGCCCAAACTATCAAAAACCAGCGGTTTCAATGAACACACATTTCTTGGTAGAATCATGCAGGACTGAAATTTTTGATGTTTTTCTACTCTCGTGAGCACAAACAAGTCTCTAAAAGCATGAGTTTGCAACTACTTTACTTTTGGAGAAAATTCAAAACATTCATTATTCAATAGAGCCCAATAGCAAAAACCAGCGTTTTGAATGAAGAATCACATTTCTTGGTAGAATCATGCAGGATTGAAATTTTTGATGGTTTTTCACTCCTCTCAACAGCCCAAACAAGTTTCTAAAAGGATGAGTTTGCAACTACTTTACTTTTGGAGAAAATTCAAAACATTCATTATTCAATAGGGCCCAAACTATCAAAAACCAGCGGTTTCAATGAACACACATTTCTTGGTAGAATCATGCAGGACTGAAATTTTTGATGTTTTTCTACTCCTCTCATGAACCCAAACAAGTCTCTAAAAGCATGAGTTTGCAACTACTTTACTTTTGGAGAAAATTCAAAACATTCATTATTCAATAGAGCCCAATAGCAAAAACCAGCGTTTTGAATGAAGAATCACATTTCTTGGTAGAATCATGCAGGATTGAAATTTTTGATGGTTTTTTACTCCTCTCAACAGCCCAAACAAGTTTCTAAAAGGATGAGTTTGCAACTACTTTACTTTTGGAGAAAATTCAAAACATTCATTATTCAATAGGGCCCAAACTATCAAAAACCAGCGGTTTCAATGAACACACATTTCTTGGTAGAATCATGCAGGACTGAAATTTTTGATGTTTTTCTACTCCTCTCATGAGCTCAAAAAAGTCTAAAAGCATGAGTTTGCAACTACTTTACTTTTGGAGAAAATTCAAAACATTCATTATTCAATAGAGCCCAATAGCAAAAACCAGCGTTTTGAATGAAGAATCACATTTCTTGGTAGAATCATGCAGGATTGAAATTTTTGATGGTTTTTTACTCCTCTCAACAGCCCAAACAAGTTTCTAAAAGGATGAGTTTGCAACTACTTTACTTTTGGAGAAAATTCAAAACATTCATTATTCAATAGGGCCCAAACTATCAAAAACCAGCGGTTTCAATGAACACACATTTCTTGGTAGAATCATGCAGGACTGAAATTTTTGATGTTTTTCTACTCCTCTCATGAGCCCAAACAAGTCTCTAAAAGCATGAGTTTGCAACTACTTTACTTTTGGAGAAAATTCAAAACATTCATTATTCAATAGAGCCCAATAGCAAAAACCAGCGTTTTGAATGAAGAATCACATTTCTTGGTAGAATCATGCAGGATTGAAATTTTTGATGGTTTTTTACTCCTCTCAACAGCCCAAACAAGTTTCTAAAAGGATGAGTTTGCAACTACTTTACTTTTGGAGAAAATTCAAAACATTCATTATTCAATAGGGCCCAAACTATCAAAAACCAGCGGTTTCAATGAACACACATTTCTTGGTAGAATCATGCAGGACTGAAATTTTTGATGTTTTTCTACTCCTCTCATGAGCCCAAACAAGTCTCCAAAAGCATGGGTTTGCAACTACTTTACTTTTGGAGAAAATTCAAAACATTCATTATTCAATAGAGCCCAATAGCATAAACCAGCGTTTTGAATGAAGAATCACATTTCTTGGTAGAATCATGCAGGATTGAAATTTTTGATGGTTTTTTACTCCTCTCAACAGCCCAAACAAGTTTCTAAAAGGATGAGTTTGCAACTACTTTACTTTTGGAGAAAATTCAAAACATTCATTATTCAATAGGGCCCAAACTATCAAAAACCAGCGGTTTCAATGAACACACATTTCTTGGTAGAATCATGCAGGACTGAAATTTTTGATGTTTTTCTACTCTCGTGAGCACAAACAAGTCTCTAAAAGCATGAGTTTGCAACTACTTTACTTTTGGAGAAAATTCAAAACATTCATTATTCAATAGAGCCCAATAGCAAAAACCAGTGTTTTGAATGAAGAATCACATTTCTTGGTAGAATCATGCAGGATTGAAATTTTTGATGGTTTTTTACTCCTCTCAACAGCCCAAACAAGTTTCTAAAAGGATGAGTTTGCAACTACTTTACTTTTGGAGAAAATTCAAAACATTCATTATTCAATAGGGCCCAAACTATCAAAAACCAGCGGTTTCAATGAACACACATTTCTTGGTAGAATCATGCAGGACTGAAATTTTTGAAGATTTTTTACTCCTCTCAACAGCCCAAACAAGTTTCTAAAAGGATGAGTTTGCAACTACTTTACTTTTGGAGAAAATTCAAAACATTCATTATTCAATAGGGCCCAAACTATCAAAAACCAGCCGTTTCAATAAACACACATGTCTTGGTAGAATCATGCAGGACTGAAATTTTTGATGTTTTTCTACTCCTCTCATGAGCCCAAACAAGTCTCTAAAAGCATGAGTTTGCAACTACTTTACTTTTGGAGAAAATTCAAAACATTCATTATTCAATAGAGCCCAATAGCAAAAACCAGCGTTTTGAATGAAGAATCACATTTCTTGGTAGAATCATGCAGGATTGAAATTTTTGATGGTTTTTTACTCCTCTCAACAGCCCAAACAAGTTTCTAAAAGGATGAGTTTGCAACTACTTTACTTTTGGAGAAAATTCAAAACATTCATTATTCAATAGGGCCCAAACTATCAAAAACCAGCGGTTTCAATGAACACACATTTCTTGGTAGAATCATGCAGGACTGAAATTTTTGATGTTTTTCTACTCCTCTCATGAGCCCAAACAAGTCTCTAAAAGCATGAGTTTGCAACTACTTTACTTTTGGAGAAAATTCAAAACATTCATTATTCAATAGAGCCCAATAGCAAAACCCAGCGTTTTGAATGAAGAATCACATTTCTTGGTAGAATCATGCAGGATTGAAATTTTTGATGGTTTTTTACTCCTCTCAACAGCCCAAACAAGTTTCTAAAAGGATGAGTTTGCAACTACTTTACTTTTGGAGAAAATTCAAAACATTCATTATTCAATAGGGCCCAAACTATCAAAAACCAGCGGTTTCAATGAACACACATTTCTTGGTAGAATCATGCAGGACTGAAATTTTTGATGTTTTTCTACTCCTCTCATGAGCTCAAAAAAGTCTAAAAGCATGAGTTTGCAACTACTTTACTTTTGGAGAAAATTCAAAACATTCATTATTCAATAGAGCCCAATAGCAAAAACCAGCGTTTTGAATGAAGAATCACATTTCTTGGTAGAATCATGCAGGATTGAAATTTTTGATGGTTTTTTACTCCTCTCAACAGCCCAAACAAGTTTCTAAAAGGATGAGTTTGCAACTACTTTACTTTTGGAGAAAATTAAAAACATTCATTATTCAATAGGGCCCACACTATCAAAAACCAGCGGTTTCAATGAACACACATTTCTTGGTAGAATCATGCAGGACTGAAATTTTTGATGTTTTTCTACTCCTCTCATGAGCCCAAACAAGTCTCTAAAAGCATGAGTTTGCAACTACTTTACTTTTGGAGAAAATTCAAAACATTCATTATTCAATAGAGCCCAATAGCAAAAACCAGCGTTTTGAATGAAGAATCACATTTCTTGGTAGAATCATGCAGGATTGAAATTTTTGATGGTTTTTTACTCCTCTCAACAGCCCAAACAAATTTCTAAAAGGATGAGTTTGCAACTACTTTACTTTTGGAGAAAATTCAAAACATTCATTATTCAATAGGGCCCAAACTATCAAAAACCAGCGGTTTCAATGAACACACATTTCTTGGTAGAATCATGCAGGACTGAAATTTTTGATGTTTTTCTACTCCTCTCATGAGCCCAAACAAGTCTCCAAAAGCATGGGTTTGCAACTACTTTACTTTTGGAGAAAATTCAAAACATTCATTATTCAATAGAGCCCAATAGCATAAACCAGCGTTTTGAATGAAGAATCACATTTCTTGGTAGAATCATGCAGGATTGAAATTTTTGATGGTTTTTTACTCCTCTCAACAGCCCAAACAAGTTTCTTAAAGGATGAGTTTGCAACTACTTTACTTTTGGAGAAAATTCAAAACATTCATTATTCAATAGGGCCCAAACTATCAAAAACCAGCGGTTTCAATGAACACACATTTCTTGGTAGAATCATGCAGGACTGAAATTTTTGATGTTTTTCTACTCCTCTCATGAGCTCAAAAAAGTCTAAAAGCATGAGTTTGCAACTACTTTACTTTTGGAGAAAATTCAAAACATTCATTATTCAATAGAGCCCAATAGCAAAAACCAGCGTTTTGAATGAAGAATCACATTTCTTGGTAGAATCATGCAGGATTGAAATTTTTGATGGTTTTTTACTCCTCTCAACAGCCCAAACAAGTTTCTAAAAGGATGAGTTTGCAACTACTTTACTTTTGGAGAAAATTCAAAACATTCATTATTCAATAGGGCCCAAACTATCAAAAACCAGCGGTTTCAATGAACACACATTTCTTGGTAGAATCATGCAGGACTGAAATTTTTGATGTTTTTCTACTCCTCTCATGAGCCCAAACAAGTCTCTAAAAGCATGAGTTTGCAACTACTTTACTTTTGGAGAAAATTCAAAACATTCATTATTCAATAGAGCCCAATAGCAAAACCCAGCGTTTTGAATGAAGAATCACATTTCTTGGTAGAATCATGCAGGATTGAAATTTTTGATGGTTTTTTACTCCTCTCAACAGCCCAAACAAGTTTCTAAAAGGATGAGTTTGCAACTACTTTACTTTTGGAGAAAATTCAAAACATTCATTATTCAATAGGGCCCAAACTATCAAAAACCAGCGGTTTCAATGAACACACATTTCTTGGTAGAATCATGCAGGACTGAAATTTTTGATGTTTTTCTACTCCTCTCATGAGCTCAAAAAAGTCTAAAAGCATGAGTTTGCAACTACTTTACTTTTGGAGAAAATTCAAAACATTCATTATTCAATAGAGCCCAATAGCAAAAACCAGCGTTTTGAAGGAAGAATCACATTTCTTGGTAGAATCATGCAGGATTGAAATTTTTGATGGTTTTTTACTCCTCTCAACAGCCCAAACAAGTTTCTAAAAGGATGAGTTTGCAACTACTTTACTTTTGGAGAAAATTAAAAACATTCATTATTCAATAGGGCCCACACTATCAAAAACCAGCGGTTTCAATGAACACACATTTCTTGGTAGAATCATGCAGGACTGAAATTTTTGATGTTTTTCTACTCCTCTCATGAGCCCAAACAAGTCTCTAAAAGCATGAGTTTGCAACTACTTTACTTTTGGAGAAAATTCAAAACATTCATTATTCAATAGAGCCCAATAGCAAAAACCAGCGTTTTGAATGAAGAATCACATTTCTTGGTAGAATCATGCAGGATTGAAATTTTTGATGGTTTTTTACTCCTCTCAACAGCCCAAACAAGTTTCTAAAAGGATGAGTTTGCAACTACTTTACTTTTGGAGAAAATTCAAAACATTCATTATTCAATAGGGCCCAAACTATCAAAAACCAGCGGTTTCAATGAACACACATTTCTTGGTAGAATCATGCAGGACTGAAATTTTTGATGTTTTTCTACTCCTCTCATGAGCCCAAACAAGTCTCCAAAAGCATGGGTTTGCAACTACTTTACTTTTGGAGAAAATTCAAAACATTCATTATTCAATAGAGCCCAATAGCATAAACCAGCGTTTTGAATGAAGAATCACATTTCTTGGTAGAATCATGCAGGATTGAAATTTTTGATGGTTTTTTACTCCTCTCAACAGCCCAAACAAGTTTCTAAAAGGATGAGTTTGCAACTACTTTACTTTTGGAGAAAATTCAAAACATTCATTATTCAATAGGGCCCAAACTATCAAAAACCAGCGGTTTCAATGAACACACATTTCTTGGTAGAATCATGCAGGACTGAAATTTTTGATGTTTTTCTACTCTCGTGAGCACAAACAAGTCTCTAAAAGCATGAGTTTGCAACTACTTTACTTTTGGAGAAAATTCAAAACATTCATTATTCAATAGAGCCCAATAGCAAAACCCAGCGTTTTGAATGAAGAATCACATTTCTTGGTAGAATCATGCAGGATTGAAATTTTTGATGGTTTTTCACTCCTCTCAACAGCCCAAACAAGTTTCTAAAAGGATGAGTTTGCAACTACTTTACTTTTGGAGAAAATTCAAAACATTCATTATTCAATAGGGCCCAAACTATCAAAAACCAGCGGTTTCAATGAACACACATTTCTTGGTAGAATCATGCAGGACTGAAATTTTTGATGTTTTTCTACTCCTCTCATGAGCCCAAACAAGTCTCTAAAAGCATGAGTTTGCAACTACTTTACTTTTGGAGAAAATTCAAAACATTCATTATTCAATAGAGCCCAATAGCAAAACCCAGCGTTTTGAATGAAGAATCACATTTCTTGGTAGAATCATGCAGGATTGAAATTTTTGATGGTTTTTTACTCCTCTCAACAGCCCAAACAAGTTTCTAAAAGGATGAGTTTGCAACTACTTTACTTTTGGAGAAAATTCAAAACATTCATTATTCAATAGGGCCCAAACTATCAAAAACCAGCGGTTTCAATGAACACACATTTCTTGGTAGAATCATGCAGGACTGAAATTTTTGATGTTTTTCTACTCCTCTCATGAGCTCAAAAAAGTCTAAAAGCATGAGTTTGCAACTACTTTACTTTTGGAGAAAATTCAAAACATTCATTATTCAATAGAGCCCAATAGCAAAACCCAGCGTTTTGAATGAAGAATCACATTTCTTGGTAGAATCATGCAGGATTGAAATTTTTGATGGTTTTTTACTCCTCTCAACAGCCCAAACAAGTTTCTAAAAGGATGAGTTTGCAACTACTTTACTTTTGGAGAAAATTCAAAACATTCATTATTCAATAGGGCCCAAACTATCAAAAACCAGCGGTTTCAATGAACACACATTTCTTGGTAGAATCATGCAGGACTGAAATTTTTGATGTTTTTCTACTCCTCTCATGAGCTCAAAAAAGTCTAAAAGCATGAGTTTGCAACTACTTTACTTTTGGAGAAAATTCAAAACATTCATTATTCAATAGAGCCCAATAGCAAAAACCAGCGTTTTGAATGAAGAATCACATTTCTTGGTAGAATCATGCAGGATTGAAATTTTTGATGGTTTTTTACTCCTCTCAACAGCCCAAACAAGTTTCTAAAAGGATGAGTTTGCAACTACTTTACTTTTGGAGAAAATTAAAAACATTCATTATTCAATAGGGCCCACACTATCAAAAACCAGCGGTTTCAATGAACACACATTTCTTGGTAGAATCATGCAGGACTGAAATTTTTGATGTTTTTCTACTCCTCTCATGAGCCCAAACAAGTCTCTAAAAGCATGAGTTTGCAACTACTTTACTTTTGGAGAAAATTCAAAACATTCATTATTCAATAGAGCCCAATAGCAAAAACCAGCGTTTTGAATGAAGAATCACATTTCTTGGTAGAATCATGCAGGATTGAAATTTTTGATGGTTTTTTACTCCTCTCAACAGCCCAAACAAGTTTCTAAAAGGATGAGTTTGCAACTACTTTACTTTTGGAGAAAATTCAAAACATTCATTATTCAATAGGGCCCAAACTATCAAAAACCAGCGGTTTCAATGAACACACATTTCTTGGTAGAATCATGCAGGACTGAAATTTTTGATGTTTTTCTACTCCTCTCATGAGCCCAAACAAGTCTCCAAAAGCATGGGTTTGCAACTACTTTACTTTTGGAGAAAATTCAAAACATTCATTATTCAATAGAGCCCAATAGCAAAAACCAGCGTTTTGAATGAAGAATCACATTTCTTGGTAGAATCATGCAGGATTGAAATTTTTGATGGTTTTTTACTCCTCTCAACAGCCCAAACAAGTTTCTAAAAGGATGAGTTTGCAACTACTTTACTTTTGGAGAAAATTCAAAACATTCATTATTCAAGAGGGCCCAAACTATCAAAAACCAGCGGTTTCAATGAACACACATTTCTTGGTAGAATCATGCAGGACTGAAATTTTTGATGTTTTTCTACTCGTCTCATGAGCCCAAACAAGTCTCTAAAAGCATGACTTTGCAACTACTTTACTTTTGGAGAAAATTCAAAACATTCGTTATTCAATAGGGCCCAAACTATCAAAAACCAGCGGTTTGAATGAACACACATTTCTTGGTAGAATCATGCAGGACTGAAATTTTTGATGTTTTTCTACTCCTCTCATGAGCCCAAACAAGTCTCTAAAAGCATGAGTTTGCAACTACTTTACTTTTGGAGAAAATTCAAAACATTCATTATTCAATAGAGCCCAATAGCAAAAACCAGCGTTTTGAATGAAGAATCACATTTCTTGGTAGAATCATGCAGGATTGAAATTTTTGATGGTTTTTTACTCCTCTCAACAGCCCAAACAAGTTTCTAAAAGGATGAGTTTGCAAATACTTTACTTTTGGAGAAAATTCAAAACATTCATTATTCAATAGGGCCCAAACTATCAAAAACCAGCGGTTTCAATGAACACACATTTCTTGGTAGAATCATGCAGGACTGAAATTTTTGATGTTTTTCTACTCCTCTCATGAGCTCAAAAAAGTCTAAAAGCATGAGTTTGCAACTACTTTACTTTTGGAGAAAATTCAAAACATTCATTATTCAATAGAGCCCAATAGCAAAAACCAGCGTTTTGAATGAAGAATCACATTTCTTGGTAGAATCATGCAGGATTGAAATTTTTGATGGTTTTTTACTCCTCTCAACAGCCCAAACAAGTTTCTAAAAGGATGAGTTTGCAACTACTTTACTTTTGGAGAAAATTAAAAACATTCATTATTCAATAGGGCCCACACTATCAAAAACCAGCGGTTTCAATGAACACACATTTCTTGGTAGAATCATGCAGGACTGAAATTTTTGATGTTTTTCTACTCCTCTCATGAGCCCAAACAAGTCTCTAAAAGCATGAGTTTGCAACTACTTTACTTTTGGAGAAAATTCAAAACATTCATTATTCAATAGAGCCCAATAGCAAAAACCAGCGTTTTGAATGAAGAATCACATTTCTTGGTAGAATCATGCAGGATTGAAATTTTTGATGGTTTTTTACTCCTCTCAACAGCCCAAACAAGTTTCTAAAAGGATGAGTTTGCAACTACTTTACTTTTGGAGAAAATTCAAAACATTCATTATTCAATAGGGCCCAAACTATCAAAAACCAGCGGTTTCAATGAACACACATTTCTTGGTAGAATCATGCAGGACTGAAATTTTTGATGTTTTTCTACTCCTCTCATGAGCCCAAACAAGTCTCCAAAAGCATGGGTTTGCAACTACTTTACTTTTGGAGAAAATTCAAAACATTCATTATTCAATAGAGCCCAATAGCATAAACCAGCGTTTTGAATGAAGAATCACATTTCTTGGTAGAATCATGCAGGATTGAAATTTTTGATGGTTTTTTACTCCTCTCAACAGCCCAAACAAGTTTCTAAAAGGATGAGTTTGCAACTACTTTACTTTTGGAGAAAATTCAAAACATTCATTATTCAATAGGGCCCAAACTATCAAAAACCAGCGGTTTCAATGAACACACATTTCTTGGTAGAATCATGCAGGACTGAAATTTTTGATGTTTTTCTACTCTCGTGAGCACAAACAAGTCTCTAAAAGCATGAGTTTGCAACTACTTTACTTTTGGAGAAAATTCAAAACATTCATTATTCAATAGAGCCCAATAGCAAAAACCAGCGTTTTGAATGAAGAATCACATTTCTTGGTAGAATCATGCAGGATTGAAATTTTTGATGGTTTTTTACTCCTCTCAACAGCCCAAACAAGTTTCTAAAAGGATGAGTTTGCAACTACTTTACTTTTGGAGAAAATTCAAAACATTCATTATTCAAGAGGGCCCAAACTATCAAAAACCAGCGGTTTCAATGAACACACATTTCTTGGTAGAATCATGCAGGACTGAAATTTTTGATGTTTTTCTACTCCTCTCATGAGCCCAAACAAGTCTCTAAAAGCATGACTTTGCAACTACTTTACTTTTGGAGAAAATTCAAAACATTCGTTATTCAATAGGGCCCAAACTATCAAAAACCAGCGGTTTGAATGAACACACATTTCTTGGTAGAATCATGCAGGACTGAAATTTTTGATGTTTTTCTACTCCTCTCATGAGCCCAAACAAGTCTCTAAAAGCATGAGTTTGCAACTACTTTACTTTTGGAGAAAATTCAAAACATTCATTATTCAATAGAGCCCAATAGCAAAAACCAGCGTTTTGAATGAAGAATCACATTTCTTGGTAGAATCATGCAGGATTGAAATTTTTGATGGTTTTTTACTCCTCTCAACAGCCCAAACAAGTTTCTAAAAGGATGAGTTTGCAACTACTTTACTTTTGGAGAAAATTCAAAACATTCATTATTCAATAGGGCCCAAACTATCAAAAACCAGCGGTTTCAATGAACACACATTTCTTGGTAGAATCATGCAGGACTGAAATTTTTGATGTTTTTCTACTCCTCTCATGAGCCCAAACAAGTCTCTAAAAGCATGACTTTGCAACTACTTTACTTTTGGAGAAAATTCAAAACATTCATTATTCAATAGGGCCCAAACTATCAAAAACCAGCGGTTTGAATGAACACACATTTCTTGGTAGAATCATGCAGGACTGAAATTTTTGATGTTTTTCTACTCCTCTCATGAGCCCAAACAAGTCTCTAAAAGCATGAGTTTGCAACTACTTTACTTTTGGAGAAAATTCAAAACATTCATTATTCAATAGAGCCCAATAGCAAAAACCAGCGTTTTGAATGAAGAATCACATTTCTTGGTAGAATCATGCAGGATTGAAATTTTTGATGGTTTTTTACTCCTCTCAACAGCCCAAACAAGTTTCTAAAAGGATGAGTTTGCAACTACTTTACTTTTGGAGAAAATTCAAAACATTCATTATTCAATAGGGCCCAAACTATCAAAAACCAGCGGTTTCAATGAACACACATTTCTTGGTAGAATCATGCAGGACTGAAATTTTTGATGTTTTTCTACTCCTCTCATGAGCCCAAACAAGTCTCTAAAAGCATGAGTTTGCAACTACTTTACTTTTGGAGAAAATTCAAAACATTCATTATTCAATAGAGCCCAATAGCAAAAACCAGCGTTTTGAATGAAGAATCACATTTCTTGGTAGAATCATGCAGGATTGAAATTTTTGATGGTTTTTTACTCCTCTCAACAGCCCAAACAAGTTTCTAAAAGGATGAGTTTGCAACTACTTTACTTTTGGAGAAAATTCAAAACATTCATTATTCAATAGGGCCCAAACTATCAAAAACCAGCGGTTTCAATGAACACACATTTCTTGGTAGAATCATGCAGGACTGAAATTTTTGATGTTTTTCTACTCCTCTCATGAGCCCAAACAAGTCTCTAAAAGCATGAGTTTGCAACTACTTTACTTTTGGAGAAAATTCAAAACATTCATTATTCAATAGAGCCCAATAGCAAAACCCAGCGTTTTGAATGAAGAATCACATTTCTTGGTAGAATCATGCAGGATTGAAATTTTTGATGGTTTTTTACTCCTCTCAACAGCCCAAACAAGTTTCTAAAAGGATGAGTTTGCAACTACTTTACTTTTGGAGAAAATTCAAAACATTCATTATTCAATAGGGCCCAAACTATCAAAAACCAGCGGTTTCAATGAACACACATTTCTTGGTAGAATCATGCAGGACTGAAATTTTTGATGTTTTTCTACTCCTCTCATGAGCTCAAAAAAGTCTAAAAGCATGAGTTTGCAACTACTTTACTTTTGGAGAAAATTCAAAACATTCATTATTCAATAGAGCCCAATAGCAAAAACCAGCGTTTTGAAGGAAGAATCACATTTCTTGGTAGAATCATGCAGGATTGAAATTTTTGATGGTTTTTTACTCCTCTCAACAGCCCAAACAAGTTTCTAAAAGGATGAGTTTGCAACTACTTTACTTTTGGAGAAAATTAAAAACATTCATTATTCAATAGGGCCCACACTATCAAAAACCAGCGGTTTCAATGAACACACATTTCTTGGTAGAATCATGCAGGACTGAAATTTTTGATGTTTTTCTACTCCTCTCATGAGCCCAAACAAGTCTCTAAAAGCATGAGTTTGCAACTACTTTACTTTTGGAGAAAATTCAAAACATTCATTATTCAATAGAGCCCAATAGCAAAAACCAGCGTTTTGAATGAAGAATCACATTTCTTGGTAGAATCATGCAGGATTGAAATTTTTGATGGTTTTTTACTCCTCTCAACAGCCCAAACAAGTTTCTAAAAGGATGAGTTTGCAACTACTTTACTTTTGGAGAAAATTCAAAACATTCATTATTCAATAGGGCCCAAACTATCAAAAACCAGCGGTTTCAATGAACACACATTTCTTGGTAGAATCATGCAGGACTGAAATTTTTGATGTTTTTCTACTCCTCTCATGAGCCCAAACAAGTCTCCAAAAGCATGGGTTTGCAACTACTTTACTTTTGGAGAAAATTCAAAACATTCATTATTCAATAGAGCCCAATAGCATAAACCAGCGTTTTGAATGAAGAATCACATTTCTTGGTAGAATCATGCAGGATTGAAATTTTTGATGGTTTTTTACTCCTCTCAACAGCCCAAACAAGTTTCTAAAAGGATGAGTTTGCAACTACTTTACTTTTGGAGAAAATTCAAAACATTCATTATTCAATAGGGCCCAAACTATCAAAAACCAGCGGTTTCAATGAACACACATTTCTTGGTAGAATCATGCAGGACTGAAATTTTTGATGTTTTTCTACTCTCGTGAGCACAAACAAGTCTCTAAAAGCATGAGTTTGCAACTACTTTACTTTTGGAGAAAATTCAAAACATTCATTATTCAATAGAGCCCAATAGCAAAACCCAGCGTTTTGAATGAAGAATCACATTTCTTGGTAGAATCATGCAGGATTGAAATTTTTGATGGTTTTTCACTCCTCTCAACAGCCCAAACAAGTTTCTAAAAGGATGAGTTTGCAACTACTTTACTTTTGGAGAAAATTCAAAACATTCATTATTCAATAGGGCCCAAACTATCAAAAACCAGCGGTTTCAATGAACACACATTTCTTGGTAGAATCATGCAGGACTGAAATTTTTGATGTTTTTCTACTCCTCTCATGAGCCCAAACAAGTCTCTAAAAGCATGAGTTTGCAACTACTTTACTTTTGGAGAAAATTCAAAACATTCATTATTCAATAGAGCCCAATAGCAAAACCCAGCGTTTTGAATGAAGAATCACATTTCTTGGTAGAATCATGCAGGATTGAAATTTTTGATGGTTTTTTACTCCTCTCAACAGCCCAAACAAGTTTCTAAAAGGATGAGTTTGCAACTACTTTACTTTTGGAGAAAATTCAAAACATTCATTATTCAATAGGGCCCAAACTATCAAAAACCAGCGGTTTCAATGAACACACATTTCTTGGTAGAATCATGCAGGACTGAAATTTTTGATGTTTTTCTACTCCTCTCATGAGCTCAAAAAAGTCTAAAAGCATGAGTTTGCAACTACTTTACTTTTGGAGAAAATTCAAAACATTCATTATTCAATAGAGCCCAATAGCAAAACCCAGCGTTTTGAATGAAGAATCACATTTCTTGGTAGAATCATGCAGGATTGAAATTTTTGATGGTTTTTTACTCCTCTCAACAGCCCAAACAAGTTTCTAAAAGGATGAGTTTGCAACTACTTTACTTTTGGAGAAAATTCAAAACATTCATTATTCAATAGGGCCCAAACTATCAAAAACCAGCGGTTTCAATGAACACACATTTCTTGGTAGAATCATGCAGGACTGAAATTTTTGATGTTTTTCTACTCCTCTCATGAGCTCAAAAAAGTCTAAAAGCATGAGTTTGCAACTACTTTACTTTTGGAGAAAATTCAAAACATTCATTATTCAATAGAGCCCAATAGCAAAAACCAGCGTTTTGAATGAAGAATCACATTTCTTGGTAGAATCATGCAGGATTGAAATTTTTGATGGTTTTTTACTCCTCTCAACAGCCCAAACAAGTTTCTAAAAGGATGAGTTTGCAACTACTTTACTTTTGGAGAAAATTAAAAACATTCATTATTCAATAGGGCCCACACTATCAAAAACCAGCGGTTTCAATGAACACACATTTCTTGGTAGAATCATGCAGGACTGAAATTTTTGATGTTTTTCTACTCCTCTCATGAGCCCAAACAAGTCTCTAAAAGCATGAGTTTGCAACTACTTTACTTTTGGAGAAAATTCAAAACATTCATTATTCAATAGAGCCCAATAGCAAAAACCAGCGTTTTGAATGAAGAATCACATTTCTTGGTAGAATCATGCAGGATTGAAATTTTTGATGGTTTTTTACTCCTCTCAACAGCCCAAACAAGTTTCTAAAAGGATGAGTTTGCAACTACTTTACTTTTGGAGAAAATTCAAAACATTCATTATTCAATAGGGCCCAAACTATCAAAAACCAGCGGTTTCAATGAACACACATTTCTTGGTAGAATCATGCAGGACTGAAATTTTTGATGTTTTTCTACTCCTCTCATGAGCCCAAACAAGTCTCCAAAAGCATGGGTTTGCAACTACTTTACTTTTGGAGAAAATTCAAAACATTCATTATTCAATAGAGCCCAATAGCAAAAACCAGCGTTTTGAATGAAGAATCACATTTCTTGGTAGAATCATGCAGGATTGAAATTTTTGATGGTTTTTTACTCCTCTCAACAGCCCAAACAAGTTTCTAAAAGGATGAGTTTGCAACTACTTTACTTTTGGAGAAAATTCAAAACATTCATTATTCAAGAGGGCCCAAACTATCAAAAACCAGCGGTTTCAATGAACACACATTTCTTGGTAGAATCATGCAGGACTGAAATTTTTGATGTTTTTCTACTCGTCTCATGAGCCCAAACAAGTCTCTAAAAGCATGACTTTGCAACTACTTTACTTTTGGAGAAAATTCAAAACATTCGTTATTCAATAGGGCCCAAACTATCAAAAACCAGCGGTTTGAATGAACACACATTTCTTGGTAGAATCATGCAGGACTGAAATTTTTGATGTTTTTCTACTCCTCTCATGAGCCCAAACAAGTCTCTAAAAGCATGAGTTTGCAACTACTTTACTTTTGGAGAAAATTCAAAACATTCATTATTCAATAGAGCCCAATAGCAAAAACCAGCGTTTTGAATGAAGAATCACATTTCTTGGTAGAATCATGCAGGATTGAAATTTTTGATGGTTTTTTACTCCTCTCAACAGCCCAAACAAGTTTCTAAAAGGATGAGTTTGCAAATACTTTACTTTTGGAGAAAATTCAAAACATTCATTATTCAATAGGGCCCAAACTATCAAAAACCAGCGGTTTCAATGAACACACATTTCTTGGTAGAATCATGCAGGACTGAAATTTTTGATGTTTTTCTACTCCTCTCATGAGCTCAAAAAAGTCTAAAAGCATGAGTTTGCAACTACTTTACTTTTGGAGAAAATTCAAAACATTCATTATTCAATAGAGCCCAATAGCAAAAACCAGCGTTTTGAATGAAGAATCACATTTCTTGGTAGAATCATGCAGGATTGAAATTTTTGATGGTTTTTTACTCCTCTCAACAGCCCAAACAAGTTTCTAAAAGGATGAGTTTGCAACTACTTTACTTTTGGAGAAAATTAAAAACATTCATTATTCAATAGGGCCCACACTATCAAAAACCAGCGGTTTCAATGAACACACATTTCTTGGTAGAATCATGCAGGACTGAAATTTTTGATGTTTTTCTACTCCTCTCATGAGCCCAAACAAGTCTCTAAAAGCATGAGTTTGCAACTACTTTACTTTTGGAGAAAATTCAAAACATTCATTATTCAATAGAGCCCAATAGCAAAAACCAGCGTTTTGAATGAAGAATCACATTTCTTGGTAGAATCATGCAGGATTGAAATTTTTGATGGTTTTTTACTCCTCTCAACAGCCCAAACAAGTTTCTAAAAGGATGAGTTTGCAACTACTTTACTTTTGGAGAAAATTCAAAACATTCATTATTCAATAGGGCCCAAACTATCAAAAACCAGCGGTTTCAATGAACACACATTTCTTGGTAGAATCATGCAGGACTGAAATTTTTGATGTTTTTCTACTCCTCTCATGAGCCCAAACAAGTCTCCAAAAGCATGGGTTTGCAACTACTTTACTTTTGGAGAAAATTCAAAACATTCATTATTCAATAGAGCCCAATAGCATAAACCAGCGTTTTGAATGAAGAATCACATTTCTTGGTAGAATCATGCAGGATTGAAATTTTTGATGGTTTTTTACTCCTCTCAACAGCCCAAACAAGTTTCTAAAAGGATGAGTTTGCAACTACTTTACTTTTGGAGAAAATTCAAAACATTCATTATTCAATAGGGCCCAAACTATCAAAAACCAGCGGTTTCAATGAACACACATTTCTTGGTAGAATCATGCAGGACTGAAATTTTTGATGTTTTTCTACTCTCGTGAGCACAAACAAGTCTCTAAAAGCATGAGTTTGCAACTACTTTACTTTTGGAGAAAATTCAAAACATTCATTATTCAATAGAGCCCAATAGCAAAAACCAGCGTTTTGAATGAAGAATCACATTTCTTGGTAGAATCATGCAGGATTGAAATTTTTGATGGTTTTTTACTCCTCTCAACAGCCCAAACAAGTTTCTAAAAGGATGAGTTTGCAACTACTTTACTTTTGGAGAAAATTCAAAACATTCATTATTCAAGAGGGCCCAAACTATCAAAAACCAGCGGTTTCAATGAACACACATTTCTTGGTAGAATCATGCAGGACTGAAATTTTTGATGTTTTTCTACTCCTCTCATGAGCCCAAACAAGTCTCTAAAAGCATGACTTTGCAACTACTTTACTTTTGGAGAAAATTCAAAACATTCGTTATTCAATAGGGCCCAAACTATCAAAAACCAGCGGTTTGAATGAACACACATTTCTTGGTAGAATCATGCAGGACTGAAATTTTTGATGTTTTTCTACTCCTCTCATGAGCCCAAACAAGTCTCTAAAAGCATGAGTTTGCAACTACTTTACTTTTGGAGAAAATTCAAAACATTCATTATTCAATAGAGCCCAATAGCAAAAACCAGCGTTTTGAATGAAGAATCACATTTCTTGGTAGAATCATGCAGGATTGAAATTTTTGATGGTTTTTTACTCCTCTCAACAGCCCAAACAAGTTTCTAAAAGGATGAGTTTGCAACTACTTTACTTTTGGAGAAAATTCAAAACATTCATTATTCAATAGGGCCCAAACTATCAAAAACCAGCGGTTTCAATGAACACACATTTCTTGGTAGAATCATGCAGGACTGAAATTTTTGATGTTTTTCTACTCCTCTCATGAGCCCAAACAAGTCTCTAAAAGCATGACTTTGCAACTACTTTACTTTTGGAGAAAATTCAAAACATTCATTATTCAATAGGGCCCAAACTATCAAAAACCAGCGGTTTGAATGAACACACATTTCTTGGTAGAATCATGCAGGACTGAAATTTTTGATGTTTTTCTACTCCTCTCATGAGCCCAAACAAGTCTCTAAAAGCATGAGTTTGCAACTACTTTACTTTTGGAGAAAATTCAAAACATTCATTATTCAATAGAGCCCAATAGCAAAAACCAGCGTTTTGAATGAAGAATCACATTTCTTGGTAGAATCATGCAGGATTGAAATTTTTGATGGTTTTTTACTCCTCTCAACAGCCCAAACAAGTTTCTAAAAGGATGAGTTTGCAACTACTTTACTTTTGGAGAAAATTCAAAACATTCATTATTCAATAGGGCCCAAACTATCAAAAACCAGCGGTTTCAATGAACACACATTTCTTGGTAGAATCATGCAGGACTGAAATTTTTGATGTTTTTCTACTCCTCTCATGAGCCCAAACAAGTCTCTAAAAGCATGAGTTTGCAACTACTTTACTTTTGGAGAAAATTCAAAACATTCATTATTCAATAGAGCCCAATAGCAAAAACCAGCGTTTTGAATGAAGAATCACATTTCTTGGTAGAATCATGCAGGATTGAAATTTTTGATGGTTTTTTACTCCTCTCAACAGCCCAAACAAGTTTCTAAAAGGATGAGTTTGCAACTACTTTACTTTTGGAGAAAATTCAAAACATTCATTATTCAATAGGGCCCAAACTATCAAAAACCAGCGGTTTCAATGAACACACATTTCTTGGTAGAATCATGCAGGACTGAAATTTTTGATGTTTTTCTACTCCTCTCATGAGCCCAAACAAGTCTCTAAAAGCATGACTTTGCAACTACTTTACTTTTGGAGAAAATTCAAAACATTCATTATTCAATAGGGCCCAAACTATCAAAAACCAGCGGTTTGAATGAACACACATTTCTTGGTAGAATCATGCAGGACTGAAATTTTTGATGTTTTTCTACTCCTCTCATGAGCCCAAACAAGTCTCTAAAAGCATGAGTTTGCAACTACTTTACTTTTGGAGAAAATTCAAAACATTCATTATTCAATAGAGCCCAATAGCAAAAACCAGCATTTTGAATGAAGAATCACATTTCTTGGTAGAATCATGCAGGATTGAAATTTTTGATGGTTTTTTACTCCTCTCAACAGCCCAAACAAGTTTCTAAAAGGATGAGTTTGCAACTACTTTACTTTTGGAGAAAATTCAAAACATTCATTATTCAATAGGGCCCAAACTATCAAAAACCAGCGGTTTGAATGAACACATTTCTTGGTAGAATCATGCAGGACTGAAATTTTTGATGTTTTTCTACTCCTCTCATGAGCCCAAACAAGTCTCTAAAAGCATGAGTTTGCAACTACTTTACTTTTGGAGAAAATTCAAAACATTCATTATTCAATAGAGCCCAATAGCAAAAACCAGCGTTTTGAATGAAGAATCACATTTCTTGGTAGAATCATGCAGGATTGAAATTTTTGATGGTTTTTTACTCCTCTCAACAGCCCAAACAAGTTTCTAAAAGGATGAGTTTGCAACTACTTTACTTTTGGAGAAAATTCAAAACATTCATTATTCAATAGGGCCCAAACTATCAAAAACCAGCGGTTTCAATGAACACACATTTCTTGGTAGAATCATGCAGGACTGAAATTTTTGATGTTTTTCTACTCCTCTCATGAGCCCAAACAAGTCTCTAAAAGCATGAGTTTGCAACTACTTTACTTTTGGAGAAAATTCAAAACATTCATTATTCAATAGAGCCCAATAGCAAAAACCAGCGTTTTGAATGAAGAATCACATTTCTTGGTAGAATCATGCAGGATTGAAATTTTTGATGGTTTTTTACTCCTCTCAACAGCCCAAACAAGTTTCTAAAAGGATGAGTTTGCAACTACTTTACTTTTGGAGAAAATTCAAAACATTCATTATTCAATAGGGCCCAAACTATCAAAAACCAGCGGTTTCAATGAACACACATTTCTTGGTAGAATCATGCAGGACTGAAATTTTTGATGTTTTTCTACTCCTCTCATGAGCCCAAACAAGTCTCTAAAAGCATGAGTTTGCAACTACTTTACTTTTGGAGAAAATTCAAAACATTCATTATTCAATAGAGCCCAATAGCAAAAACCAGCGTTTTGAATGAAGAATCACATTTCTTGGTAGAATCATGCAGGATTGAAATTTTTGATGGTTTTTTACTCCTCTCAACAGCCCAAACAAGTTTCTAAAAGGATGAGTTTGCAACTACTTTACTTTTGGAGAAAATTCAAAACATTCATTATTCAATAGGGCCCAAACTATCAAAAACCAGCGGTTTCAATGAACACACATTTCTTGGTAGAATCATGCAGGACTGAAATTTTTGATGTTTTTCTACTCCTCTCATGAGCCCAAACAAGTCTCTAAAAGCATGAGTTTGCAACTACTTTACTTTTGGAGAAAATTCAAAACATTCATTATTCAATAGAGCCCAATAGCAAAAACCAGCGTTTTGAATGAAGAATCACATTTCTTGGTAGAATCATGCAGGATTGAAATTTTTGATGGTTTTTTACTCCTCTCAATAGCCCAAACAAGTTTCTAAAAGGATGAGTTTGCAACTACTTTACTTTTGGAGAAAATTCAAAACATTCATTATTCAATAGGGCCCAAACTATCAAAAACCAGCGGTTTCAATGAACACACATTTCTTGGTAGAAACATGCAGGACTGAAATTTTTGATGGTTTTTTACTCCTCTCATGAGCCCAAACAAGTCTCTAAAAGCATGAGTTTGCAACTACTTTACTTTTGGAGAAAATTCAAGAGCGATGCGCCCGATGTGAGGAGGTGAAAGACGCTGATGTAAGGAGCCCGACATAGACAGTGGAGTCCAGCGGCAGCTAGCAGCGGTGCGGAGGAGGAGTACTGGTGTCCCGGTGGAGGCTGCGGCGCTAATTACAAGGAGCTGAATCGAGGTGACGGAGTGGAGCGGCGACAGTCAGCGGGGAACCTTGGGAGCGGTGTGGACGTGGAGATTAAAGAAGTGCAGCGGCTGAGAGGTCCGGAGGACATCGCAGATCTGGCTGAGGCAGTGCTACATAGCGACGCCGGTGAGCACGGCGGTGTCTGAAAAAAAGCAACAGGAGGAGAGCGCCGGCCTAGACTTTCCCGCGCCTGATATTCAAAGCAGCGGTGCGCCAGAATATACGGAGCCCGTCATCGGCAGTGAGGTCCAGCAACGCCTAACAAAGGAGTGGAGGAGGAGATCGGGTGTCCCGGTAGAGGCTGCAGCGGCACTAACTACAAGGTACTGAACAGTGGTGGCAGCGGGGAGCGGTAACAGTCGGCGGGGGATCACAGGAGCAGCACCGCCAAGGAGATCAAGGGAGAGGAGCGGCTGGGAAGCGTGAAGGACATCCAGGACTGTTAGTGTTGGTGACAGGTACCGGGAGAGTTTCTGCAGCAGCTGAGAGGTGGGGGCTGTGTACGGTGTATGCCCCTAAATACATCAAAGAATCTGACGTGGGTGAGATTGAGGTCCAGGAGAGACGGGAGAATCATTAAAATAAGCTGCGGATCCGGTTGGGAACCACTAAGGTGGCCTTCACCTGGCATTATTATAAACAGTGCAGCAGACCTCATTTATGGTGATTATCTGTGCTTCATCTGTAAGGGCTAACTAAGATTGTCAATCTAATTACAGGAAACTGTTTACTATTATCTTTATTTAACATACTGTGGTGTCTGCAGACTATTCATCTATATATTTGATCTAAACAGCTTTTGTGATACATCTGATCTCTTTATCTACAGGTACACAATTCCATGATTTATTTGTGTTGAGGTAATAGAAAATCTTTGTTGTTCTTTAGGGAACAGGTCACAGTGAAAGCATTGTACATTGTAGATTGAAAAGGAAAAAAAAAAAAAAAAAAAAAATATGAGTCAGAAAAACAACAAAGCGAAACAGCAGAAAGATAAATCTAAATCCACACGTAAACAAGATATGACTAATCTAGATGAAGCTATATGCATTAGCCCTCCTCCCTCCCCCAAAAATACTACTAAATTTGAAATCGGACAAAAGGGTGATTCCCATACTTTAATGATACAAGAGTTGGATAACATCCAATCAACAATGGATACCTCTGTTAGTAGAAAATCTAAAAGAGATGAGTCTAAAGGGGAGGGTAGGTCTGTGTTGTCAGACGAGGAAGAATACTACGAAGCCTCTCCATCTCATAGTCCAGAAAAAAGTAGACCCAGAAAAGATTATAGTTCTGTAGAGGAGGAGGAGGAGGCTAGTAGCAGTGGACACGAGGGTCTGGAAAATTTCCAGGCTTCTGAGAGAGGGGTCTCTGAAAAATATATTAAAGACTTAATTCTAGCATTAAATAAAAGCTTTGAGTCCTCTCTGAATAAACATGTAAACAGTCTACAATCCAATCTTGACACAGTTAACACCAGGATTGATAATAATGAAAAGAAATTAGAAGCTCTAGGGAAAACCTCAGATTCCATTCAAAAACAACAAACTAATGCCCAAAAAGAGATCCTTTTTTTACGAAATAAAGTAGCCGACCTAGAAGACCGCAGTAGGAGGAACAACATTAAATTGAGAGGAATCTCGGAAAAAATTAACCAGCACAATCTACAAAAATATGTTAAAGAGATTTTAATCAAAATTCTGCCATCCGTCCCTGAGGTAGAGCTAATGATAGATAGAATCCACAGACTCCCGAGGCCTGCATCTATCTCGGCTGAGCTCCCTAGAGACACTATCTTAAGATTCCATTTTTACTCCACCAAAGAAAAATTCTTAAACTATTTCAGGACCAATAAACATCTTCCCCACCCTTATGATCACATCAAATCATATGCAGACCTTTCAAAAGAAACTATACAAACAAGGAAGGGATTTAATGAGGTTACAACAATTCTGAGACAAAAGGGTGTGGTTTATAGGTGGGGGTTCCCTACTAAGCTTTTGATAATTCATGGTGGGAAGGCAGTAGTAATCCTATCTCCACAAGAGGGGAAAAATTTTCTTAAATCCTTGGACAAGAGTGAAGAGGCTCCAGGGTGAAAAATGCAAATTTTAATGGCTATATTACTTACATTATTTTGTATGCAGGAGGCTTCCTGCGGAGTTTCACGAGCTTTTCCCCATTTTAGGAAGTTTACCTAAGATTGTGGTAATCTCTTCCTGTTTATTGTTCTGTTTATATTTCTGTTTTGTTTATTTTTGTATTCTTTAGTATATGGTTAAGATACTATCACTCAATGTGAGGGGATTGAATAGTCCCGCTAAGAGGTATCTCGCGTGGAGAGAGATCAGGGGCAGCAGAGCAGATATAATTTGCCTCCAAGAGGTGAAATTGGCTAGGGATGGACACCCCAAGATAGAGAATAAAAATTTCCCATATATATACAAATCTCTTAATGTAAAGAAACGAGCAGGAGTCCTCATACTAATTAAAGATACTATTTCATTCGAAATCATTAACGAATACTCTGACAGCGAGGGCAGATATTTGATTCTTACTTGTCTGATAGACAATCAACTAACGACACTTGTGAACGTTTATGCTCCATGCAATGGTCAAATGCGTTTCTTCAATGGTCTCGATAGAAAAATCCAGGAAGTGAAAAAAGGTGTTATTGTTTTGATGGGTGATTTCAACATTGTTCCTGATGGAGCAATGGACTCCACCTCTCTCACTCGCTCATCATTTCCTGAATTAAAAAATTGGCTTTGCAACCATGAATACCTAGATGTATTCAGATGTTTAAATACATCTTCTAGGGAATATACCCATTTCTCAGAGGCACACAAGTCTTTCGCTAGGATTGACTTGTTTTTGACAGATACGTTCTCAATTTCGAAATTTAAGAAAATTGAAATTCTCTCCAAAACATTTTCTGATCACTCTCCAATTGTTGCAGAAATTTTTCTTGGTAGGTCAGCAGAGTTCAGATCCCAATGGAGATGCGACTCATCCCTGTTGTTTAAACCAAAATTTAAAAAAGAAATTGAAAAAGCCTTAAATAATTATTTCATAGAAAATGATATAAACAACATTTGCCCATTCACCCTTTGGAACGCGCACAAGGCAGTAATTAGGGGGGTTATGACATATCTGGCCTACAACAAAAAAAAACTTTCCAAAGAAAAAATCCGTACCTTACAATTAGAGTTACAAAAATTGGAAGCAATATTACAAAATTCATCCTCTCCTCCACCAAATATACACTCGGAGATTCTTAAACTAAGAATAGATCTTAGATCGGAGTTATTCAGTGAATACGAAAAATTCGCAAAACTAATGAAATCAAACTATTATTCTTCATACAACAAGCCCACTAGACTTATGGCACAAAAATTCAGATCAATTAGGATCAAATGCAAAATCAATAAAATTAACCATGAGGGCAATAAATTAGAACACCCCAAGAAAATCGTTGAAGCATTTGCTAAATACTATTCGTCTATTTACAATCTTAAATTAGATGAACATACCCAACAACCCGACGAACAAGGCATAAATGATTTTCTTGCCCCTCTGGGGTTACCTAAGATTACTCCCCAACAACTGTCTAAACTTGAGGCCCCTTTCTCTGCGTCTGAAGTCCTGGAAGTAATTAAATCATCTAAAAAAAAGAAAACTCCGGGCCCCGATGGATTCTCGAATGAATATTACCAAGCATTCGCAAATATCATAACCCCACACTTAGTCCGCATCTTTGACAAGGCATCTCGGACTGGAAAGTTTCCTCAGGAAATGTTACAGGCCAATATAATTTTAATACCCAAACCTAAGGGAGACCCGGAGTCAGTCAAAAATTATAGGCCTATCTCTCTAATAAATTCCGACGTCAAACTATACTCAAAAATTATAGCAAATAGACTAAAAAATATCCTCCCAAACATTATTCATAAAGATCAACTCGGGTTTATAGAGGGACGCCAGACTACCGATGGCACTAGGAGAACATTGAACTTGGTAAATTTTATTAAAAGAAAGAAAATCCCCTCTCTCCTCCTGGCTTTAGACGCAGAGAAAGCCTTCGACAGGGTTAATTGGGACTTCCTTAAAGCAACTCTGAATAAATTTGGCTTCAGTGACAATATAATAAAAACTATAATGGCTTTATACACAAACCCTTCCGCTAATGTTTATACAAATAACCACACTTCAGATCGCATCATGATAACTAACGGAACTAGACAGGGATGCCCACTCTCCCCCCTGTTATTTGCGCTGATTATGGAACCCTTAGCAGAAGCAATAAGAACCAATGATGAGATCCAAGGTATCCAAATTGAAGATCACCAATTTAAAATCGGTCTATTCGCTGATGACATTATACTGAGTCTATCAGATCCACTGAACTCTATTAGGGGTGTATTATCTACTATCGAGAATTTCTCTAAAATCTCATTTTACAAAATCAATGAGAACAAATCTAAAATCTTGGATTTCTTTCTAGATGACCTAACCATCTCACGCATTAAGGAAATTTCCCGGTTTGATTGGGAGAAAGAGGATGTTTCATACTTGGGTATTCGTATATCCAGGAACTTTAGGAAGACAGTTGAGTTGAACATACAAAACATCACAAAAAAGACTCAGATCGAATTAAACAATTTTGCGACTCACGAAATTTCATGGGTGGGAAGGATAACACTATTTAAACTTTTTACCCTTCCAAAGATACTATATATCTTTAGAGCAATACCTTTACTTGTTCCCTTAAAATTTATTAGGAAACTTCAGTCTATTATAAATAAGTTCGTTTGGAATAAGAAAAGGGCGAGAGTGGCTTCCCATATACTATACAGAAGCAAAGTCAATGGAGGCCTAGCCCTTCCAAATTTAATTAATTATTACTATGCCAATTTAATAAAACAATCCTTTTCTTGGGTTAATTCAAATAACGTCCCAGCTTGGGTAGAAATCGAGACATATTTTAATAAAAACAAAACTCTTTTAAGCGCAATTCTAGAGTGTTTGGGGTCATCTACTCCTTTACGTTATGACTCCCCAATAATCTCCGCAACTCTCTCTGCATGGAAGCAACTGGCTAAGCCACAGGTTAAAAGAAACAGAAGCCAGAGATACGTTCAATTAAAAAATATTCCTATCAAATTTCTTGGTTTACTAATGGATAAAAAAATCCCGAAAGAATGGATAAAATTTGGTATTAAGGTGATAGGAGATTTGTTCGATGGTAAGAAATTTATAAGCAACGAATCTTTAATATCTCAAAATAATTTTTCTTGCCAGGATTTGGAACTCCTTCCCTTGATTAAGAAAAATATCTCAAAATTTTTGAAAAAAAAATCTTACATTACAGAATCTACAAGTTTGCTACTTTGTAATCCTAATGTTAAGGTCCATTGGAGATCAAGAAATATATATGATTTTTTGAACGGCTCTGAAATTGGAGAAAAGACTCCATATATGATTAAATGGGAGAGCGATTTTGATACTCTATTCTCTCTGGAACAATGGGAGCTGGCTCTTAAACAGACATATTCATCCAACATTTGTGCATCCCTACATGAATCCTTTTACAAACTGACATCTAGGTGGTACTATACTCCTGTGAAGCTGGCCAGGATGTTCCCAGGTAGATCCCCAGATTGTTGGAGAGATTGCGGATTCACAGGTACACTATTACATGTATTCTGGGAATGTCCTAAAATCAGGCCCATTTGGATAGAAATCTCTAGAACAATTAATATTCTGACTAAACAAAACATCACCCTTACGCCACAGATGGCATTACTGTCCATAGGTTTAGAAGTGATTCATACATCTCATATCCCAACAGTTATCCACCTTTTTCTAATAACTAAAAATGCCATAGCATCCTTATGGAACGAAGAGGCTACTCCCAAAATTAGTGATATTGTAGACAAGATGTCATTACATTGCTCATACGAAAAAAGCCATGCTTTGGCAAATGACTACTTCAGTACATATAGCAAAAGGTGGAATTCTTGGATAAGATTTGCCTCTGACCAGAATTTCTCCTAATTGAACTGCTCTTGGTCTCTCCCACTATGTGATTTTTTTTATTTTTATTGCTGATATCTCTCCTCTCTGAATTTATCTGATAAAAACGCGCATTACTCTCTTAAAACAGAATACAAGGTAACTCATTACGTTTGTTTATTTTAGGATTATCTCTTGGTTCTTGACAATATACCACACTACTGTTAAGTGTTATTGTTAGGTGTATTGTTACTCCTACTGATCTACTCAATGTAATACATTACTGTTATTTTGTATATTATCCTGAACCCTACTGTCAACAGTATGCTGTAAAATTACTACTGTTAATTTTATGTAAAATTTTTAATAAAGTTATTGAAAATGGAGAAAATTCAAAACATTCATTATTCAATAGGGCCCAAACTATCAAAAACCAGCGGTTTGAATGAACACACATTTCTTGGTAGAATCATGCAGGACTGAAATTTTTGATGTTTTTCTACTCCTCTCATGAGCCCAAACAAGTCTCTAAAAGCATGAGTTTGCAACTACTTTACTTTTGGAGAAAATTCAAAACATTCATTATTCAATAGAGCCCAATAGCAAAAACCAGCGTTTTGAATGAAGAATCACATTTCTTGGTAGAATCATGCAGGATTGAAATTTTTGATGGTTTTTTACTCCTCTCAACAGCCCAAACAAGTTTCTAAAAGGATGAGTTTGCAACTACTTTACTTTTGGAGAAAATTCAAAACATTCATTATTCAATAGGGCCCAAACTATCAAAAACCAGCGGTTTCAATGAACACACATGTCTTGGTAGAATCATGCAGGACTGAAATTTTTGATGTTTTTCTACTCATCTCATGAGCCCAAACAAGTCTCTAAAAGCATGAGTTTGCAACTACTTTACTTTTGGAGAAAATTCAAAACATTCATTATTCAATAGAGCCCAATAGCAAAAACCAGCGTTTTGAATGAAGAATCACATTTCTTGGTAGAATCATGCAGGATTGAAATTTTTGATGGTTTTTTACTCCTCTCAACAGCCCAAACAAGTTTCTAAAAGGATGAGTTTGCAACTACTTTACTTTTGGAGAAAATTCAAAACATTCATTATTCAATAGGGCCCAAACTATCAAAAACCAGCGGTTTCAATGAACACACATTTCTTGGTAGAATCATGCAGGACTGAAATTTTTGATGTTTTTCTACTCCTCTCATGAGCCCAAACAAGTCTCTAAAAGCATGAGTTTGCAACTACTTTACTTTTGGAGAAAATTCAAAACATTCATTATTCAATAGAGCCCAATAGCAAAAACCAGCGTTTTGAATGAAGAATCACATTTCTTGGTAGAATCATGCAGGATTGAAATTTTTGATGGTTTTTTACTCCTCTCAAGAGCCCAAACAAGTTTCTAAAAGGATGAGTTTGCAACTACTTTACTTTTGGAGAAAATTCAAAACATTCATTATTCAATAGGGCCCAAACTATCAAAAACCAGCGGTTTGAATGAACAAATTTCTTGGTAGAATCATGCAGGACTGAAATTTTTGATGTTTTTCTACTCCTCTCATGAGCCCAAACAAGTCTCTAAAAGCATGAGTTTGCAACTACTTTACTTTTGGAGAAAATTCAAAACATTCATTATTCAATAGAGCCCAATAGCAAAAACCAGCGTTTTGAATGAAGAATCACATTTCTTGGTAGAATCATGCAGGATTGAAATTTTTGATGGTTTTTTACTCCTCTCAACAGCCCAAACAAGTTTCTAAAAGGATGAGTTTGCAACTACTTTACTTTTGGAGAAAATTCAAAACATTCATTATTCAATAGGGCCCAAACTATCAAAAACCAGCGGTTTCAATGAACACACATTTCTTGGTAGAATCATGCAGGACTGAAATTTTTGATGTTTTTCTACTCCTCTCATGAGCCCAAACAAGTCTCTAAAAGCATGAGTTTGCAACTACTTTACTTTTGGAGAAAATTCAAAACATTCATTATTCAATAGAGCCCAATAGCAAAAACCAGCGTTTTGAATGAAGAATCACATTTCTTGGTAGAATCATGCAGGATTGAAATTTTTGATGGTTTTTTACTCCTCTCAACAGCCCAAACAAGTTTCTAAAAGGATGAGTTTGCAACTACTTTACTTTTGGAGAAAATTCAAAACATTCATTATTCAATAGGGCCCAAACTATCAAAAACCAGCCGTTTCAATGAACACACATGTCTTGGTAGAATCATGCAGGACTGAAATTTTTGATGTTTTTCTACTCATCTCATGAGCCCAAACAAGTCTCTAAAAGCATGAGTTTGCAACTACTTTACTTTTGGAGAAAATTCAAAACATTCATTATTCAATAGAGCCCAATAGCAAAAACCAGCGTTTTGAATGAAGAATCACATTTCTTGGTAGAATCATGCAGGATTGAAATTTTTGATGGTTTTTTACTCCTCTCAACAGCCCAAACAAGTTTCTAAAAGGATGAGTTTGCAACTACTTTACTTTTGGAGAAAATTCAAAACATTCATTATTCAATAGGGCCCAAACTATCAAAAACCAGCGGTTTGAATGAACACATTTCTTGGTAGAATCATGCAGGACTGAAATTTTTGATGTTTTTCTACTCCTCTCATGAGCCCAAACAAGTCTCTAAAAGCATGAGTTTGCAACTACTTTACTTTTGGAGAAAATTCAAAACATTCACTATTCAATAGAGCCCAATAGCAAAAATCAGGTTTTGAATGAAGAATCACATTTCTTGGTAAAATCATGCAGGATTGAAATTTTTGATGGTTTTTTACTCCTCTCAACAGCCCAAACAAGTTTCTAAAAGGATGAGTTTGCAACTACTTTACTTTTGGAGAAAATTCAAAACATTCATTATTCAATAGGGCCCAAACTATCAAAAACCAGCGGTTTCAATGAACACACATTTCTTGGTAGAATCATGCAGGACTGAAATTTTTGATGTTTTTCTACTCCTCTCATGAGCCCAAACAAGTCTCTAAAAGCATGAGTTTGCAACTACTTTACTTTTGGAGAAAATTCAAAACATTCATTATTCAATAGAGCCCAATAGCAAAAACCAGCGTTTTGAATGAAGAATCACATTTCTTGGTAGAATCATGCAGGATTGAAATTTTTGATGGTTTTTTACTCCTCTCAACAGCCCAAACAAGTTTCTAAAAGGATGAGTTTGCAACTACTTTACTTTTGGAGAAAATTCAAAACATTCATTATTCAATAGGGCCCAAACTATCAAAAACCAGCGGTTTCAATGAACACACATTTCTTGGTAGAATCATGCAAGACTGAAATTTTTGATGTTTTTCTACTCCTCTCATGAGCTCAAAAAAGTCTAAAAGCATGACTTTGCAACTACTTTACTTTTGGAGAAAATTCAAAACATTCATTATTCAATAGAGCCCAATAGCAAAAACCAGCGTTTTGAATGAAGAATCACATTTCTTGGTAGAATCATGCAGGATTGAAATTTTTGATGGTTTTTTACTCCTCTCAACAGCCCAAACAAGTTTCTAAAAGGATGAGTTTGCAACTACTTTACTTTTGGAGAAAATTAAAAACATTCATTATTCAATAGGGCCCACACTATCAAAAACCAGCGGTTTCAATGAACACACATTTCTTGGTAGAATCATGCAGGACTGAAATTTTTGATGTTTTTCTACTCCTCTCATGAGCCCAAACAAGTCTCTAAAAGCATGAGTTTGCAACTACTTTACTTTTGGAGAAAATTCAAAACATTCATTATTCAATAGAGCCCAATAGCATAAACCAGCGTTTTGAATGAAGAATCACATTTCTTGGTAGAATCATGCAGGATTGAAATTTTTGATGGTTTTTTACTCCTCTCAACAGCCCAAACAAGTTTCTAAAAGGATGAGTTTGCAACTACTTTACTTTTGGAGAAAATTCAAAACATTCATTATTCAATAGGGCCCAAACTATCAAAAACCAGCCGTTTCAATGAACACACATGTCTTGGTAGAATCATGCAGGACTGAAATTTTTGATGTTTTTCTACTCATCTCATGAGCCCAAACAAGTCTCTAAAAGCATGAGTTTGCAACTACTTTACTTTTGGAGAAAATTCAAAACATTCATTATTCAATAGAGCCCAATAGCAAAAACCAGCGTTTTGAATGAAGAATCACATTTCTTGGTAGAATCATGCAGGATTGAAATTTTTGATGGTTTTTTACTCCTCTCAACAGCCCAAACAAGTTTCTAAAAGGATGAGTTTGCAACTACTTTACTTTTGGAGAAAATTCAAAACATTCATTATTCAATAGGGCCCAAACTATCAAAAACCAGCGGTTTGAATGAACACATTTCTTGGTAGAATCATGCAGGACTGAAATTTTTGATGTTTTTCTACTCCTCTCATGAGCCCAAACAAGTCTCTAAAAGCATGAGTTTGCAACTACTTTACTTTTGGAGAAAATTCAAAACATTCACTATTCAATAGAGCCCAATAGCAAAAATCAGGTTTTGAATGAAGAATCACATTTCTTGGTAAAATCATGCAGGATTGAAATTTTTGATGGTTTTTTACTCCTCTCAACAGCCCAAACAAGTTTCTAAAAGGATGAGTTTGCAACTACTTTACTTTTGGAGAAAATTCAAAACATTCATTATTCAATAGGGCCCAAACTATCAAAAACCAGCGGTTTCAATGAACACACATTTCTTGGTAGAATCATGCAGGACTGAAATTTTTGATGTTTTTCTACTCCTCTCATGAGCCCAAACAAGTCTCTAAAAGCATGAGTTTGCAACTACTTTACTTTTGGAGAAAATTCAAAACATTCATTATTCAATAGAGCCCAATAGCAAAAACCAGCGTTTTGAATGAAGAATCACATTTCTTGGTAGAATCATGCAGGATTGAAATTTTTGATGGTTTTTTACTCCTCTCAACAGCCCAAACAAGTTTCTAAAAGGATGAGTTTGCAACTACTTTACTTTTGGAGAAAATTCAAAACATTCATTATTCAATAGGGCCCAAACTATCAAAAACCAGCGGTTTCAATGAACACACATTTCTTGGTAGAATCATGCAGGACTGAAATTTTTGATGTTTTTCTACTCCTCTCATGAGCTCAAAAAAGTCTAAAAGCATGAGTTTGCAACTACTTTACTTTTGGAGAAAATTCAAAACATTCATTATTCAATAGAGCCCAATAGCAAAAACCAGCGTTTTGAATGAAGAATCACATTTCTTGGTAGAATCATGCAGGATTGAAATTTTTGATGGTTTTTTACTCCTCTCAACAGCCCAAACAAGTTTCTAAAAGGATGAGTTTGCAACTACTTTACTTTTGGAGAAAATTAAAAACATTCATTATTCAATAGGGCCCACACTATCAAAAACCAGCGGTTTCAATGAACACACATTTCTTGGTAGAATCATGCAGGACTGAAATTTTTGATGTTTTTCTACTCCTCTCATGAGCCCAAACAAGTCTCTAAAAGCATGAGTTTGCAACTACTTTACTTTTGGAGAAAATTCAAAACATTCATTATTCAATAGAGCCCAATAGCAAAAACCAGCGTTTTGAATGAAGAATCACATTTCTTGGTAGAATCATGCAGGATTGAAATTTTTGATGGTTTTTTACTCCTCTCAACAGCCCAAACAAGTTTCTAAAAGGATGAGTTTGCAACTACTTTACTTTTGGAGAAAATTCAAAACATTCTTTATTCAATAGGGCCCAAACTATCAAAAACCAGCGGTTTCAATGAACACACATTTCTTGGTAGAATCATGCAGGACTGAAATTTTTGATGTTTTTCTACTCCTCTCATGAGCCCAAACAAGTCTCCAAAAGCATGGGTTTGCAACTACTTTACTTTTGGAGAAAATTCAAAACATTCATTATTCAATAGAGCCCAATAGCATAAACCAGCGTTTTGAATGAAGAATCACATTTCTTGGTAGAATCATGCAGGATTGAAATTTTTGATGGTTTTTTACTCCTCTCAACAGCCCAAACAAGTTTCTAAAAGGATGAGTTTGCAACTACTTTACTTTTGGAGAAAATTCAAAACATTCATTATTCAATAGGGCCCAAACTATCAAAAACCAGCGGTTTCAATGAACACACATTTCTTGGTAGAATCATGCAGGACTGAAATTTTTGATGTTTTTCTACTCCTCTCATGAGCCCAAACAAGTCTCTAAAAGCATGACTTTGCAACTACTTTACTTTTGGAGAAAATTCAAAACATTCGTTATTCAATAGGGCCCAAACTATCAAAAACCAGCGGTTTGAATGAACACACATTTCTTGGTAGAATCATGCAGGACTGAAATTTTTGATGTTTTTCTACTCCTCTCATGAGCCCAAACAAGTCTCTAAAAGCATGAGTTTGCAACTACTTTACTTTTGGAGAAAATTCAAAACATTCATTATTCAATAGAGCCCAATAGCAAAAACCAGCGTTTTGAATGAAGAATCACATTTCTTGGTAGAATCATGCAGGATTGAAATTTTTGATGGTTTTTTACTCCTCTCAACAGCCCAAACAAGTTTCTAAAAGGATGAGTTTGCAACTACTTTACTTTTGGAGAAAATTCAAAACATTCATTATTCAATAGGGCCCAAACTATCAAAAACCAGCGGTTTCAATGAACACACATTTCTTGGTAGAATCATGCAGGACTGAAATTTTTGATGTTTTTCTACTCCTCTCATGAGCCCAAACAAGTCTCTAAAAGCATGACTTTGCAACTACTTTACTTTTGGAGAAAATTCAAAACATTCATTATTCAATAGGGCCCAAACTATCAATAACCAGCGGTTTGAATGAACACACATTTCTTGGTAGAATCATGCAGGACTGAAATTTTTGATGTTTTTCTACTCCTCTCATGAGCCCAAACAAGTCTCTAAAAGCATGAGTTTGCAACTACTTTACTTTTGGAGAAAATTCAAAACATTCATTATTCAATAGAGCCCAATAGCAAAAACCAGCGTTTTGAATGAAGAATCACATTTCTTGGTAGAATCATGCAGGATTGAAATTTTTGATGGTTTTTTACTCCTCTCAACAGCCCAAACAAGTTTCTAAAAGGATGAGTTTGCAACTACTTTACTTTTGGAGAAAATTCAAAACATTCATTATTCAATAGGGCCCAAACTATCAAAAACCAGCGGTTTCAATGAACACACATTTCTTGGTAGAATCATGCAGGACTGAAATTTTTGATGTTTTTCTACTCCTCTCATGAGCCCAAACAAGTCTCTAAAAGCATGAGTTTGCAACTACTTTACTTTTGGAGAAAATTCAAAACATTCATTATTCAATAGAGCCCAATAGCAAAAACCAGCGTTTTGAATGAAGAATCACATTTCTTGGTAGAATCATGCAGGATTGAAATTTTTGATGGTTTTTTACTCCTCTCAACAGCCCAAACAAGTTTCTAAAAGGATGAGTTTGCAACTACTTTACTTTTGGAGAAAATTCAAAACATTCATTATTCAATAGGGCCCAAACTATCAAAAACCAGCGGTTTCAATGAACACACATTTCTTGGTAGAATCATGCAGGACTGAAATTTTTGATGTTTTTCTACTCCTCTCATGAGCCCAAACAAGTCTCTAAAAGCATGACTTTGCAACTACTTTACTTTTGGAGAAAATTCAAAACATTCATTATTCAATAGGGCCCAAACTATCAAAAACCAGCGGTTTGAATGAACACACATTTCTTGGTAGAATCATGCAGGACTGAAATTTTTGATGTTTTTCTACTCCTCTCATGAGCCCAAACAAGTCTCTAAAAGCATGAGTTTGCAACTACTTTACTTTTGGAGAAAATTCAAAACATTCATTATTCAATAGAGCCCAATAGCAAAAACCAGCGTTTTGAATGAAGAATCACATTTCTTGGTAGAATCATGCAGGATTGAAATTTTTGATGGTTTTTTACTCCTCTCAACAGCCCAAACAAGTTTCTAAAAGGATGAGTTTGCAACTACTTTACTTTTGGAGAAAATTCAAAACATTCATTATTCAATAGGGCCCAAACTATCAAAAACCAGCGGTTTGAATGAACACATTTCTTGGTAGAATCATGCAGGACTGAAATTTTTGATGTTTTTCTACTCCTCTCATGAGTCCAAACAAGTCTCTAAAAGCATGAGTTTGCAACTACTTTACTTTTGGAGAAAATTCAAAACATTCACTATTCAATAGAGCCCAATAGCAAAAATCAGGTTTTGAATGAAGAATCACATTTCTTGGTAAAATCATGCAGGATTGAAATTTTTGATGGTTTTTTACTCCTCTCAACAGCCCAAACAAGTTTCTAAAAGGATGAGTTTGCAACTACTTTACTTTTGGAGAAAATTCAAAACATTCATTATTCAATAGGGCCCAAACTATCAAAAACCAGCGGTTTCAATGAACACACATTTCTTGGTAGAATCATGCAGGACTGAAATTTTTGATGTTTTTCTACTCCTCTCATGAGCCCAAACAAGTCTCTAAAAGCATGAGTTTGCAACTACTTTACTTTTGGAGAAAATTCAAAACATTCATTATTCAATAGAGCCCAATAGCAAAAACCAGCGTTTTGAATGAAGAATCACATTTCTTGGTAGAATCATGCAGGATTGAAATTTTTGATGGTTTTTTACTCCTCTCAACAGCCCAAACAAGTTTCTAAAAGGATGAGTTTGCAACTACTTTACTTTTGGAGAAAATTCAAAACATTCATTATTCAATAGGGCCCAAACTATCAAAAACCAGCGGTTTGAATGAACACATTTCTTGGTAGAATCATGCAGGACTGAAATTTTTGATGTTTTTCTACTCCTCTCATGAGCCCAAACAAGTCTCTAAAAGCATGAGTTTGCAACTACTTTACTTTTGGAGAAAATTCAAAACATTCATTATTCAATAGAGCCCAATAGCAAAAACCAGCGTTTTGAATGAAGAATCACATTTCTTGGTAGAATCATGCAGGATTGAAATTTTTGATGGTTTTTTACTCCTCTCAACAGCCCAAACAAGTTTCTAAAAGGATGAGTTTGCAACTACTTTACTTTTGGAGAAAATTCAAAACATTCATTATTCAATAGGGCCCAAACTATCAAAAACCAGCGGTTTCAATGAACACACATTTCTTGGTAGAATCATGCAGGACTGAAATTTTTGATGTTTTTCTACTCCTCTCATGAGCCCAAACAAGTCTCTAAAAGCATGAGTTTGCAACTACTTTACTTTTGGAGAAAATTCAAAACATTCATTATTCAATAGAGCCCAATAGCAAAAACCAGCGTTTTGAATGAAGAATCACATTTCTTGGTAGAATCATGCAGGATTGAAATTTTTGATGGTTTTTTACTCCTCTCAACAGCCCAAACAAGTTTCTAAAAGGATGAGTTTGCAACTACTTTACTTTTGGAGAAAATTCAAAACATTCATTATTCAATAGGGCCCAAACTATCAAAAACCAGCCGTTTCAATGAACACACATGTCTTGGTAGAATCATGCAGGACTGAAATTTTTGATGTTTTTCTACTCATCTCATGAGCCCAAACAAGTCTCTAAAAGCATGAGTTTGCAACTACTTTACTTTTGGAGAAAATTCAAAACATTCATTATTCAATAGAGCCCAATAGCAAAAACCAGCGTTTTGAATGAAGAATCACATTTCTTGGTAGAATCATGCAGGATTGAAATTTTTGATGGTTTTTTACTCCTCTCAACAGCCCAAACAAGTTTCTAAAAGGATGAGTTTGCAACTACTTTACTTTTGGAGAAAATTCAAAACATTCATTATTCAATAGGGCCCAAACTATCAAAAACCAGCGGTTTGAATGAACACATTTCTTGGTAGAATCATGCAGGACTGAAATTTTTGATGTTTTTCTACTCCTCTCATGAGCCCAAACAAGTCTCTAAAAGCATGAGTTTGCAACTACTTTACTTTTGGAGAAAATTCAAAACATTCACTATTCAATAGAGCCCAATAGCAAAAATCAGGTTTTGAATGAAGAATCACATTTCTTGGTAAAATCATGCAGGATTGAAATTTTTGATGGTTTTTTACTCCTCTCAACAGCCCAAACAAGTTTCTAAAAGGATGAGTTTGCAACTACTTTACTTTTGGAGAAAATTCAAAACATTCATTATTCAATAGGGCCCAAACTATCAAAAACCAGCGGTTTCAATGAACACACATTTCTTGGTAGAATCATGCAGGACTGAAATTTTTGATGTTTTTCTACTCCTCTCATGAGCCCAAACAAGTCTCTAAAAGCATGAGTTTGCAACTACTTTACTTTTGGAGAAAATTCAAAACATTCATTATTCAATAGAGCCCAATAGCAAAAACCAGCGTTTTGAATGAAGAATCACATTTCTTGGTAGAATCATGCAGGATTGAAATTTTTGATGGTTTTTTACTCCTCTCAACAGCCCAAACAAGTTTCTAAAAGGATGAGTTTGCAACTACTTTACTTTTGGAGAAAATTCAAAACATTCATTATTCAATAGGGCCCAAACTATCAAAAACCAGCGGTTTCAATGAACACACATTTCTTGGTAGAATCATGCAGGACTGAAATTTTTGATGTTTTTCTACTCCTCTCATGAGCCCAAACAAGTCTCTAAAAGCATGAGTTTGCAACTACTTTACTTTTGGAGAAAATTCAAAACATTCATTATTCAATAGAGCCCAATAGCAAAAACCAGCGTTTTGAATGAAGAATCACATTTCTTGGTAGAATCATGCAGGATTGAAATTTTTGATGGTTTTTTACTCCTCTCAACAGCCCAAACAAGTTTCTAAAAGGATGAGTTTGCAACTACTTTACTTTTGGAGAAAATTCAAAACATTCATTATTCAATAGGGCCCAAACTATCAAAAACCAGCGGTTTCAATGAACACACATTTCTTGGTAGAATCATGCAGGACTGAAATTTTTGATGTTTTTCTACTCCTCTCATGAGCCCAAACAAGTCTCTAAAAGCATGAGTTTGCAACTACTTTACTTTTGGAGAAAATTCAAAACATTCATTATTCAATAGAGCCCAATAGCAAAAACCAGCGTTTTGAATGAAGAATCACATTTCTTGGTAGAATCATGCAGGATTGAAATTTTTGATGGTTTTTTACTCCTCTCAACAGCCCAAACAAGTTTCTAAAAGGATGAGTTTGCAACTACTTTACTTTTGGAGAAAATTCAAAACATTCATTATTCAATAGGGCCCAAACTATCAAAAACCAGCGGTTTCAATGAACACACATTTCTTGGTAGAATCATGCAGGACTGAAATTTTTGATGTTTTTCTACTCCTCTCATGAGCCCAAACAAGTCTCTAAAAGCATGAGTTTGCAACTACTTTACTTTTGGAGAAAATTCAAAACATTCATTATTCAATAGAGCCCAATAGCAAAAACCAGCGTTTTGAATGAAGAATCACATTTCTTGGTAGAATCATGCAGGATTGAAATTTTTGATGGTTTTTTACTCCTCTCAACAGCCCAAACAAGTTTCTAAAAGGATGAGTTTGCAACTACTTTACTTTTGGAGAAAATTCAAAACATTCATTATTCAATAGGGCCCAAACTATCAAAAACCAGCGGTTTCAATGAACACACATTTCTTGGTAGAATCATGCAGGACTGAAATTTTTGATGTTTTTCTACTCCTCTCATGAGCCCAAACAAGTCTCTAAAAGCATGAGTTTGCAACTACTTTACTTTTGGAGAAAATTCAAAACATTCATTATTCAATAGAGCCCAATAGCAAAAACCAGCGTTTTGAATGAAGAATCACATTTCTTGGTAGAATCATGCAGGATTGAAATTTTTGATGGTTTTTTACTCCTCTCAATAGCCCAAACAAGTTTCTAAAAGGATGAGTTTGCAACTACTTTACTTTTGGAGAAAATTCAAAACATTCATTATTCAATAGGGCCCAAACTATCAAAAACCAGCGGTTTCAATGAACACACATTTCTTGGTAGAAACATGCAGGACTGAAATTTTTGATGGTTTTTTACTCCTCTCATGAGCCCAAACAAGTCTCTAAAAGCATGAGTTTGCAACTACTTTACTTTTGGAGAAAATTCAAAACATTCATTATTCAATAGGGCCCAAACTATCAAAAACCAGCGGTTTGAATGAACACACATTTCTTGGTAGAATCATGCAGGACTGAAATTTTTGATGTTTTTCTACTCCTCTCATGAGCCCAAACAAGTCTCTAAAAGCATGAGTTTGCAACTACTTTACTTTTGGAGAAAATTCAAAACATTCATTATTCAATAGAGCCCAATAGCAAAAACCAGCGTTTTGAATGAAGAATCACATTTCTTGGTAGAATCATGCAGGATTGAAATTTTTGATGGTTTTTTACTCCTCTCAACAGCCCAAACAAGTTTCTAAAAGGATGAGTTTGCAACTACTTTACTTTTGGAGAAAATTCAAAACATTCATTATTCAATAGGGCCCAAACTATCAAAAACCAGCGGTTTCAATGAACACACATGTCTTGGTAGAATCATGCAGGACTGAAATTTTTGATGTTTTTCTACTCATCTCATGAGTCCAAACAAGTCTCTAAAAGCATGAGTTTGCAACTACTTTACTTTTGGAGAAAATTCAAAACATTCATTATTCAATAGAGCCCAATAGCAAAAACCAGCGTTTTGAATGAAGAATCACATTTCTTGGTAGAATCATGCAGGATTGAAATTTTTGATGGTTTTTTACTCCTCTCAACAGCCCAAACAAGTTTCTAAAAGGATGAGTTTGCAACTACTTTACTTTTGGAGAAAATTCAAAACATTCATTATTCAATAGGGCCCAAACTATCAAAAACCAGCGGTTTCAATGAACACACATTTCTTGGTAGAATCATGCAGGACTGAAATTTTTGATGTTTTTCTACTCCTCTCATGAGCCCAAACAAGTCTCTAAAAGCATGAGTTTGCAACTACTTTACTTTTGGAGAAAATTCAAAACATTCATTATTCAATAGAGCCCAATAGCAAAAACCAGCGTTTTGAATGAAGAATCACATTTCTTGGTAGAATCATGCAGGATTGAAATTTTTGATGGTTTTTTACTCCTCTCAATAGCCCAAACAAGTTTCTAAAAGGATGAGTTTGCAACTACTTTACTTTTGGAGAAAATTCAAAACATTCATTATTCAATAGGGCCCAAACTATCAAAAACCAGCGGTTTCAATGAACACACATTTCTTGGTAGAAACATGCAGGACTGAAATTTTTGATGGTTTTTTACTCCTCTCATGAGCCCAAACAAGTCTCTAAAAGCATGAGTTTGCAACTACTTTACTTTTGGAGAAAATTCAAAACATTCATTATTCAATAGGGCCCAAACTATCAAAAACCAGCGGTTTGAATGAACACACATTTCTTGGTAGAATCATGCAGGACTGAAATTTTTGATGTTTTTCTACTCCTCTCATGAGCCCAAACAAGTCTCTAAAAGCATGAGTTTGCAACTACTTTACTTTTGGAGAAAATTCAAAACATTCATTATTCAATAGAGCCCAATAGCAAAAACCAGCGTTTTGAATGAAGAATCACATTTCTTGGTAGAATCATGCAGGATTGAAATTTTTGATGGTTTTTTACTCCTCTCAACAGCCCAAACAAGTTTCTAAAAGGATGAGTTTGCAACTACTTTACTTTTGGAGAAAATTCAAAACATTCATTATTCAATAGGGCCCAAACTATCAAAAACCAGCGGTTTCAATGAACACACATGTCTTGGTAGAATCATGCAGGACTGAAATTTTTGATGTTTTTCTACTCATCTCATGAGTCCAAACAAGTCTCTAAAAGCATGAGTTTGCAACTACTTTACTTTTGGAGAAAATTCAAAACATTCATTATTCAATAGAGCCCAATAGCAAAAACCAGCGTTTTGAATGAAGAATCACATTTCTTGGTAGAATCATGCAGGATTGAAATTTTTGATGGTTTTTTACTCCTCTCAACAGCCCAAACAAGTTTCTAAAAGGATGAGTTTGCAACTACTTTACTTTTGGAGAAAATTAAAAACATTCATTATTCAATAGGGCCCACACTATCAAAAACCAGCGGTTTCAATGAACACACATTTCTTGGTAGAATCATGCAGGACTGAAATTTTTGATGTTTTTCTACTCCTCTCATGAGCCCAAACAAGTCTCTAAAAGCATGAGTTTGCAACTACTTTACTTTTGGAGAAAATTCAAAACATTCATTATTCAATAGAGCCCAATAGCAAAAACCAGCGTTTTGAATGAAGAATCACATTTCTTGGTAGAATCATGCAGGATTGAAATTTTTGATGGTTTTTTACTCCTCTCAACAGCCCAAACAAGTTTCTAAAAGGATGAGTTTGCAACTACTTTACTTTTGGAGAAAATTCAAAACATTCATTATTCAATAGGGCCCAAACTATCAAAAACCAGCGGTTTCAATGAACACACATTTCTTGGTAGAATCATGCAGGACTGAAATTTTTGATGTTTTTCTACTCCTCTCATGAGCCCAAACAAGTCTCTAAAAGCATGAGTTTGCAACTACTTTACTTTTGGAGAAAATTCAAAACATTCATTATTCAATAGAGCCCAATAGCAAAAACCAGCGTTTTGAATGAAGAATCACATTTCTTGGTAGAATCATGCAGGATTGAAATTTTTGATGGTTTTTTACTCCTCTCAACAGCCCAAACAAGTTTCTAAAAGGATGAGTTTGCAACTACTTTACTTTTGGAGAAAATTCAAAACATTCATTATTCAATAGGGCCCAAACTATCAAAAACCAGCGGTTTCAATGAACACACATTTCTTGGTAGAATCATGCAGGACTGAAATTTTTGATGTTTTTCTACTCCTCTCATGAGCCCAAACAAGTCTCTAAAAGTATGACTTTGCAACTACTTTACTTTTGGAGAAAATTCAAAACATTCATTATTCAATAGGGCCCAAACTATCAAAAACCAGCGGTTTGAATGAACACACATTTCTTGGTAGAATCATGCAGGACTGAAATTTTTGATGTTTTTCTACTCCTCTCATGAGCCCAAACAAGTCTCTAAAAGCATGAGTTTGCAACTACTTTACTTTTGGAGAAAATTCAAAACATTCATTATTCAATAGAGCCCAATAGCAAAAACCAGCATTTTGAATGAAGAATCACATTTCTTGGTAGAATCATGCAGGATTGAAATTTTTGATGGTTTTTTACTCCTCTCAACAGCCCAAACAAGTTTCTAAAAGGATGAGTTTGCAACTACTTTACTTTTGGAGAAAATTCAAAACATTCATTATTCAATAGGGCCCAAACTATCAAAAACCAGCGGTTTGAATGAACACATTTCTTGGTAGAATCATGCAGGACTGAAATTTTTGATGTTTTTCTACTCCTCTCATGAGTCCAAACAAGTCTCTAAAAGCATGAGTTTGCAACTACTTTACTTTTGGAGAAAATTCAAAACATTCACTATTCAATAGAGCCCAATAGCAAAAATCAGGTTTTGAATGAAGAATCACATTTCTTGGTAAAATCATGCAGGATTGAAATTTTTGATGGTTTTTTACTCCTCTCAACAGCCCAAACAAGTTTCTAAAAGGATGAGTTTGCAACTACTTTACTTTTGGAGAAAATTCAAAACATTCATTATTCAATAGGGCCCAAACTATCAAAAACCAGCGGTTTCAATGAACACACATTTCTTGGTAGAATCATGCAGGACTGAAATTTTTGATGTTTTTCTACTCCTCTCATGAGCCCAAACAAGTCTCTAAAAGCATGAGTTTGCAACTACTTTACTTTTGGAGAAAATTCAAAACATTCATTATTCAATAGAGCCCAATAGCAAAAACCAGCGTTTTGAATGAAGAATCACATTTCTTGGTAGAATCATGCAGGATTGAAATTTTTGATGGTTTTTTACTCCTCTCAACAGCCCAAACAAGTTTCTAAAAGGATGAGTTTGCAACTACTTTACTTTTGGAGAAAATTCAAAACATTCATTATTCAATAGGGCCCAAACTATCAAAAACCAGCGGTTTGAATGAACACATTTCTTGGTAGAATCATGCAGGACTGAAATTTTTGATGTTTTTCTACTCCTCTCATGAGCCCAAACAAGTCTCTAAAAGCATGAGTTTGCAACTACTTTACTTTTGGAGAAAATTCAAAACATTCATTATTCAATAGAGCCCAATAGCAAAAACCAGCGTTTTGAATGAAGAATCACATTTCTTGGTAGAATCATGCAGGATTGAAATTTTTGATGGTTTTTTACTCCTCTCAACAGCCCAAACAAGTTTCTAAAAGGATGAGTTTGCAACTACTTTACTTTTGGAGAAAATTCAAAACATTCATTATTCAATAGGGCCCAAACTATCAAAAACCAGCGGTTTCAATGAACACACATTTCTTGGTAGAATCATGCAGGACTGAAATTTTTGATGTTTTTCTACTCCTCTCATGAGCCCAAACAAGTCTCTAAAAGCATGAGTTTGCAACTACTTTACTTTTGGAGAAAATTCAAAACATTCATTATTCAATAGAGCCCAATAGCAAAAACCAGCGTTTTGAATGAAGAATCACATTTCTTGGTAGAATCATGCAGGATTAAAATTTTTGATGGTTTTTTACTCCTCTCAACAGCCCAAACAAGTTTCTAAAAGGATGAGTTTGCAACTACTTTACTTTTGGAGAAAATTCAAAACATTCATTATTCAATAGGGCCCAAACTATCAAAAACCAGCCGTTTCAATGAACACACATGTCTTGGTAGAATCATGCAGGACTGAAATTTTTGATGTTTTTCTACTCATCTCATGAGCCCAAACAAGTCTCTAAAAGCATGAGTTTGCAACTACTTTACTTTTGGAGAAAATTCAAAACATTCATTATTCAATAGAGCCCAATAGCAAAAACCAGCGTTTTGAATGAAGAATCACATTTCTTGGTAGAATCATGCAGGATTGAAATTTTTGATGGTTTTTTACTCCTCTCAACAGCCCAAACAAGTTTCTAAAAGGATGAGTTTGCAACTACTTTACTTTTGGAGAAAATTCAAAACATTCATTATTCAATAGGGCCCAAACTATCAAAAACCAGCGGTTTGAATGAACACATTTCTTGGTGGAATCATGCAGGACTGAAATTTTTGATGTTTTTCTACTCCTCTCATGAGCCCAAACAAGTCTCTAAAAGCATGAGTTTGCAACTACTTTACTTTTGGAGAAAATTCAAAACATTCACTATTCAATAGAGCCCAATAGCAAAAATCAGGTTTTGAATGAAGAATCACATTTCTTGGTAAAATCATGCAGGATTGAAATTTTTGATGGTTTTTTACTCCTCTCAACAGCCCAAACAAGTTTCTAAAAGGATGAGTTTGCAACTACTTTACTTTTGGAGAAAATTCAAAACATTCATTATTCAATAGGGCCCAAACTATCAAAAACCAGCGGTTTCAATGAACACACATTTCTTGGTAGAATCATGCAGGACTGAAATTTTTGATGTTTTTCTACTCCTCTCATGAGCCCAAACAAGTCTCTAAAAGCATGAGTTTGCAACTACTTTACTTTTGGAGAAAATTCAAAACATTCATTATTCAATAGAGCCCAATAGCAAAAACCAGCGTTTTGAATGAAGAATCACATTTCTTGGTAGAATCATGCAGGATTGAAATTTTTGATGGTTTTTTACTCCTCTCAACAGCCCAAACAAGTTTCTAAAAGGATGAGTTTGCAACTACTTTACTTTTGGAGAAAATTCAAAACATTCATTATTCAATAGGGCCCAAACTATCAAAAACCAGCGGTTTCAATGAACACACATTTCTTGGTAGAATCATGCAGGACTGAAATTTTTGATGTTTTTCTACTCCTCTCATGAGCCCAAACAAGTCTCTAAAAGCATGAGTTTGCAACTACTTTACTTTTGGAGAAAATTCAAAACATTCATTATTCAATAGAGCCCAATAGCAAAAACCAGCGTTTTGAATGAAGAATCACATTTCTTGGTAGAATCATGCAGGATTGAAATTTTTGATGGTTTTTTACTCCTCTCAACAGCCCAAACAAGTTTCTAAAAGGATGAGTTTGCAACTACTTTACTTTTGGAGAAAATTCAAAACATTCATTATTCAATAGGGCCCAAACTATCAAAAACCAGCGGTTTCAATGAACACACATTTCTTGGTAGAATCATGCAGGACTGAAATTTTTGATGTTTTTCTACTCCTCTCATGAGCCCAAACAAGTCTCTAAAAGCATGAGTTTGCAACTACTTTACTTTTGGAGAAAATTCAAAACATTCATTATTCAATAGAGCCCAATAGCAAAAAACAGCGTTTTGAATGAAGAATCACATTTCTTGGTAGAATCATGCAGGATTGAAATTTTTGATGGTTTTTTACTCCTCTCAACAGCCCAAACAAGTTTCTAAAAGGATGAGTTTGCAACTACTTTACTTTTGGAGAAAATTCAAAACATTCATTATTCAATAGGGCCCAAACTATCAAAAACCAGCGGTTTCAATGAACACACATTTCTTGGTAGAATCATGCAGGACTGAAATTTTTGATGTTTTTCTACTCCTCTCATGAGCCCAAACAAGTCTCTAAAAGCATGAGTTTGCAACTACTTTACTTTTGGAGAAAATTCAAAACATTCATTATTCAATAGAGCCCAATAGCAAAAACCAGCGTTTTGAATGAAGAATCACATTTCTTGGTAGAATCATGCAGGATTGAAATTTTTGATGGTTTTTTACTCCTCTCAACAGCCCAAACAAGTTTCTAAAAGGATGAGTTTGCAACTACTTTACTTTTGGAGAAAATTCAAAACATTCATTATTCAATAGGGCCCAAACTATCAAAAACCAGCGGTTTCAATGAACACACATTTCTTGGTAGAATCATGCAGGACTGAAATTTTTGATGTTTTTCTACTCCTCTCATGAGCCCAAACAAGTCTCTAAAAGCATGAGTTTGCAACTACTTTACTTTTGGAGAAAATTCAAAACATTCATTATTCAATAGAGCCCAATAGCAAAAACCAGCGTTTTGAATGAAGAATCACATTTCTTGGTAGAATCATGCAGGATTGAAATTTTTGATGGTTTTTTACTCCTCTCAATAGCCCAAACAAGTTTCTAAAAGGATGAGTTTGCAACTACTTTACTTTTGGAGAAAATTCAAAACATTCATTATTCAATAGGGCCCAAACTATCAAAAACCAGCGGTTTCAATGAACACACATTTCTTGGTAGAAACATGCAGGACTGAAATTTTTGATGGTTTTTTACTCCTCTCATGAGCCCAAACAAGTCTCTAAAAGCATGAGTTTGCAACTACTTTACTTTTGGAGAAAATTCAAAACATTCATTATTCAATAGGGCCCAAACTATCAAAAACCAGCGGTTTGAATGAACACACATTTCTTGGTAGAATCATGCAGGACTGAAATTTTTGATGTTTTTCTACTCCTCTCATGAGCCCAAACAAGTCTCTAAAAGCATGAGTTTGCAACTACTTTACTTTTGGAGAAAATTCAAAACATTCATTATTCAATAGAGCCCAATAGCAAAAACCAGCGTTTTGAATGAAGAATCACATTTCTTGGTAGAATCATGCAGGATTGAAATTTTTGATGGTTTTTTACTCCTCTCAACAGCCCAAACAAGTTTCTAAAAGGATGAGTTTGCAACTACTTTACTTTTGGAGAAAATTCAAAACATTCATTATTCAATAGGGCCCAAACTATCAAAAACCAGCGGTTTCAATGAACACACATGTCTTGGTAGAATCATGCAGGACTGAAATTTTTGATGTTTTTCTACTCATCTCATGAGTCCAAACAAGTCTCTAAAAGCATGAGTTTGCAACTACTTTACTTTTGGAGAAAATTCAAAACATTCATTATTCAATAGAGCCCAATAGCAAAAACCAGCGTTTTGAATGAAGAATCACATTTCTTGGTAGAATCATGCAGGATTGAAATTTTTGATGGTTTTTTACTCCTCTCAACAGCCCAAACAAGTTTCTAAAAGGATGAGTTTGCAACTACTTTACTTTTGGAGAAAATTCAAAACATTCATTATTCAATAGGGCCCAAACTATCAAAAACCAGCGGTTTCAATGAACACACATTTCTTGGTAGAATCATGCAGGACTGAAATTTTTGATGTTTTTCTACTCCTCTCATGAGCCCAAACAAGTCTCTAAAAGCATGAGTTTGCAACTACTTTACTTTTGGAGAAAATTCAAAACATTCATTATTCAATAGAGCCCAATAGCAAAAACCAGCGTTTTGAATGAAGAATCACATTTCTTGGTAGAATCATGCAGGATTGAAATTTTTGATGGTTTTTTACTCCTCTCAATAGCCCAAACAAGTTTCTAAAAGGATGAGTTTGCAACTACTTTACTTTTGGAGAAAATTCAAAACATTCATTATTCAATAGGGCCCAAACTATCAAAAACCAGCGGTTTCAATGAACACACATTTCTTGGTAGAAACATGCAGGACTGAAATTTTTGATGGTTTTTTACTCCTCTCATGAGCCCAAACAAGTCTCTAAAAGCATGAGTTTGCAACTACTTTACTTTTGGAGAAAATTCAAAACATTCATTATTCAATAGGGCCCAAACTATCAAAAACCAGCGGTTTGAATGAACACACATTTCTTGGTAGAATCATGCAGGACTGAAATTTTTGATGTTTTTCTACTCCTCTCATGAGCCCAAACAAGTCTCTAAAAGCATGAGTTTGCAACTACTTTACTTTTGGAGAAAATTCAAAACATTCATTATTCAATAGAGCCCAATAGCAAAAACCAGCGTTTTGAATGAAGAATCACATTTCTTGGTAGAATCATGCAGGATTGAAATTTTTGATGGTTTTTTACTCCTCTCAACAGCCCAAACAAGTTTCTAAAAGGATGAGTTTGCAACTACTTTACTTTTGGAGAAAATTCAAAACATTCATTATTCAATAGGGCCCAAACTATCAAAAACCAGCGGTTTCAATGAACACACATGTCTTGGTAGAATCATGCAGGACTGAAATTTTTGATGTTTTTCTACTCGTCTCATGAGTCCAAACAAGTCTCTAAAAGCATGAGTTTGCAACTACTTTACTTTTGGAGAAAATTCAAAACATTCATTATTCAATAGAGCCCAATAGCAAAAACCAGCGTTTTGAATGAAGAATCACATTTCTTGGTAGAATCATGCAGGATTGAAATTTTTGATGGTTTTTTACTCCTCTCAACAGCCCAAACAAGTTTCTAAAAGGATGAGTTTGCAACTACTTTACTTTTGGAGAAAATTAAAAACATTCATTATTCAATAGGGCCCACACTATCAAAAACCAGCGGTTTCAATGAACACACATTTCTTGGTAGAATCATGCAGGACTGAAATTTTTGATGTTTTTCTACTCCTCTCATGAGCCCAAACAAGTCTCTAAAAGCATGAGTTTGCAACTACTTTACTTTTGGAGAAAATTCAAAACATTCATTATTCAATAGAGCCCAATAGCAAAAACCAGCGTTTTGAATGAAGAATCACATTTCTTGGTAGAATCATGCAGGATTGAAATTTTTGATGGTTTTTTACTCCTCTCAACAGCCCAAACAAGTTTCTAAAAGGATGAGTTTGCAACTACTTTACTTTTGGAGAAAATTCAAAACATTCATTATTCAATAGGGCCCAAACTATCAAAAACCAGCGGTTTCAATGAACACACATGTCTTGGTAGAATCATGCAGGACTGAAATTTTTGATGTTTTTCTACTCATCTCATGAGCCCAAACAAGTCTCTAAAAGCATGAGTTTGCAACTACTTTACTTTTGGAGAAAATTCAAAACATTCATTATTCAATAGAGCCCAATAGCAAAAACCAGCGTTTTGAATGAAGAATCACATTTCTTGGTAGAATCATGCAGGATTGAAATTTTTGATGGTTTTTTACTCCTCTCAACAGCCCAAACAAGTTTCTAAAAGGATGAGTTTGCAACTACTTTACTTTTGGAGAAAATTCAAAACATTCATTATTCAATAGGGCCCAAACTATCAAAAACCAGCGGTTTCAATGAACACACATTTCTTGGTAGAATCATGCAGGACTGAAATTTTTGATGTTTTTCTACTCCTCTCATGAGCCCAAACAAGTCTCTAAAAGCATGAGTTTGCAACTACTTTACTTTTGGAGAAAATTCAAAACATTCATTATTCAATAGAGCCCAATAGCAAAAACCAGCGTTTTGAATGAAGAATCACATTTCTTGGTAGAATCATGCAGGATTGAAATTTTTGATGGTTTTTTACTCCTCTCAAGAGCCCAAACAAGTTTCTAAAAGGATGAGTTTGCAACTACTTTACTTTTGGAGAAAATTCAAAACATTCATTATTCAATAGGGCCCAAACTATCAAAAACCAGCGGTTTGAATGAACACATTTCTTGGTAGAATCATGCAGGACTGAAATTTTTGATGTTTTTCTACTCCTCTCATGAGCCCAAACAAGTCTCTAAAAGCATGAGTTTGCAACTACTTTACTTTTGGAGAAAATTCAAAACATTCATTATTCAATAGAGCCCAATAGCAAAAACCAGCGTTTTGAATGAAGAATCACATTTCTTGGTAGAATCATGCAGGATTGAAATTTTTGATGGTTTTTTACTCCTCTCAACAGCCCAAACAAGTTTCTAAAAGGATGAGTTTGCAACTACTTTACTTTTGGAGAAAATTCAAAACATTCATTATTCAATAGGGCCCAAACTATCAAAAACCAGCGGTTTCAATGAACACACATTTCTTGGTAGAATCATGCAGGACTGAAATTTTTGATGTTTTTCTACTCCTCTCATGAGCCCAAACAAGTCTCTAAAAGCATGAGTTTGCAACTACTTTACTTTTGGAGAAAATTCAAAACATTCATTATTCAATAGAGCCCAATAGCAAAAACCAGCGTTTTGAATGAAGAATCACATTTCTTGGTAGAATCATGCAGGATTGAAATTTTTGATGGTTTTTTACTCCTCTCAACAGCCCAAACAAGTTTCTAAAAGGATGAGTTTGCAACTACTTTACTTTTGGAGAAAATTCAAAACATTCATTATTCAATAGGGCCCAAACTATCAAAAACCAGCCGTTTCAATGAACACACATGTCTTGGTAGAATCATGCAGGACTGAAATTTTTGATGTTTTTCTACTCATCTCATGAGCCCAAACAAGTCTCTAAAAGCATGAGTTTGCAACTACTTTACTTTTGGAGAAAATTCAAAACATTCATTATTCAATAGAGCCCAATAGCAAAAACCAGCGTTTTGAATGAAGAATCACATTTCTTGGTAGAATCATGCAGGATTGAAATTTTTGATGGTTTTTTACTCCTCTCAACAGCCCAAACAAGTTTCTAAAAGGATGAGTTTGCAACTACTTTACTTTTGGAGAAAATTCAAAACATTCATTATTCAATAGGGCCCAAACTATCAAAAACCAGCGGTTTGAATGAACACATTTCTTGGTAGAATCATGCAGGACTGAAATTTTTGATGTTTTTCTACTCCTCTCATGAGCCCAAACAAGTCTCTAAAAGCATGAGTTTGCAACTACTTTACTTTTGGAGAAAATTCAAAACATTCACTATTCAATAGAGCCCAATAGCAAAAATCAGGTTTTGAATGAAGAATCACATTTCTTGGTAAAATCATGCAGGATTGAAATTTTTGATGGTTTTTTACTCCTCTCAACAGCCCAAACAAGTTTCTAAAAGGATGAGTTTGCAACTACTTTACTTTTGGAGAAAATTCAAAACATTCATTATTCAATAGGGCCCAAACTATCAAAAACCAGCGGTTTCAATGAACACACATTTCTTGGTAGAATCATGCAGGACTGAAATTTTTGATGTTTTTCTACTCCTCTCATGAGCCCAAACAAGTCTCTAAAAGCATGAGTTTGCAACTACTTTACTTTTGGAGAAAATTCAAAACATTCATTATTCAATAGAGCCCAATAGCAAAAACCAGCGTTTTGAATGAAGAATCACATTTCTTGGTAGAATCATGCAGGATTGAAATTTTTGATGGTTTTTTACTCCTCTCAACAGCCCAAACAAGTTTCTAAAAGGATGAGTTTGCAACTACTTTACTTTTGGAGAAAATTAAAAACATTCATTATTCAATAGGGCCCACACTATCAAAAACCAGCGGTTTCAATGAACACACATTTCTTGGTAGAATCATGCAGGACTGAAATTTTTGATGTTTTTCTACTCCTCTCATGAGCCCAAACAAGTCTCTAAAAGCATGAGTTTGCAACTACTTTACTTTTGGAGAAAATTCAAAACATTCATTATTCAATAGAGCCCAATAGCAAAAACCAGCGTTTTGAATGAAGAATCACATTTCTTGGTAGAATCATGCAGGATTGAAATTTTTGATGGTTTTTTACTCCTCTCAACAGCCCAAACAAGTTTCTAAAAGGATGAGTTTGCAACTACTTTACTTTTGGAGAAAATTCAAAACATTCATTATTCAATAGGGCCCAAACTATCAAAAACCAGCGGTTTCAATGAACACACATGTCTTGGTAGAATCATGCAGGACTGAAATTTTTGATGTTTTTCTACTCATCTCATGAGCCCAAACAAGTCTCTAAAAGCATGAGTTTGCAACTACTTTACTTTTGGAGAAAATTCAAAACATTCATTATTCAATAGAGCCCAATAGCAAAAACCAGCGTTTTGAATGAAGAATCACATTTCTTGGTAGAATCATGCAGGATTGAAATTTTTGATGGTTTTTTACTCCTCTCAACAGCCCAAACAAGTTTCTAAAAGGATGAGTTTGCAACTACTTTACTTTTGGAGAAAATTCAAAACATTCATTATTCAATAGGGCCCAAACTATCAAAAACCAGCGGTTTCAATGAACACACATTTCTTGGTAGAATCATGCAGGACTGAAATTTTTGATGTTTTTCTACTCCTCTCATGAGCCCAAACAAGTCTCTAAAAGCATGAGTTTGCAACTACTTTACTTTTGGAGAAAATTCAAAACATTCATTATTCAATAGAGCCCAATAGCAAAAACCAGCGTTTTGAATGAAGAATCACATTTCTTGGTAGAATCATGCAGGATTGAAATTTTTGATGGTTTTTTACTCCTCTCAAGAGCCCAAACAAGTTTCTAAAAGGATGAGTTTGCAACTACTTTACTTTTGGAGAAAATTCAAAACATTCATTATTCAATAGGGCCCAAACTATCAAAAACCAGCGGTTTGAATGAACACATTTCTTGGTAGAATCATGCAGGACTGAAATTTTTGATGTTTTTCTACTCCTCTCATGAGCCCAAACAAGTCTCTAAAAGCATGAGTTTGCAACTACTTTACTTTTGGAGAAAATTCAAAACATTCATTATTCAATAGAGCCCAATAGCAAAAACCAGCGTTTTGAATGAAGAATCACATTTCTTGGTAGAATCATGCAGGATTGAAATTTTTGATGGTTTTTTACTCCTCTCAACAGCCCAAACAAGTTTCTAAAAGGATGAGTTTGCAACTACTTTACTTTTGGAGAAAATTCAAAACATTCATTATTCAATAGGGCCCAAACTATCAAAAACCAGCGGTTTCAATGAACACACATTTCTTGGTAGAATCATGCAGGACTGAAATTTTTGATGTTTTTCTACTCCTCTCATGAGCCCAAACAAGTCTCTAAAAGCATGAGTTTGCAACTACTTTACTTTTGGAGAAAATTCAAAACATTCATTATTCAATAGAGCCCAATAGCAAAAACCAGCGTTTTGAATGAAGAATCACATTTCTTGGTAGAATCATGCAGGATTGAAATTTTTGATGGTTTTTTACTCCTCTCAACAGCCCAAACAAGTTTCTAAAAGGATGAGTTTGCAACTACTTTACTTTTGGAGAAAATTCAAAACATTCATTATTCAATAGGGCCCAAACTATCAAAAACCAGCCGTTTCAATGAACACACATGTCTTGGTAGAATCATGCAGGACTGAAATTTTTGATGTTTTTCTACTCATCTCATGAGCCCAAACAAGTCTCTAAAAGCATGAGTTTGCAACTACTTTACTTTTGGAGAAAATTCAAAACATTCATTATTCAATAGAGCCCAATAGCAAAAACCAGCGTTTTGAATGAAGAATCACATTTCTTGGTAGAATCATGCAGGATTGAAATTTTTGATGGTTTTTTACTCCTCTCAACAGCCCAAACAAGTTTCTAAAAGGATGAGTTTGCAACTACTTTACTTTTGGAGAAAATTCAAAACATTCATTATTCAATAGGGCCCAAACTATCAAAAACCAGCGGTTTGAATGAACACATTTCTTGGTAGAATCATGCAGGACTGAAATTTTTGATGTTTTTCTACTCCTCTCATGAGCCCAAACAAGTCTCTAAAAGCATGAGTTTGCAACTACTTTACTTTTGGAGAAAATTCAAAACATTCACTATTCAATAGAGCCCAATAGCAAAAATCAGGTTTTGAATGAAGAATCACATTTCTTGGTAAAATCATGCAGGATTGAAATTTTTGATGGTTTTTTACTCCTCTCAACAGCCCAAACAAGTTTCTAAAAGGATGAGTTTGCAACTACTTTACTTTTGGAGAAAATTCAAAACATTCATTATTCAATAGGGCCCAAACTATCAAAAACCAGCGGTTTCAATGAACACACATTTCTTGGTAGAATCATGCAGGACTGAAATTTTTGATGTTTTTCTACTCCTCTCATGAGCCCAAACAAGTCTCTAAAAGCATGAGTTTGCAACTACTTTACTTTTGGAGAAAATTCAAAACATTCATTATTCAATAGAGCCCAATAGCAAAAACCAGCGTTTTGAATGAAGAATCACATTTCTTGGTAGAATCATGCAGGATTGAAATTTTTGATGGTTTTTTACTCCTCTCAACAGCCCAAACAAGTTTCTAAAAGGATGAGTTTGCAACTACTTTACTTTTGGAGAAAATTCAAAACATTCATTATTCAATAGGGCCCAAACTATCAAAAACCAGCGGTTTCAATGAACACACATTTCTTGGTAGAATCATGCAGGACTGAAATTTTTGATGTTTTTCTACTCCTCTCATGAGCTCAAAAAAGTCTAAAAGCATGACTTTGCAACTACTTTACTTTTGGAGAAAATTCAAAACATTCATTATTCAATAGAGCCCAATAGCAAAAACCAGCGTTTTGAATGAAGAATCACATTTCTTGGTAGAATCATGCAGGATTGAAATTTTTGATGGTTTTTTACTCCTCTCAACAGCCCAAACAAGTTTCTAAAAGGATGAGTTTGCAACTACTTTACTTTTGGAGAAAATTAAAAACATTCATTATTCAATAGGGCCCACACTATCAAAAACCAGCGGTTTCAATGAACACACATTTCTTGGTAGAATCATGCAGGACTGAAATTTTTGATGTTTTTCTACTCCTCTCATGAGCCCAAACAAGTCTCTAAAAGCATGAGTTTGCAACTACTTTACTTTTGGAGAAAATTCAAAACATTCATTATTCAATAGAGCCCAATAGCAAAAACCAGCGTTTTGAATGAAGAATCACATTTCTTGGTAGAATCATGCAGGATTGAAATTTTTGATGGTTTTTTACTCCTCTCAACAGCCCAAACAAGTTTCTAAAAGGATGAGTTTGCAACTACTTTACTTTTGGAGAAAATTCAAAACATTCATTATTCAATAGGGCCCAAACTATCAAAAACCAGCGGTTTCAATGAACACACATTTCTTGGTAGAATCATGCAGGACTGAAATTTTTGATGTTTTTCTACTCCTCTCATGAGCCCAAACAAGTCTCCAAAAGCATGGGTTTGCAACTACTTTACTTTTGGAGAAAATTCAAAACATTCATTATTCAATAGAGCCCAATAGCATAAACCAGCGTTTTGAATGAAGAATCACATTTCTTGGTAGAATCATGCAGGATTGAAATTTTTGATGGTTTTTTACTCCTCTCAACAGCCCAAACAAGTTTCTAAAAGGATGAGTTTGCAACTACTTTACTTTTGGAGAAAATTCAAAACATTCATTATTCAATAGGGCCCAAACTATCAAAAACCAGCCGTTTCAATGAACACACATGTCTTGGTAGAATCATGCAGGACTGAAATTTTTGATGTTTTTCTACTCATCTCATGAGCCCAAACAAGTCTCTAAAAGCATGAGTTTGCAACTACTTTACTTTTGGAGAAAATTCAAAACATTCATTATTCAATAGAGCCCAATAGCAAAAACCAGCGTTTTGAATGAAGAATCACATTTCTTGGTAGAATCATGCAGGATTGAAATTTTTGATGGTTTTTTACTCCTCTCAACAGCCCAAACAAGTTTCTAAAAGGATGAGTTTGCAACTACTTTACTTTTGGAGAAAATTCAAAACATTCATTATTCAATAGGGCCCAAACTATCAAAAACCAGCGGTTTGAATGAACACATTTCTTGGTAGAATCATGCAGGACTGAAATTTTTGATGTTTTTCTACTCCTCTCATGAGCCCAAACAAGTCTCTAAAAGCATGAGTTTGCAACTACTTTACTTTTGGAGAAAATTCAAAACATTCACTATTCAATAGAGCCCAATAGCAAAAATCAGGTTTTGAATGAAGAATCACATTTCTTGGTAAAATCATGCAGGATTGAAATTTTTGATGGTTTTTTACTCCTCTCAACAGCCCAAACAAGTTTCTAAAAGGATGAGTTTGCAACTACTTTACTTTTGGAGAAAATTCAAAACATTCATTATTCAATAGGGCCCAAACTATCAAAAACCAGCGGTTTCAATGAACACACATTTCTTGGTAGAATCATGCAGGACTGAAATTTTTGATGTTTTTCTACTCCTCTCATGAGCCCAAACAAGTCTCTAAAAGCATGAGTTTGCAACTACTTTACTTTTGGAGAAAATTCAAAACATTCATTATTCAATAGAGCCCAATAGCAAAAACCAGCGTTTTGAATGAAGAATCACATTTCTTGGTAGAATCATGCAGGATTGAAATTTTTGATGGTTTTTTACTCCTCTCAACAGCCCAAACAAGTTTCTAAAAGGATGAGTTTGCAACTACTTTACTTTTGGAGAAAATTCAAAACATTCATTATTCAATAGGGCCCAAACTATCAAAAACCAGCGGTTTCAATGAACACACATTTCTTGGTAGAATCATGCAGGACTGAAATTTTTGATGTTTTTCTACTCCTCTCATGAGCTCAAAAAAGTCTAAAAGCATGAGTTTGCAACTACTTTACTTTTGGAGAAAATTCAAAACATTCATTATTCAATAGAGCCCAATAGCAAAAACCAGCGTTTTGAATGAAGAATCACATTTCTTGGTAGAATCATGCAGGATTGAAATTTTTGATGGTTTTTTACTCCTCTCAACAGCCCAAACAAGTTTCTAAAAGGATGAGTTTGCAACTACTTTACTTTTGGAGAAAATTAAAAACATTCATTATTCAATAGGGCCCACACTATCAAAAACCAGCGGTTTCAATGAACACACATTTCTTGGTAGAATCATGCAGGACTGAAATTTTTGATGTTTTTCTACTCCTCTCATGAGCCCAAACAAGTCTCTAAAAGCATGAGTTTGCAACTACTTTACTTTTGGAGAAAATTCAAAACATTCATTATTCAATAGAGCCCAATAGCAAAAACCAGCGTTTTGAATGAAGAATCACATTTCTTGGTAGAATCATGCAGGATTGAAATTTTTGATGGTTTTTTACTCCTCTCAACAGCCCAAACAAGTTTCTAAAAGGATGAGTTTGCAACTACTTTACTTTTGGAGAAAATTCAAAACATTCTTTATTCAATAGGGCCCAAACTATCAAAAACCAGCGGTTTCAATGAACACACATTTCTTGGTAGAATCATGCAGGACTGAAATTTTTGATGTTTTTCTACTCCTCTCATGAGCCCAAACAAGTCTCCAAAAGCATGGGTTTGCAACTACTTTACTTTTGGAGAAAATTCAAAACATTCATTATTCAATAGAGCCCAATAGCATAAACCAGCGTTTTGAATGAAGAATCACATTTCTTGGTAGAATCATGCAGGATTGAAATTTTTGATGGTTTTTTACTCCTCTCAACAGCCCAAACAAGTTTCTAAAAGGATGAGTTTGCAACTACTTTACTTTTGGAGAAAATTCAAAACATTCATTATTCAATAGGGCCCAAACTATCAAAAACCAGCGGTTTCAATGAACACACATTTCTTGGTAGAATCATGCAGGACTGAAATTTTTGATGTTTTTCTACTCCTCTCATGAGCCCAAACAAGTCTCTAAAAGCATGACTTTGCAACTACTTTACTTTTGGAGAAAATTCAAAACATTCGTTATTCAATAGGGCCCAAACTATCAAAAACCAGCGGTTTGAATGAACACACATTTCTTGGTAGAATCATGCAGGACTGAAATTTTTGATGTTTTTCTACTCCTCTCATGAGCCCAAACAAGTCTCTAAAAGCATGAGTTTGCAACTACTTTACTTTTGGAGAAAATTCAAAACATTCATTATTCAATAGAGCCCAATAGCAAAAACCAGCGTTTTGAATGAAGAATCACATTTCTTGGTAGAATCATGCAGGATTGAAATTTTTGATGGTTTTTTACTCCTCTCAACAGCCCAAACAAGTTTCTAAAAGGATGAGTTTGCAACTACTTTACTTTTGGAGAAAATTCAAAACATTCATTATTCAATAGGGCCCAAACTATCAAAAACCAGCGGTTTCAATGAACACACATTTCTTGGTAGAATCATGCAGGACTGAAATTTTTGATGTTTTTCTACTCCTCTCATGAGCCCAAACAAGTCTCTAAAAGCATGACTTTGCAACTACTTTACTTTTGGAGAAAATTCAAAACATTCATTATTCAATAGGGCCCAAACTATCAATAACCAGCGGTTTGAATGAACACACATTTCTTGGTAGAATCATGCAGGACTGAAATTTTTGATGTTTTTCTACTCCTCTCATGAGCCCAAACAAGTCTCTAAAAGCATGAGTTTGCAACTACTTTACTTTTGGAGAAAATTCAAAACATTCATTATTCAATAGAGCCCAATAGCAAAAACCAGCGTTTTGAATGAAGAATCACATTTCTTGGTAGAATCATGCAGGATTGAAATTTTTGATGGTTTTTTACTCCTCTCAACAGCCCAAACAAGTTTCTAAAAGGATGAGTTTGCAACTACTTTACTTTTGGAGAAAATTCAAAACATTCATTATTCAATAGGGCCCAAACTATCAAAAACCAGCGGTTTCAATGAACACACATTTCTTGGTAGAATCATGCAGGACTGAAATTTTTGATGTTTTTCTACTCCTCTCATGAGCCCAAACAAGTCTCTAAAAGCATGAGTTTGCAACTACTTTACTTTTGGAGAAAATTCAAAACATTCATTATTCAATAGAGCCCAATAGCAAAAACCAGCGTTTTGAATGAAGAATCACATTTCTTGGTAGAATCATGCAGGATTGAAATTTTTGATGGTTTTTTACTCCTCTCAACAGCCCAAACAAGTTTCTAAAAGGATGAGTTTGCAACTACTTTACTTTTGGAGAAAATTCAAAACATTCATTATTCAATAGGGCCCAAACTATCAAAAACCAGCGGTTTCAATGAACACACATTTCTTGGTAGAATCATGCAGGACTGAAATTTTTGATGTTTTTCTACTCCTCTCATGAGCCCAAACAAGTCTCTAAAAGCATGACTTTGCAACTACTTTACTTTTGGAGAAAATTCAAAACATTCATTATTCAATAGGGCCCAAACTATCAATAACCAGCGGTTTGAATGAACACACATTTCTTGGTAGAATCATGCAGGACTGAAATTTTTGATGTTTTTCTACTCCTCTCATGAGCCCAAACAAGTCTCTAAAAGCATGAGTTTGCAACTACTTTACTTTTGGAGAAAATTCAAAACATTCATTATTCAATAGAGCCCAATAGCAAAAACCAGCGTTTTGAATGAAGAATCACATTTCTTGGTAGAATCATGCAGGATTGAAATTTTTGATGGTTTTTTACTCCTCTCAACAGCCCAAACAAGTTTCTAAAAGGATGAGTTTGCAACTACTTTACTTTTGGAGAAAATTCAAAACATTCATTATTCAATAGGGCCCAAACTATCAAAAACCAGCGGTTTCAATGAACACACATTTCTTGGTAGAATCATGCAGGACTGAAATTTTTGATGTTTTTCTACTCCTCTCATGAGCCCAAACAAGTCTCTAAAAGCATGAGTTTGCAACTACTTTACTTTTGGAGAAAATTCAAAACATTCATTATTCAATAGAGCCCAATAGCAAAAACCAGCGTTTTGAATGAAGAATCACATTTCTTGGTAGAATCATGCAGGATTGAAATTTTTGATGGTTTTTTACTCCTCTCAACAGCCCAAACAAGTTTCTAAAAGGATGAGTTTGCAACTACTTTACTTTTGGAGAAAATTCAAAACATTCATTATTCAATAGGGCCCAAACTATCAAAAACCAGCGGTTTCAATGAACACACATTTCTTGGTAGAATCATGCAGGACTGAAATTTTTGATGTTTTTCTACTCCTCTCATGAGCCCAAACAAGTCTCTAAAAGCATGACTTTGCAACTACTTTACTTTTGGAGAAAATTCAAAACATTCATTATTCAATAGGGCCCAAACTATCAAAAACCAGCGGTTTGAATGAACACACATTTCTTGGTAGAATCATGCAGGACTGAAATTTTTGATGTTTTTCTACTCCTCTCATGAGCCCAAACAAGTCTCTAAAAGCATGAGTTTGCAACTACTTTACTTTTGGAGAAAATTCAAAACATTCATTATTCAATAGAGCCCAATAGCAAAAACCAGCGTTTTGAATGAAGAATCACATTTCTTGGTAGAATCATGCAGGATTGAAATTTTTGATGGTTTTTTACTCCTCTCAACAGCCCAAACAAGTTTCTAAAAGGATGAGTTTGCAACTACTTTACTTTTGGAGAAAATTCAAAACATTCATTATTCAATAGGGCCCAAACTATCAAAAACCAGCGGTTTGAATGAACACATTTCTTGGTAGAATCATGCAGGACTGAAATTTTTGATGTTTTTCTACTCCTCTCATGAGTCCAAACAAGTCTCTAAAAGCATGAGTTTGCAACTACTTTACTTTTGGAGAAAATTCAAAACATTCACTATTCAATAGAGCCCAATAGCAAAAATCAGGTTTTGAATGAAGAATTACATTTCTTGGTAAAATCATGCAGGATTGAAATTTTTGATGGTTTTTTACTCCTCTCAACAGCCCAAACAAGTTTCTAAAAGGATGAGTTTGCAACTACTTTACTTTTGGAGAAAATTCAAAACATTCATTATTCAATAGGGCCCAAACTATCAAAAACCAGCGGTTTCAATGAACACACATTTCTTGGTAGAATCATGCAGGACTGAAATTTTTGATGTTTTTCTACTCCTCTCATGAGCCCAAACAAGTCTCTAAAAGCATGAGTTTGCAACTACTTTACTTTTGGAGAAAATTCAAAACATTCATTATTCAATAGAGCCCAATAGCAAAAACCAGCGTTTTGAATGAAGAATCACATTTCTTGGTAGAATCATGCAGGATTGAAATTTTTGATGGTTTTTTACTCCTCTCAACAGCCCAAACAAGTTTCTAAAAGGATGAGTTTGCAACTACTTTACTTTTGGAGAAAATTCAAAACATTCATTATTCAATAGGGCCCAAACTATCAAAAACCAGCGGTTTGAATGAACACATTTCTTGGTAGAATCATGCAGGACTGAAATTTTTGATGTTTTTCTACTCCTCTCATGAGCCCAAACAAGTCTCTAAAAGCATGAGTTTGCAACTACTTTACTTTTGGAGAAAATTCAAAACATTCATTATTCAATAGAGCCCAATAGCAAAAACCAGCGTTTTGAATGAAGAATCACATTTCTTGGTAGAATCATGCAGGATTGAAATTTTTGATGGTTTTTTACTCCTCTCAACAGCCCAAACAAGTTTCTAAAAGGATGAGTTTGCAACTACTTTACTTTTGGAGAAAATTCAAAACATTCATTATTCAATAGGGCCCAAACTATCAAAAACCAGCGGTTTCAATGAACACACATTTCTTGGTAGAATCATGCAGGACTGAAATTTTTGATGTTTTTCTACTCCTCTCATGAGCCCAAACAAGTCTCTAAAAGCATGAGTTTGCAACTACTTTACTTTTGGAGAAAATTCAAAACATTCATTATTCAATAGAGCCCAATAGCAAAAACCAGCGTTTTGAATGAAGAATCACATTTCTTGGTAGAATCATGCAGGATTGAAATTTTTGATGGTTTTTTACTCCTCTCAACAGCCCAAACAAGTTTCTAAAAGGATGAGTTTGCAACTACTTTACTTTTGGAGAAAATTCAAAACATTCATTATTCAATAGGGCCCAAACTATCAAAAACCAGCCGTTTCAATGAACACACATGTCTTGGTAGAATCATGCAGGACTGAAATTTTTGATGTTTTTCTACTCATCTCATGAGCCCAAACAAGTCTCTAAAAGCATGAGTTTGCAACTACTTTACTTTTGGAGAAAATTCAAAACATTCATTATTCAATAGAGCCCAATAGCAAAAACCAGCGTTTTGAATGAAGAATCACATTTCTTGGTAGAATCATGCAGGATTGAAATTTTTGATGGTTTTTTACTCCTCTCAACAGCCCAAACAAGTTTCTAAAAGGATGAGTTTGCAACTACTTTACTTTTGGAGAAAATTCAAAACATTCATTATTCAATAGGGCCCAAACTATCAAAAACCAGCGGTTTGAATGAACACATTTCTTGGTAGAATCATGCAGGACTGAAATTTTTGATGTTTTTCTACTCCTCTCATGAGCCCAAACAAGTCTCTAAAAGCATGAGTTTGCAACTACTTTACTTTTGGAGAAAATTCAAAACATTCACTATTCAATAGAGCCCAATAGCAAAAATCAGGTTTTGAATGAAGAATCACATTTCTTGGTAAAATCATGCAGGATTGAAATTTTTGATGGTTTTTTACTCCTCTCAACAGCCCAAACAAGTTTCTAAAAGGATGAGTTTGCAACTACTTTACTTTTGGAGAAAATTCAAAACATTCATTATTCAATAGGGCCCAAACTATCAAAAACCAGCGGTTTCAATGAACACACATTTCTTGGTAGAATCATGCAGGACTGAAATTTTTGATGTTTTTCTACTCCTCTCATGAGCCCAAACAAGTCTCTAAAAGCATGAGTTTGCAACTACTTTACTTTTGGAGAAAATTCAAAACATTCATTATTCAATAGAGCCCAATAGCAAAAACCAGCGTTTTGAATGAAGAATCACATTTCTTGGTAGAATCATGCAGGATTGAAATTTTTGATGGTTTTTTACTCCTCTCAACAGCCCAAACAAGTTTCTAAAAGGATGAGTTTGCAACTACTTTACTTTTGGAGAAAATTCAAAACATTCATTATTCAATAGGGCCCAAACTATCAAAAACCAGCGGTTTCAATGAACACACATTTCTTGGTAGAATCATGCAGGACTGAAATTTTTGATGTTTTTCTACTCCTCTCATGAGCCCAAACAAGTCTCTAAAAGCATGAGTTTGCAACTACTTTACTTTTGGAGAAAATTCAAAACATTCATTATTCAATAGAGCCCAATAGCAAAAACCAGCGTTTTGAATGAAGAATCACATTTCTTGGTAGAATCATGCAGGATTGAAATTTTTGATGGTTTTTTACTCCTCTCAACAGCCCAAACAAGTTTCTAAAAGGATGAGTTTGCAACTACTTTACTTTTGGAGAAAATTCAAAACATTCATTATTCAATAGGGCCCAAACTATCAAAAACCAGCGGTTTCAATGAACACACATTTCTTGGTAGAATGATGCAGGACTGAAATTTTTGATGTTTTTCTACTCCTCTCATGAGCCCAAACAAGTCTCTAAAAGCATGAGTTTGCAACTACTTTACTTTTGGAGAAAATTCAAAACATTCATTATTCAATAGAGCCCAATAGCAAAAACCAGCGTTTTGAATGAAGAATCACATTTCTTGGTAGAATCATGCAGGATTGAAATTTTTGATGGTTTTTTACTCCTCTCAACAGCCCAAACAAGTTTCTAAAAGGATGAGTTTGCAACTACTTTACTTTTGGAGAAAATTCAAAACATTCATTATTCAATAGGGCCCAAACTATCAAAAACCAGCGGTTTCAATGAACACACATTTCTTGGTAGAATCATGCAGGACTGAAATTTTTGATGTTTTTCTACTCCTCTCATGAGCCCAAACAAGTCTCTAAAAGCATGAGTTTGCAACTACTTTACTTTTGGAGAAAATTCAAAACATTCATTATTCAATAGAGCCCAATAGCAAAAACCAGCGTTTTGAATGAAGAATCACATTTCTTGGTAGAATCATGCAGGATTGAAATTTTTGATGGTTTTTTACTCCTCTCAATAGCCCAAACAAGTTTCTAAAAGGATGAGTTTGCAACTACTTTACTTTTGGAGAAAATTCAAAACATTCATTATTCAATAGGGCCCAAACTATCAAAAACCAGCGGTTTCAATGAACACACATTTCTTGGTAGAAACATGCAGGACTGAAATTTTTGATGGTTTTTTACTCCTCTCATGAGCCCAAACAAGTCTCTAAAAGCATGAGTTTGCAACTACTTTACTTTTGGAGAAAATTCAAAACATTCATTATTCAATAGGGCCCAAACTATCAAAAACCAGCGGTTTGAATGAACACACATTTCTTGGTAGAATCATGCAGGACTGAAATTTTTGATGTTTTTCTACTCCTCTCATGAGCCCAAACAAGTCTCTAAAAGCATGAGTTTGCAACTACTTTACTTTTGGAGAAAATTCAAAACATTCATTATTCAATAGAGCCCAATAGCAAAAACCAGCGTTTTGAATGAAGAATCACATTTCTTGGTAGAATCATGCAGGATTGAAATTTTTGATGGTTTTTTACTCCTCTCAACAGCCCAAACAAGTTTCTAAAAGGATGAGTTTGCAACTACTTTACTTTTGGAGAAAATTCAAAACATTCATTATTCAATAGGGCCCAAACTATCAAAAACCAGCGGTTTCAATGAACACACATGTCTTGGTAGAATCATGCAGGACTGAAATTTTTGATGTTTTTCTACTCATCTCATGAGTCCAAACAAGTCTCTAAAAGCATGAGTTTGCAACTACTTTACTTTTGGAGAAAATTCAAAACATTCATTATTCAATAGAGCCCAATAGCAAAAACCAGCGTTTTGAATGAAGAATCACATTTCTTGGTAGAATCATGCAGGATTGAAATTTTTGATGGTTTTTTACTCCTCTCAACAGCCCAAACAAGTTTCTAAAAGGATGAGTTTGCAACTACTTTACTTTTGGAGAAAATTCAAAACATTCATTATTCAATAGGGCCCAAACTATCAAAAACCAGCGGTTTCAATGAACACACATTTCTTGGTAGAATCATGCAGGACTGAAATTTTTGATGTTTTTCTACTCCTCTCATGAGCCCAAACAAGTCTCTAAAAGCATGAGTTTGCAACTACTTTACTTTTGGAGAAAATTCAAAACATTCATTATTCAATAGAGCCCAATAGCAAAAACCAGCGTTTTGAATGAAGAATCACATTTCTTGGTAGAATCATGCAGGATTGAAATTTTTGATGGTTTTTTACTCCTCTCAATAGCCCAAACAAGTTTCTAAAAGGATGAGTTTGCAACTACTTTACTTTTGGAGAAAATTCAAAACATTCATTATTCAATAGGGCCCAAACTATCAAAAACCAGCGGTTTCAATGAACACACATTTCTTGGTAGAAACATGCAGGACTGAAATTTTTGATGGTTTTTTACTCCTCTCATGAGCCCAAACAAGTCTCTAAAAGCATGAGTTTGCAACTACTTTACTTTTGGAGAAAATTCAAAACATTCATTATTCAATAGGGCCCAAACTATCAAAAACCAGCGGTTTGAATGAACACACATTTCTTGGTAGAATCATGCAGGACTGAAATTTTTGATGTTTTTCTACTCCTCTCATGAGCCCAAACAAGTCTCTAAAAGCATGAGTTTGCAACTACTTTACTTTTGGAGAAAATTCAAAACATTCATTATTCAATAGAGCCCAATAGCAAAAACCAGCGTTTTGAATGAAGAATCACATTTCTTGGTAGAATCATGCAGGATTGAAATTTTTGATGGTTTTTTACTCCTCTCAACAGCCCAAACAAGTTTCTAAAAGGATGAGTTTGCAACTACTTTACTTTTGGAGAAAATTCAAAACATTCATTATTCAATAGGGCCCAAACTATCAAAAACCAGCGGTTTCAATGAACACACATGTCTTGGTAGAATCATGCAGGACTGAAATTTTTGATGTTTTTCTACTCATCTCATGAGTCCAAACAAGTCTCTAAAAGCATGAGTTTGCAACTACTTTACTTTTGGAGAAAATTCAAAACATTCATTATTCAATAGAGCCCAATAGCAAAAACCAGCGTTTTGAATGAAGAATCACATTTCTTGGTAGAATCATGCAGGATTGAAATTTTTGATGGTTTTTTACTCCTCTCAACAGCCCAAACAAGTTTCTAAAAGGATGAGTTTGCAACTACTTTACTTTTGGAGAAAATTAAAAACATTCATTATTCAATAGGGCCCACACTATCAAAAACCAGCGGTTTCAATGAACACACATTTCTTGGTAGAATCATGCAGGACTGAAATTTTTGATGTTTTTCTACTCCTCTCATGAGCCCAAACAAGTCTCTAAAAGCATGAGTTTGCAACTACTTTACTTTTGGAGAAAATTCAAAACATTCATTATTCAATAGAGCCCAATAGCAAAAACCAGCGTTTTGAATGAAGAATCACATTTCTTGGTAGAATCATGCAGGATTGAAATTTTTGATGGTTTTTTACTCCTCTCAACAGCCCAAACAAGTTTCTAAAAGGATGAGTTTGCAACTACTTTACTTTTGGAGAAAATTCAAAACATTCATTATTCAATAGGCCCAAACTATCAAAAACCAGCGGTTTCAATGAACACACATTTCTTGGTAGAATCATGCAGGACTGAAATTTTTGATGTTTTTCTACTCCTCTCATGAGCCCAAACAAGTCTCTAAAAGCATGAGTTTGCAACTACTTTACTTTTGGAGAAAATTCAAAACATTCATTATTCAATAGAGCCCAATAGCAAAAACCAGCGTTTTGAATGAAGAATCACATTTCTTGGTAGAATCATGCAGGATTGAAATTTTTGATGGTTTTTTACTCCTCTCAACAGCCCAAACAAGTTTCTAAAAGGATGAGTTTGCAACTACTTTACTTTTGGAGAAAATTCAAAACATTCATTATTCAATAGGGCCCAAACTATCAAAAACCAGCGGTTTCAATGAACACACATTTCTTGGTAGAATCATGCAGGACTGAAATTTTTGATGTTTTTCTACTCCTCTCATGAGCCCAAACAAGTCTCTAAAAGCATGACTTTGCAACTACTTTACTTTTGGAGAAAATTCAAAACATTCATTATTCAATAGGGCCCAAACTATCAAAAACCAGCGGTTTGAATGAACACACATTTCTTGGTAGAATCATGCAGGACTGAAATTTTTGATGTTTTTCTACTCCTCTCATGAGCCCAAACAAGTCTCTAAAAGCATGAGTTTGCAACTACTTTACTTTTGGAGAAAATTCAAAACATTCATTATTCAATAGAGCCCAATAGCAAAAACCAGCATTTTGAATGAAGAATCACATTTCTTGGTAGAATCATGCAGGATTGAAATTTTTGATGGTTTTTTACTCCTCTCAACAGCCCAAACAAGTTTCTAAAAGGATGAGTTTGCAACTACTTTACTTTTGGAGAAAATTCAAAACATTCATTATTCAATAGGGCCCAAACTATCAAAAACCAGCGGTTTGAATGAACACATTTCTTGGTAGAATCATGCAGGACTGAAATTTTTGATGTTTTTCTACTCCTCTCATGAGTCCAAACAAGTCTCTAAAAGCATGAGTTTGCAACTACTTTACTTTTGGAGAAAATTCAAAACATTCACTATTCAATAGAGCCCAATAGCAAAAATCAGGTTTTGAATGAAGAATCACATTTCTTGGTAAAATCATGCAGGATTGAAATTTTTGATGGTTTTTTACTCCTCTCAACAGCCCAAACAAGTTTCTAAAAGGATGAGTTTGCAACTACTTTACTTTTGGAGAAAATTCAAAACATTCATTATTCAATAGGGCCCAAACTATCAAAAACCAGCGGTTTCAATGAACACACATTTCTTGGTAGAATCATGCAGGACTGAAATTTTTGATGTTTTTCTACTCCTCTCATGAGCCCAAACAAGTCTCTAAAAGCATGAGTTTGCAACTACTTTACTTTTGGAGAAAATTCAAAACATTCATTATTCAATAGAGCCCAATAGCAAAAACCAGCGTTTTGAATGAAGAATCACATTTCTTGGTAGAATCATGCAGGATTGAAATTTTTGATGGTTTTTTACTCCTCTCAACAGCCCAAACAAGTTTCTAAAAGGATGAGTTTGCAACTACTTTACTTTTGGAGAAAATTCAAAACATTCATTATTCAATAGGGCCCAAACTATCAAAAACCAGCGGTTTGAATGAACACATTTCTTGGTAGAATCATGCAGGACTGAAATTTTTGATGTTTTTCTACTCCTCTCATGAGCCCAAACAAGTCTCTAAAAGCATGAGTTTGCAACTACTTTACTTTTGGAGAAAATTCAAAACATTCATTATTCAATAGAGCCCAATAGCAAAAACCAGCGTTTTGAATGAAGAATCACATTTCTTGGTAGAATCATGCAGGATTGAAATTTTTGATGGTTTTTTACTCCTCTCAACAGCCCAAACAAGTTTCTAAAAGGATGAGTTTGCAACTACTTTACTTTTGGAGAAAATTCAAAACATTCATTATTCAATAGGGCCCAAACTATCAAAAACCAGCGGTTTCAATGAACACACATTTCTTGGTAGAATCATGCAGGACTGAAATTTTTGATGTTTTTCTACTCCTCTCATGAGCCCAAACAAGTCTCTAAAAGCATGAGTTTGCAACTACTTTACTTTTGGAGAAAATTCAAAACATTCATTATTCAATAGAGCCCAATAGCAAAAACCAGCGTTTTGAATGAAGAATCACATTTCTTGGTAGAATCATGCAGGATTGAAATTTTTGATGGTTTTTTACTCCTCTCAACAGCCCAAACAAGTTTCTAAAAGGATGAGTTTGCAACTACTTTACTTTTGGAGAAAATTCAAAACATTCATTATTCAATAGGGCCCAAACTATCAAAAACCAGCCGTTTCAATGAACACACATGTCTTGGTAGAATCATGCAGGACTGAAATTTTTGATGTTTTTCTACTCATCTCATGAGCCCAAACAAGTCTCTAAAAGCATGAGTTTGCAACTACTTTACTTTTGGAGAAAATTCAAAACATTCATTATTCAATAGAGCCCAATAGCAAAAACCAGCGTTTTGAATGAAGAATCACATTTCTTGGTAGAATCATGCAGGATTGAAATTTTTGATGGTTTTTTACTCCTCTCAACAGCCCAAACAAGTTTCTAAAAGGATGAGTTTGCAACTACTTTACTTTTGGAGAAAATTCAAAACATTCATTATTCAGTAGGGCCCAAACTATCAAAAACCAGCGGTTTGAATGAACACATTTCTTGGTAGAATCATGCAGGACTGAAATTTTTGATGTTTTTCTACTCCTCTCATGAGCCCAAACAAGTCTCTAAAAGCATGAGTTTGCAACTACTTTACTTTTGGAGAAAATTCAAAACATTCACTATTCAATAGAGCCCAATAGCAAAAATCAGGTTTTGAATGAAGAATCACATTTCTTGGTAAAATCATGCAGGATTGAAATTTTTGATGGTTTTTTACTCCTCTCAACAGCCCAAACAAGTTTCTAAAAGGATGAGTTTGCAACTACTTTACTTTTGGAGAAAATTCAAAACATTCATTATTCAATAGGGCCCAAACTATCAAAAACCAGCGGTTTCAATGAACACACATTTCTTGGTAGAATCATGCAGGACTGAAATTTTTGATGTTTTTCTACTCCTCTCATGAGCCCAAACAAGTCTCTAAAAGCATGAGTTTGCAACTACTTTACTTTTGGAGAAAATTCAAAACATTCATTATTCAATAGAGCCCAATAGCAAAAACCAGCGTTTTGAATGAAGAATCACATTTCTTGGTAGAATCATGCAGGATTGAAATTTTTGATGGTTTTTTACTCCTCTCAACAGCCCAAACAAGTTTCTAAAAGGATGAGTTTGCAACTACTTTACTTTTGGAGAAAATTCAAAACATTCATTATTCAATAGGGCCCAAACTATCAAAAACCAGCGGTTTCAATGAACACACATTTCTTGGTAGAATCATGCAGGACTGAAATTTTTGATGTTTTTCTACTCCTCTCATGAGCCCAAACAAGTCTCTAAAAGCATGAGTTTGCAACTACTTTACTTTTGGAGAAAATTCAAAACATTCATTATTCAATAGAGCCCAATAGCAAAAACCAGCGTTTTGAATGAAGAATCACATTTCTTGGTAGAATCATGCAGGATTGAAATTTTTGATGGTTTTTTACTCCTCTCAACAGCCCAAACAAGTTTCTAAAAGGATGAGTTTGCAACTACTTTACTTTTGGAGAAAATTCAAAACATTCATTATTCAATAGGGCCCAAACTATCAAAAACCAGCGGTTTCAATGAACACACATTTCTTGGTAGAATCATGCAGGACTGAAATTTTTGATGTTTTTCTACTCCTCTCATGAGCCCAAACAAGTCTCTAAAAGCATGAGTTTGCAACTACTTTACTTTTGGAGAAAATTCAAAACATTCATTATTCAATAGAGCCCAATAGCAAAAACCAGCGTTTTGAATGAAGAATCACATTTCTTGGTAGAATCATGCAGGATTGAAATTTTTGATGGTTTTTTACTCCTCTCAACAGCCCAAACAAGTTTCTAAAAGGATGAGTTTGCAACTACTTTACTTTTGGAGAAAATTCAAAACATTCATTATTCAATAGGGCCCAAACTATCAAAAACCAGCGGTTTCAATGAACACACATTTCTTGGTAGAATCATGCAGGACTGAAATTTTTGATGTTTTTCTACTCCTCTCATGAGCCCAAACAAGTCTCTAAAAGCATGAGTTTGCAACTACTTTACTTTTGGAGAAAATTCAAAACATTCATTATTCAATAGAGCCCAATAGCAAAAACCAGCGTTTTGAATGAAGAATCACATTTCTTGGTAGAATCATGCAGGATTGAAATTTTTGATGGTTTTTTACTCCTCTCAACAGCCCAAACAAGTTTCTAAAAGGATGAGTTTGCAACTACTTTACTTTTGGAGAAAATTCAAAACATTCATTATTCAATAGGGCCCAAACTATCAAAAACCAGCGGTTTCAATGAACACACATTTCTTGGTAGAATCATGCAGGACTGAAATTTTTGATGTTTTTCTACTCCTCTCATGAGCCCAAACAAGTCTCTAAAAGCATGAGTTTGCAACTACTTTACTTTTGGAGAAAATTCAAAACATTCATTATTCAATAGAGCCCAATAGCAAAAACCAGCGTTTTGAATGAAGAATCACATTTCTTGGTAGAATCATGCAGGATTGAAATTTTTGATGGTTTTTTACTCCTCTCAATAGCCCAAACAAGTTTCTAAAAGGATGAGTTTGCAACTACTTTACTTTTGGAGAAAATTCAAAACATTCATTATTCAATAGGGCCCAAACTATCAAAAACCAGCGGTTTCAATGAACACACATTTCTTGGTAGAAACATGCAGGACTGAAATTTTTGATGGTTTTTTACTCCTCTCATGAGCCCAAACAAGTCTCTAAAAGCATGAGTTTGCAACTACTTTACTTTTGGAGAAAATTCAAAACATTCATTATTCAATAGGGCCCAAACTATCAAAAACCAGCGGTTTGAATGAACACACATTTCTTGGTAGAATCATGCAGGACTGAAATTTTTGATGTTTTTCTACTCCTCTCATGAGCCCAAACAAGTCTCTAAAAGCATGAGTTTGCAACTACTTTACTTTTGGAGAAAATTCAAAACATTCATTATTCAATAGAGCCCAATAGCAAAAACCAGCGTTTTGAATGAAGAATCACATTTCTTGGTAGAATCATGCAGGATTGAAATTTTTGATGGTTTTTTACTCCTCTCAACAGCCCAAACAAGTTTCTAAAAGGATGAGTTTGCAACTACTTTACTTTTGGAGAAAATTCAAAACATTCATTATTCAATAGGGCCCAAACTATCAAAAACCAGCGGTTTCAATGAACACACATGTCTTGGTAGAATCATGCAGGACTGAAATTTTTGATGTTTTTCTACTCATCTCATGAGTCCAAACAAGTCTCTAAAAGCATGAGTTTGCAACTACTTTACTTTTGGAGAAAATTCAAAACATTCATTATTCAATAGAGCCCAATAGCAAAAACCAGCGTTTTGAATGAAGAATCACATTTCTTGGTAGAATCATGCAGGATTCAAATTTTTGATGGTTTTTTACTCCTCTCAACAGCCCAAACAAGTTTCTAAAAGGATGAGTTTGCAACTACTTTACTTTTGGAGAAAATTCAAAACATTCATTATTCAATAGGGCCCAAACTATCAAAAACCAGCGGTTTCAATGAACACACATTTCTTGGTAGAATCATGCAGGACTGAAATTTTTGATGTTTTTCTACTCCTCTCATGAGCCCAAACAAGTCTCTGAAAGCATGAGTTTGCAACTACTTTACTTTTGGAGAAAATTCAAAACATTCATTATTCAATAGAGCCCAATAGCAAAAACCAGCGTTTTGAATGAAGAATCACATTTCTTGGTAGAATCATGCAGGATTGAAATTTTTGATGGTTTTTTACTCCTCTCAATAGCCCAAACAAGTTTCTAAAAGGATGAGTTTGCAACTACTTTACTTTTGGAGAAAATTCAAAACATTCATTATTCAATAGGGCCCAAACTATCAAAAACCAGCGGTTTCAATGAACACACATTTCTTGGTAGAAACATGCAGGACTGAAATTTTTGATGGTTTTTTACTCCTCTCATGAGCCCAAACAAGTCTCTAAAAGCATGAGTTTGCAACTACTTTACTTTTGGAGAAAATTCAAAACATTCATTATTCAATAGGGCCCAAACTATCAAAAACCAGCGGTTTGAATGAACACACATTTCTTGGTAGAATCATGCAGGACTGAAATTTTTGATGTTTTTCTACTCCTCTCATGAGCCCAAACAAGTCTCTAAAAGCATGAGTTTGCAACTACTTTACTTTTGGAGAAAATTCAAAACATTCATTATTCAATAGAGCCCAATAGCAAAAACCAGCGTTTTGAATGAAGAATCACATTTCTTGGTAGAATCATGCAGGATTGAAATTTTTGATGGTTTTTTACTCCTCTCAACAGCCCAAACAAGTTTCTAAAAGGATGAGTTTGCAACTACTTTACTTTTGGAGAAAATTCAAAACATTCATTATTCAATAGGGCCCAAACTATCAAAAACCAGCGGTTTCAATGAACACACATGTCTTGGTAGAATCATGCAGGACTGAAATTTTTGATGTTTTTCTACTCATCTCATGAGTCCAAACAAGTCTCTAAAAGCATGAGTTTGCAACTACTTTACTTTTGGAGAAAATTCAAAACATTCATTATTCAATAGAGCCCAATAGCAAAAACCAGCGTTTTGAATGAAGAATCACATTTCTTGGTAGAATCATGCAGGATTGAAATTTTTGATGGTTTTTTACTCCTCTCAACAGCCCAAACAAGTTTCTAAAAGGATGAGTTTGCAACTACTTTACTTTTGGAGAAAATTCAAAACATTAATTATTCAATAGGGCCCAAACTATCAAAAACCAGCGGTTTCAATGAACACACATTTCTTGGTAGAATCATGCAGGACTGAAATTTTTGATGTTTTTCTACTCCTCTCATGAGCCCAAACAAGTCTCTAAAAGCATGAGTTTGCAACTACTTTACTTTTGGAGAAAATTCAAAACATTCATTATTCAATAGAGCCCAATAGCAAAAACCAGCGTTTTGAATGAAGAATCACATTTCTTGGTAGAATCATGCAGGATTGAAATTTTTGATGGTTTTTTACTCCTCTCAACAGCCCAAACAAGTTTCTAAAAGGATGAGTTTGCAACTACTTTACTTTTGGAGAAAATTCAAAACATTCATTATTCAATAGGGCCCAAACTATCAAAAACCAGCGGTTTCAATGAACACACATTTCTTGGTAGAATCATGCAGGACTGAAATTTTTGATGTTTTTCTACTCCTCTCATGAGCCCAAACAAGTCTCTAAAAGCATGAGTTTGCAACTACTTTACTTTTGGAGAAAATTCAAAACATTCATTATTCAATAGAGCCCAATAGCAAAAACCAGCGTTTTGAATGAAGAATCACATTTCTTGGTAGAATCATGCAGGATTGAAATTTTTGATGGTTTTTTACTCCTCTCAACAGCCCAAACAAGTTTCTAAAAGGATGAGTTTGCAACTACTTTACTTTTGGAGAAAATTCAAAACATTCATTATTCAATAGGGCCCAAACTATCAAAAACCAGCGGTTTCAATGAACACACATTTCTTGGTAGAATCATGCAGGACTGAAATTTTTGATGTTTTTCTACTCCTCTCATGAGCCCAAACAAGTCTCTAAAAGCATGAGTTTGCAACTACTTTACTTTTGGAGAAAATTCAAAACATTCATTATTCAATAGAGCCCAATAGCAAAAACCAGCGTTTTGAATGAAGAATCACATTTCTTGGTAGAATCATGCAGGATTGAAATTTTTGATGGTTTTTTACTCCTCTCAACAGCCCAAACAAGTTTCTAAAAGGATGAGTTTGCAACTACTTTACTTTTGGAGAAAATTCAAAACATTCATTATTCAATAGGGCCCAAACTATCAAAAACCAGCCGTTTCAATGAACACACATGTCTTGGTAGAATCATGCAGGACTGAAATTTTTGATGTTTTTCTACTCATCTCATGAGCCCAAACAAGTCTCTAAAAGCATGAGTTTGCAACTACTTTACTTTTGGAGAAAATTCAAAACATTCATTATTCAATAGAGCCCAATAGCAAAAACCAGCGTTTTGAATGAAGAATCACATTTCTTGGTAGAATCATGCAGGATTGAAATTTTTGATGGTTTTTTACTCCTCTTAACAGCCCAAACAAGTTTCTAAAAGGATGAGTTTGCAACTACTTTACTTTTGGAGAAAATTCAAAACATTCATTATTCAATAGGGCCCAAACTATCAAAAACCAGCGGTTTGAATGAACACATTTCTTGGTAGAATCATGCAGGACTGAAATTTTTGATGTTTTTCTACTCCTCTCATGAGCCCAAACAAGTCTCTAAAAGCATGAGTTTGCAACTACTTTACTTTTGGAGAAAATTCAAAACATTCACTATTCAATAGAGCCCAATAGCAAAAATCAGGTTTTGAATGAAGAATCACATTTCTTGGTAAAATCATGCAGGATTGAAATTTTTGATGGTTTTTTACTCCTCTCAACAGCCCAAACAAGTTTCTAAAAGGATGAGTTTGCAACTACTTTACTTTTGGAGAAAATTCAAAACATTCATTATTCAATAGGGCCCAAACTATCAAAAACCAGCGGTTTCAATGAACACACATTTCTTGGTAGAATCATGCAGGACTGAAATTTTTGATGTTTTTCTACTCCTCTCATGAGCCCAAACAAGTCTCTAAAAGCATGAGTTTGCAACTACTTTACTTTTGGAGAAAATTCAAAACATTCATTATTCAATAGAGCCCAATAGCAAAAACCAGCGTTTTGAATGAAGAATCACATTTCTTGGTAGAATCATGCAGGATTGAAATTTTTGATGGTTTTTTACTCCTCTCAACAGCCCAAACAAGTTTCTAAAAGGATGAGTTTGCAACTACTTTACTTTTGGAGAAAATTCAAAACATTCATTATTCAATAGGGCCCAAACTATCAAAAACCAGCGGTTTCAATGAACACACATTTCTTGGTAGAATCATGCAGGACTGAAATTTTTGATGTTTTTCTACTCCTCTCATGAGCCCAAACAAGTCTCTAAAAGCATGAGTTTGCAACTACTTTACTTTTGGAGAAAATTCAAAACATTCATTATTCAATAGAGCCCAATAGCAAAAACCAGCGTTTTGAATGAAGAATCACATTTCTTGGTAGAATCATGCAGGATTGAAATTTTTGATGGTTTTTTACTCCTCTCAACAGCCCAAACAAGTTTCTAAAAGGATGAGTTTGCAACTACTTTACTTTTGGAGAAAATTCAAAACATTCATTATTCAATAGGGCCCAAACTATCAAAAACCAGCGGTTTCAATGAACACACATTTCTTGGTAGAATCATGCAGGACTGAAATTTTTGATGTTTTTCTACTCCTCTCATGAGCCCAAACAAGTCTCTAAAAGCATGAGTTTGCAACTACTTTACTTTTGGAGAAAATTCAAAACATTCATTATTCAATAGAGCCCAATAGCAAAAACCAGCGTTTTGAATGAAGAATCACATTTCTTGGTAGAATCATGCAGGATTGAAATTTTTGATGGTTTTTTACTCCTCTCAACAGCCCAAACAAGTTTCTAAAAGGATGAGTTTGCAACTACTTTACTTTTGGAGAAAATTCAAAACATTCATTATTCAATAGGGCCCAAACTATCAAAAACCAGCGGTTTCAATGAACACACATTTCTTGGTAGAATCATGCAGGACTGAAATTTTTGATGTTTTTCTACTCCTCTCATGAGCCCAAACAAGTCTCTAAAAGCATGAGTTTGCAACTACTTTACTTTTGGAGAAAATTCAAAACATTCATTATTCAATAGAGCCCAATAGCAAAAACCAGCGTTTTGAATGAAGAATCACATTTCTTGGTAGAATCATGCAGGATTGAAATTTTTGATGGTTTTTTACTCCTCTCAACAGCCCAAACAAGTTTCTAAAAGGATGAGTTTGCAACTACTTTACTTTTGGAGAAAATTCAAAACATTCATTATTCAATAGGGCCCAAACTATCAAAAACCAGCGGTTTGAATGAACACATTTCTTGGTAGAATCATGCAGGACTGAAATTTTTGATGTTTTTCTACTCCTCTCATGAGTCCAAACAAGTCTCTAAAAGCATGAGTTTGCAACTACTTTACTTTTGGAGAAAATTCAAAACATTCACTATTCAATAGAGCCCAATAGCAAAAATCAGGTTTTGAATGAAGAATCACATTTCTTGGTAAAATCATGCAGGATTGAAATTTTTGATGGTTTTTTACTCCTCTCAACAGCCCAAACAAGTTTCTAAAAGGATGAGTTTGCAACTACTTTACTTTTGGAGAAAATTCAAAACATTCATTATTCAATAGGGCCCAAACTATCAAAAACCAGCGGTTTCAATGAACACACATTTCTTGGTAGAATCATGCAGGACTGAAATTTTTGATGTTTTTCTACTCCTCTCATGAGCCCAAACAAGTCTCTAAAAGCATGAGTTTGCAACTACTTTACTTTTGGAGAAAATTCAAAACATTCATTATTCAATAGAGCCCAATAGCAAAAACCAGCGTTTTGAATGAAGAATCACATTTCTTGGTAGAATCATGCAGGATTGAAATTTTTGATGGTTTTTTACTCCTCTCAACAGCCCAAACAAGTTTCTAAAAGGATGAGTTTGCAACTACTTTACTTTTGGAGAAAATTCAAAACATTCATTATTCAATAGGGCCCAAACTATCAAAAACCAGCGGTTTGAATGAACACATTTCTTGGTAGAATCATGCAGGACTGAAATTTTTGATGTTTTTCTACTCCTCTCATGAGCCCAAACAAGTCTCTAAAAGCATGAGTTTGCAACTACTTTACTTTTGGAGAAAATTCAAAACATTCATTATTCAATAGAGCCCAATAGCAAAAACCAGCGTTTTGAATGAAGAATCACATTTCTTGGTAGAATCATGCAGGATTGAAATTTTTGATGGTTTTTTACTCCTCTCAACAGCCCAAACAAGTTTCTAAAAGGATGAGTTTGCAACTACTTTACTTTTGGAGAAAATTCAAAACATTCATTATTCAATAGGGCCCAAACTATCAAAAACCAGCGGTTTCAATGAACACACATTTCTTGGTAGAATCATGCAGGACTGAAATTTTTGATGTTTTTCTACTCCTCTCATGAGCCCAAACAAGTCTCTAAAAGCATGAGTTTGCAACTACTTTACTTTTGGAGAAAATTCAAAACATTCATTATTCAATAGAGCCCAATAGCAAAAACCAGCGTTTTGAATGAAGAATCACATTTCTTGGTAGAATCATGCAGGATTGAAATTTTTGATGGTTTTTTACTCCTCTCAACAGCCCAAACAAGTTTCTAAAAGGATGAGTTTGCAACTACTTTACTTTTGGAGAAAATTCAAAACATTCATTATTCAATAGGGCCCAAACTATCAAAAACCAGCCGTTTCAATGAACACACATGTCTTGGTAGAATCATGCAGGACTGAAATTTTTGATGTTTTTCTACTCATCTCATGAGCCCAAACAAGTCTCTAAAAGCATGAGTTTGCAACTACTTTACTTTTGGAGAAAATTCAAAACATTCATTATTCAATAGAGCCCAATAGCAAAAACCAGCGTTTTGAATGAAGAATCACATTTCTTGGTAGAATCATGCAGGATTGAAATTTTTGATGGTTTTTTACTCCTCTCAACAGCCCAAACAAGTTTCTAAAAGGATGAGTTTGCAACTACTTTACTTTTGGAGAAAATTCAAAACATTCATTATTCAATAGGGCCCAAACTATCAAAAACCAGCGGTTTGAATGAACACATTTCTTGGTAGAATCATGCAGGACTGAAATTTTTGATGTTTTTCTACTCCTCTCATGAGCCCAAACAAGTCTCTAAAAGCATGAGTTTGCAACTACTTTACTTTTGGAGAAAATTCAAAACATTCACTATTCAATAGAGCCCAATAGCAAAAATCAGGTTTTGAATGAAGAATCACATTTCTTGGTAAAATCATGCAGGATTGAAATTTTTGATGGTTTTTTACTCCTCTCAACAGCCCAAACAAGTTTCTAAAAGGATGAGTTTGCAACTACTTTACTTTTGGAGAAAATTCAAAACATTCATTATTCAATAGGGCCCAAACTATCAAAAACCAGCGGTTTCAATGAACACACATTTCTTGGTAGAATCATGCAGGACTGAAATTTTTGATGTTTTTCTACTCCTCTCATGAGCCCAAACAAGTCTCTAAAAGCATGAGTTTGCAACTACTTTACTTTTGGAGAAAATTCAAAACATTCATTATTCAATAGAGCCCAATAGCAAAAACCAGCGTTTTGAATGAAGAATCACATTTCTTGGTAGAATCATGCAGGATTGAAATTTTTGATGGTTTTTTACTCCTCTCAACAGCCCAAACAAGTTTCTAAAAGGATGAGTTTGCAACTACTTTACTTTTGGAGAAAATTCAAAACATTCATTATTCAATAGGGCCCAAACTATCAAAAACCAGCGGTTTCAATGAACACACATTTCTTGGTAGAATCATGCAGGACTGAAATTTTTGATGTTTTTCTACTCCTCTCATGAGCCCAAACAAGTCTCTAAAAGCATGAGTTTGCAACTACTTTACTTTTGGAGAAAATTCAAAACATTCATTATTCAATAGAGCCCAATAGCAAAAACCAGCGTTTTGAATGAAGAATCACATTTCTTGGTAGAATCATGCAGGATTGAAATTTTTGATGGTTTTTTACTCCTCTCAACAGCCCAAACAAGTTTCTAAAAGGATGAGTTTGCAACTACTTTACTTTTGGAGAAAATTCAAAACATTCATTATTCAATAGGGCCCAAACTATCAAAAACCAGCGGTTTCAATGAACACACATTTCTTGGTAGAATCATGCAGGACTGAAATTTTTGATGTTTTTCTACTCCTCTCATGAGCCCAAACAAGTCTCTAAAAGCATGAGTTTGCAACTACTTTACTTTTGGAGAAAATTCAAAACATTCATTATTCAATAGAGCCCAATAGCAAAAACCAGCGTTTTGAATGAAGAATCACATTTCTTGGTAGAATCATGCAGGATTGAAATTTTTGATGGTTTTTTACTCCTCTCAACAGCCCAAACAAGTTTCTAAAAGGATGAGTTTGCAACTACTTTACTTTTGGAGAAAATTCAAAACATTCATTATTCAATAGGGCCCAAACTATCAAAAACCAGCGGTTTCAATGAACACACATTTCTTGGTAGAATCATGCAGGACTGAAATTTTTGATGTTTTTCTACTCCTCTCATGAGCCCAAACAAGTCTCTAAAAGCATGAGTTTGCAACTACTTTACTTTTGGAGAAAATTCAAAACATTCATTATTCAATAGAGCCCAATAGCAAAAACCAGCGTTTTGAATGAAGAATCACATTTCTTGGTAGAATCATGCAGGATTGAAATTTTTGATGGTTTTTTACTCCTCTCAACAGCCCAAACAAGTTTCTAAAAGGATGAGTTTGCAACTACTTTACTTTTGGAGAAAATTCAAAACATTCATTATTCAATAGGGCCCAAACTATCAAAAACCAGCGGTTTCAATGAACACACATTTCTTGGTAGAATCATGCAGGACTGAAATTTTTGATGTTTTTCTACTCCTCTCATGAGCCCAAACAAGTCTCTAAAAGCATGAGTTTGCAACTACTTTACTTTTGGAGAAAATTCAAAACATTCATTATTCAATAGAGCCCAATAGCAAAAACCAGCGTTTTGAATGAAGAATCACATTTCTTGGTAGAATCATGCAGGATTGAAATTTTTGATGGTTTTTTACTCCTCTCAATAGCCCAAACAAGTTTCTAAAAGGATGAGTTTGCAACTACTTTACTTTTGGAGAAAATTCAAAACATTCATTATTCAATAGGGCCCAAACTATCAAAAACCAGCGGTTTCAATGAACACACATTTCTTGGTAGAAACATGCAGGACTGAAATTTTTGATGGTTTTTTACTCCTCTCATGAGCCCAAACAAGTCTCTAAAAGCATGAGTTTGCAACTACTTTACTTTTGGAGAAAATTCAAAACATTCATTATTCAATAGGGCCCAAACTATCAAAAACCAGCGGTTTGAATGAACACACATTTCTTGGTAGAATCATGCAGGACTGAAATTTTTGATGTTTTTCTACTCCTCTCATGAGCCCAAACAAGTCTCTAAAAGCATGAGTTTGCAACTACTTTACTTTTGGAGAAAATTCAAAACATTCATTATTCAATAGAGCCCAATAGCAAAAACCAGCGTTTTGAATGAAGAATCACATTTCTTGGTAGAATCATGCAGGATTGAAATTTTTGATGGTTTTTTACTCCTCTCAACAGCCCAAACAAGTTTCTAAAAGGATGAGTTTGCAACTACTTTACTTTTGGAGAAAATTCAAAACATTCATTATTCAATAGGGCCCAAACTATCAAAAACCAGCGGTTTCAATGAACACACATGTCTTGGTAGAATCATGCAGGACTGAAATTTTTGATGTTTTTCTACTCATCTCATGAGTCCAAACAAGTCTCTAAAAGCATGAGTTTGCAACTACTTTACTTTTGGAGAAAATTCAAAACATTCATTATTCAATAGAGCCCAATAGCAAAAACCAGCGTTTTGAATGAAGAATCACATTTCTTGGTAGAATCATGCAGGATTCAAATTTTTGATGGTTTTTTACTCCTCTCAACAGCCCAAACAAGTTTCTAAAAGGATGAGTTTGCAACTACTTTACTTTTGGAGAAAATTCAAAACATTCATTATTCAATAGGGCCCAAACTATCAAAAACCAGCGGTTTCAATGAACACACATTTCTTGGTAGAATCATGCAGGACTGAAATTTTTGATGTTTTTCTACTCCTCTCATGAGCCCAAACAAGTCTCTGAAAGCATGAGTTTGCAACTACTTTACTTTTGGAGAAAATTCAAAACATTCATTATTCAATAGAGCCCAATAGCAAAAACCAGCGTTTTGAATGAAGAATCACATTTCTTGGTAGAATCATGCAGGATTGAAATTTTTGATGGTTTTTTACTCCTCTCAATAGCCCAAACAAGTTTCTAAAAGGATGAGTTTGCAACTACTTTACTTTTGGAGAAAATTCAAAACATTCATTATTCAATAGGGCCCAAACTATCAAAAACCAGCGGTTTCAATGAACACACATTTCTTGGTAGAAACATGCAGGACTGAAATTTTTGATGGTTTTTTACTCCTCTCATGAGCCCAAACAAGTCTCTAAAAGCATGAGTTTGCAACTACTTTACTTTTGGAGAAAATTCAAAACATTCATTATTCAATAGGGCCCAAACTATCAAAAACCAGCGGTTTGAATGAACACACATTTCTTGGTAGAATCATGCAGGACTGAAATTTTTGATGTTTTTCTACTCCTCTCATGAGCCCAAACAAGTCTCTAAAAGCATGAGTTTGCAACTACTTTACTTTTGGAGAAAATTCAAAACATTCATTATTCAATAGAGCCCAATAGCAAAAACCAGCGTTTTGAATGAAGAATCACATTTCTTGGTAGAATCATGCAGGATTGAAATTTTTGATGGTTTTTTACTCCTCTCAACAGCCCAAACAAGTTTCTAAAAGGATGAGTTTGCAACTACTTTACTTTTGGAGAAAATTCAAAACATTCATTATTCAATAGGGCCCAAACTATCAAAAACCAGCGGTTTCAATGAACACACATGTCTTGGTAGAATCATGCAGGACTGAAATTTTTGATGTTTTTCTACTTATCTCATGAGTCCAAACAAGTCTCTAAAAGCATGAGTTTGCAACTACTTTACTTTTGGAGAAAATTCAAAACATTCATTATTCAATAGAGCCCAATAGCAAAAACCAGCGTTTTGAATGAAGAATCACATTTCTTGGTAGAATCATGCAGGATTGAAATTTTTGATGGTTTTTTACTCCTCTCAACAGCCCAAACAAGTTTCTAAAAGGATGAGTTTGCAACTACTTTACTTTTGGAGAAAATTCAAAACATTCATTATTCAATAGGGCCCAAACTATCAAAAACCAGCGGTTTCAATGAACACACATTTCTTGGTAGAATCATGCAGGACTGAAATTTTTGATGTTTTTCTACTCCTCTCATGAGCCCAAACAAGTCTCTAAAAGCATGAGTTTGCAACTACTTTACTTTTGGAGAAAATTCAAAACATTCATTATTCAATAGAGCCCAATAGCAAAAACCAGCGTTTTGAATGAAGAATCACATTTCTTGGTAGAATCATGCAGGATTGAAATTTTTGATGGTTTTTTACTCCTCTCAACAGCCCAAACAAGTTTCTAAAAGGATGAGTTTGCAACTACTTTACTTTTGGAGAAAATTCAAAACATTCATTATTCAATAGGGCCCAAACTATCAAAAACCAGCGGTTTCAATGAACACACATTTCTTGGTAGAATCATGCAGGACTGAAATTTTTGATGTTTTTCTACTCCTCTCATGAGCCCAAACAAGTCTCTAAAAGCATGAGTTTGCAACTACTTTACTTTTGGAGAAAATTCAAAACATTCATTATTCAATAGAGCCCAATAGCAAAAACCAGCGTTTTGAATGAAGAATCACATTTCTTGGTAGAATCATGCAGGATTGAAATTTTTGATGGTTTTTTACTCCTCTCAACAGCCCAAACAAGTTTCTAAAAGGATGAGTTTGCAACTACTTTACTTTTGGAGAAAATTCAAAACATTCATTATTCAATAGGGCCCAAACTATCAAAAACCAGCGGTTTCAATGAACACACATTTCTTGGTAGAATCATGCAGGACTGAAATTTTTGATGTTTTTCTACTCCTCTCATGAGCCCAAACAAGTCTCTAAAAGCATGAGTTTGCAACTACTTTACTTTTGGAGAAAATTCAAAACATTCATTATTCAATAGAGCCCAATAGCAAAAACCAGCGTTTTGAATGAAGAATCACATTTCTTGGTAGAATCATGCAGGATTGAAATTTTTGATGGTTTTTTACTCCTCTCAACAGCCCAAACAAGTTTCTAAAAGGATGAGTTTGCAACTACTTTACTTTTGGAGAAAATTCAAAACATTCATTATTCAATAGGGCCCAAACTATCAAAAACCAGCCGTTTCAATGAACACACATGTCTTGGTAGAATCATGCAGGACTGAAATTTTTGATGTTTTTCTACTCATCTCATGAGCCCAAACAAGTCTCTAAAAGCATGAGTTTGCAACTACTTTACTTTTGGAGAAAATTCAAAACATTCATTATTCAATAGAGCCCAATAGCAAAAACCAGCGTTTTGAATGAAGAATCACATTTCTTGGTAGAATCATGCAGGATTGAAATTTTTGATGGTTTTTTACTCCTCTTAACAGCCCAAACAAGTTTCTAAAAGGATGAGTTTGCAACTACTTTACTTTTGGAGAAAATTCAAAACATTCATTATTCAATAGGGCCCAAACTATCAAAAACCAGCGGTTTGAATGAACACATTTCTTGGTAGAATCATGCAGGACTGAAATTTTTGATGTTTTTCTACTCCTCTCATGAGCCCAAACAAGTCTCTAAAAGCATGAGTTTGCAACTACTTTACTTTTGGAGAAAATTCAAAACATTCACTATTCAATAGAGCCCAATAGCAAAAATCAGGTTTTGAATGAAGAATCACATTTCTTGGTAAAATCATGCAGGATTGAAATTTTTGATGGTTTTTTACTCCTCTCAACAGCCCAAACAAGTTTCTAAAAGGATGAGTTTGCAACTACTTTACTTTTGGAGAAAATTCAAAACATTCATTATTCAATAGGGCCCAAACTATCAAAAACCAGCGGTTTCAATGAACACACATTTCTTGGTAGAAACATGCAGGACTGAAATTTTTGATGGTTTTTTACTCCTCTCATGAGCCCAAACAAGTCTCTAAAAGCATGAGTTTGCAACTACTTTACTTTTGGAGAAAATTCAAAACATTCATTATTCAATAGGGCCCAAACTATCAAAAACCAGCGGTTTGAATGAACACACATTTCTTGGTAGAATCATGCAGGACTGAAATTTTTGATGTTTTTCTACTCCTCTCATGAGCCCAAACAAGTCTCTAAAAGCATGAGTTTGCAACTACTTTACTTTTGGAGAAAATTCAAAACATTCATTATTCAATAGAGCCCAATAGCAAAAACCAGCGTTTTGAATGAAGAATCACATTTCTTGGTAGAATCATGCAGGATTGAAATTTTTGATGGTTTTTTACTCCTCTCAACAGCCCAAACAAGTTTCTAAAAGGATGAGTTTGCAACTACTTTACTTTTGGAGAAAATTCAAAACATTCATTATTCAATAGGGCCCAAACTATCAAAAACCAGCGGTTTCAATGAACACACATGTCTTGGTAGAATCATGCAGGACTGAAATTTTTGATGTTTTTCTACTCATCTCATGAGCCCAAACAAGTCTCTAAAAGCATGAGTTTGCAACTACTTTACTTTTGGAGAAAATTCAAAACATTCATTATTCAATAGAGCCCAATAGCAAAAACCAGCGTTTTGAATGAAGAATCACATTTCTTGGTAGAATCATGCAGGATTGAAATTTTTGATGGTTTTTTACTCCTCTCAACAGCCCAAACAAGTTTCTAAAAGGATGAGTTTGCAACTACTTTACTTTTGGAGAAAATTCAAAACATTCATTATTCAATAGGGCCCAAACTATCAAAAACCAGCGGTTTCAATGAACACACATTTCTTGGTAGAATCATGCAGGACTGAAATTTTTGATGTTTTTCTACTCCTCTCATGAGCCCAAACAAGTCTCTAAAAGCATGAGTTTGCAACTACTTTACTTTTGGAGAAAATTCAAAACATTCATTATTCAATAGAGCCCAATAGCAAAAACCAGCGTTTTGAATGAAGAATCACATTTCTTGGTAGAATCATGCAGGATTGAAATTTTTGATGGTTTTTTACTCCTCTCAAGAGCCCAAACAAGTTTCTAAAAGGATGAGTTTGCAACTACTTTACTTTTGGAGAAAATTCAAAACATTCATTATTCAATAGGGCCCAAACTATCAAAAACCAGCGGTTTGAATGAACACATTTCTTGGTAGAATCATGCAGGACTGAAATTTTTGATGTTTTTCTACTCCTCTCATGAGCCCAAACAAGTCTCTAAAAGCATGAGTTTGCAACTACTTTACTTTTGGAGAAAATTCAAAACATTCATTATTCAATAGAGCCCAATAGCAAAAACCAGCGTTTTGAATGAAGAATCACATTTCTTGGTAGAATCATGCAGGATTGAAATTTTTGATGGTTTTTTACTCCTCTCAACAGCCCAAACAAGTTTCTAAAAGGATGAGTTTGCAACTACTTTACTTTTGGAGAAAATTCAAAACATTCATTATTCAATAGGGCCCAAACCATCAAAAACCAGCGGTTTCAATGAACACACATTTCTTGGTAGAATCATGCAGGACTGAAATTTTTGATGTTTTTCTACTCCTCTCATGAGCCCAAACAAGTCTCTAAAAGCATGAGTTTGCAACTACTTTACTTTTGGAGAAAATTCAAAACATTCATTATTCAATAGAGCCCAATAGCAAAAACCAGCGTTTTGAATGAAGAATCACATTTCTTGGTAGAATCATGCAGGATTGAAATTTTTGATGGTTTTTTACTCCTCTCAACAGCCCAAACAAGTTTCTAAAAGGATGAGTTTGCAACTACTTTACTTTTGGAGAAAATTCAAAACATTCATTATTCAATAGGGCCCAAACTATCAAAAACCAGCCGTTTCAATGAACACACATGTCTTGGTAGAATCATGCAGGACTGAAATTTTTGATGTTTTTCTACTCATCTCATGAGCCCAAACAAGTCTCTAAAAGCATGAGTTTGCAACTACTTTACTTTTGGAGAAAATTCAAAACATTCATTATTCAATAGAGCCCAATAGCAAAAACCAGCGTTTTGAATGAAGAATCACATTTCTTGGTAGAATCATGCAGGATTGAAATTTTTGATGGTTTTTTACTCCTCTCAACAGCCCAAACAAGTTTCTAAAAGGATGAGTTTGCAACTACTTTACTTTTGGAGAAAATTCAAAACATTCATTTTTCAATAGGGCCCAAACTATCAAAAACCAGCGGTTTGAATGAACACATTTCTTGGTAGAATCATGCAGGACTGAAATTTTTGATGTTTTTCTACTCCTCTCATGAGCCCAAACAAGTCTCTAAAAGCATGAGTTTGCAACTACTTTACTTTTGGAGAAAATTCAAAACATTCATTATTCAATAGAGCCCAATAGCAAAAACCAGCGTTTTGAATGAAGAATCACATTTCTTGGTAGAATCATGCAGGATTGAAATTTTTGATGGTTTTTTACTCCTCTCAACAGCCCAAACAAGTTTCTAAAAGGATGAGTTTGCAACTACTTTACTTTTGGAGAAAATTCAAAACATTCATTATTCAATAGGGCCCAAACTATCAAAAACCAGCGGTTTCAATGAACACACATTTCTTGGTAGAATCATGCAGGACTGAAATTTTTGATGTTTTTCTACTCCTCTCATGAGCCCAAACAAGTCTCTAAAAGCATGAGTTTGCAACTACTTTACTTTTGGAGAAAATTCAAAACATTCATTATTCAATAGAGCCCAATAGCAAAAACCAGCGTTTTGAATGAAGAATCACATTTCTTGGTAGAATCATGCAGGATTGAAATTTTTGATGGTTTTTTACTCCTCTCAATAGCCCAAACAAGTTTCTAAAAGGATGAGTTTGCAACTACTTTACTTTTGGAGAAAATTCAAAACATTCATTATTCAATAGGGCCCAAACTATCAAAAACCAGCGGTTTCAATGAACACACATTTCTTGGTAGAAACATGCAGGACTGAAATTTTTGATGGTTTTTTACTCCTCTCATGAGCCCAAACAAGTCTCTAAAAGCATGAGTTTGCAACTACTTTACTTTTGGAGAAAATTCAAAACATTCATTATTCAATAGGGCCCAAACTATCAAAAACCAGCGGTTTGAATGAACACACATTTCTTGGTAGAATCATGCAGGACTGAAATTTTTGATGTTTTTCTACTCCTCTCATGAGCCCAAACAAGTCTCTAAAAGCATGAGTTTGCAACTACTTTACTTTTGGAGAAAATTCAAAACATTCATTATTCAATAGAGCCCAATAGCAAAAACCAGCGTTTTGAATGAAGAATCACATTTCTTGGTAGAATCATGCAGGATTGAAATTTTTGATGGTTTTTTACTCCTCTCAACAGCCCAAACAAGTTTCTAAAAGGATGAGTTTGCAACTACTTTACTTTTGGAGAAAATTCAAAACATTCATTATTCAATAGGGCCCAAACTATCAAAAACCAGCGGTTTCAATGAACACACATGTCTTGGTAGAATCATGCAGGACTGAAATTTTTGATGTTTTTCTACTCATCTCATGAGCCCAAACAAGTCTCTAAAAGCATGAGTTTGCAACTACTTTACTTTTGGAGAAAATTCAAAACATTCATTATTCAATAGAGCCCAATAGCAAAAACCAGCGTTTTGAATGAAGAATCACATTTCTTGGTAGAATCATGCAGGATTGAAATTTTTGATGGTTTTTTACTCCTCTCAACAGCCCAAACAAGTTTCTAAAAGGATGAGTTTGCAACTACTTTACTTTTGGAGAAAATTCAAAACATTCATTATTCAATAGGGCCCAAACTATCAAAAACCAGCGTTTGAATGAACACATTTCTTGGTAGAATCATGCAGGACTGAAATTTTTGATGTTTTTCTACTCCTCTCATGAGCCCAAACAAGTCTCTAAAAGCATGAGTTTGCAACTACTTTACTTTTGGAGAAAATTCAAAACATTCATTATTCAATAGAGCCCAATAGCAAAAACCAGCGTTTTGAATGAAGAATCACATTTCTTGGTAGAATCATGCAGGATTGAAATTTTTGATGGTTTTTTACTCCTCTCAACAGCCCAAACAAGTTTCTAAAAGGATGAGTTTGCAACTACTTTACTTTTGGAGAAAATTCAAAACATTCATTATTCAATAGGGCCCAAACTATCAAAAACCAGCGGTTTCAATGAACACACATTTCTTGGTAGAATCATGCAGGACTGAAATTTTTGATGTTTTTCTACTCCTCTCATGAGCCCAAACAAGTCTCTAAAAGCATGAGTTTGCAACTACTTTACTTTTGGAGAAAATTCAAAACATTCATTATTCAATAGAGCCCAATAGCAAAAACCAGCGTTTTGAATGAAGAATCACATTTCTTGGTAGAATCATGCAGGATTGAAATTTTTGATGGTTTTTTACTCCTCTCAACAGCCCAAACAAGTTTCTAAAAGGATGAGTTTGCAACTACTTTACTTTTGGAGAAAATTCAAAACATTCATTATTCAATAGGGCCCAAACTATCAAAAACCAGCCATTTCAATGAACACACATGTCTTGGTAGAATCATGCAGGACTGAAATTTTTGATGTTTTTCTACTCATCTCATGAGCCCAAACAAGTCTCTAAAAGCATGAGTTTGCAACTACTTTACTTTTGGAGAAAATTCAAAACATTCATTATTCAATAGAGCCCAATAGCAAAAACCAGCGTTTTGAATGAAGAATCACATTTCTTGGTAGAATCATGCAGGATTGAAATTTTTGATGGTTTTTTACTCCTCTCAACAGCCCAAACAAGTTTCTAAAAGGATGAGTTTGCAACTACTTTACTTTTGGAGAAAATTCAAAACATTCATTATTCAATAGGGCCCAAACTATCAAAAACCAGCGGTTTGAATGAACACATTTCTTGGTAGAATCATGCAGGACTGAAATTTTTGATGTTTTTCTACTCCTCTCATGAGCCCAAACAAGTCTCTAAAAGCATGAGTTTGCAACTACTTTACTTTTGGAGAAAATTCAAAACATTCACTATTCAATAGAGCCCAATAGCAAAAATCAGGTTTTGAATGAAGAATCACATTTCTTGGTAAAATCATGCAGGATTGAAATTTTTGATGGTTTTTTACTCCTCTCAACAGCCCAAACAAGTTTCTAAAAGGATGAGTTTGCAACTACTTTACTTTTGGAGAAAATTCAAAACATTCATTATTCAATAGGGCCCAAACTATCAAAAACCAGCGGTTTCAATGAACACACATTTCTTGGTAGAATCATGCAGGACTGAAATTTTTGATGTTTTTCTACTCCTCTCATGAGCCCAAACAAGTCTCTAAAAGCATGAGTTTGCAACTACTTTACTTTTGGAGAAAATTCAAAACATTCATTATTCAATAGAGCCCAATAGCAAAAACCAGCGTTTTGAATGAAGAATCACATTTCTTGGTAGAATCATGCAGGATTGAAATTTTTGATGGTTTTTTACTCCTCTCAACAGCCCAAACAAGTTTCTAAAAGGATGAGTTTGCAACTACTTTACTTTTGGAGAAAATTCAAAACATTCATTATTCAATAGGGCCCAAACTATCAAAAACCAGCGGTTTCAATGAACACACATTTCTTGGTAGAATCATGCAGGACTGAAATTTTTGATGTTTTTCTACTCCTCTCATGAGCCCAAACAAGTCTCTAAAAGCATGAGTTTGCAACTACTTTACTTTTGGAGAAAATTCAAAACATTCATTATTCAATAGAGCCCAATAGCAAAAACCAGCGTTTTGAATGAAGAATCACATTTCTTGGTAGAATCATGCAGGATTGAAATTTTTGATGGTTTTTTACTCCTCTCAACAGCCCAAACAAGTTTCTAAAAGGATGAGTTTGCAACTACTTTACTTTTGGAGAAAATTCAAAACATTCATTATTCAATAGGGCCCAAACTATCAAAAACCAGCGGTTTCAATGAACACACATTTCTTGGTAGAATCATGCAGGACTGAAATTTTTGATGTTTTTCTACTCCTCTCATGAGCCCAAACAAGTCTCTAAAAGCATGAGTTTGCAACTACTTTACTTTTGGAGAAAATTCAAAACATTCATTATTCAATAGAGCCCAATAGCAAAAACCAGCGTTTTGAATGAAGAATCACATTTCTTGGTAGAATCATGCAGGATTGAAATTTTTGATGGTTTTTTACTCCTCTCAACAGCCCAAACAAGTTTCTAAAAGGATGAGTTTGCAACTACTTTACTTTTGGAGAAAATTCAAAACATTCATTATTCAATAGGGCCCAAACTATCAAAAACCAGCGGTTTCAATGAACACACATTTCTTGGTAGAATCATGCAGGACTGAAATTTTTGATGTTTTTCTACTCCTCTCATGAGCCCAAACAAGTCTCTAAAAGCATGAGTTTGCAACTACTTTACTTTTGGAGAAAATTCAAAACATTCATTATTCAATAGAGCCCAATAGCAAAAACCAGCGTTTTGAATGAAGAATCACATTTCTTGGTAGAATCATGCAGGATTGAAATTTTTGATGGTTTTTTACTCCTCTCAATAGCCCAAACAAGTTTCTAAAAGGATGAGTTTGCAACTACTTTACTTTTGGAGAAAATTCAAAACATTCATTATTCAATAGGGCCCAAACTATCAAAAACCAGCGGTTTCAATGAACACACATTTCTTGGTAGAAACATGCAGGACTGAAATTTTTGATGGTTTTTTACTCCTCTCATGAGCCCAAACAAGTCTCTAAAAGCATGAGTTTGCAACTACTTTACTTTTGGAGAAAATTCAAAACATTCATTATTCAATAGGGCCCAAACTATCAAAAACCAGCGGTTTGAATGAACACACATTTCTTGGTAGAATCATGCAGGACTGAAATTTTTGATGTTTTTCTACTCCTCTCATGAGCCCAAACAAGTCTCTAAAAGCATGAGTTTGCAACTACTTTACTTTTGGAGAAAATTCAAAACATTCATTATTCAATAGAGCCCAATAGCAAAAACCAGCGTTTTGAATGAAGAATCACATTTCTTGGTAGAATCATGCAGGATTGAAATTTTTGATGGTTTTTTACTCCTCTCAACAGCCCAAACAAGTTTCTAAAAGGATGAGTTTGCAACTACTTTACTTTTGGAGAAAATTCAAAACATTCATTATTCAATAGGGCCCAAACTATCAAAAACCAGCGGTTTCAATGAACACACATTTCTTGGTAGAATCATGCAGGACTGAAATTTTTGATGTTTTTCTACTCCTCTCATGAGCCCAAACAAGTCTCTAAAAGCATGAGTTTGCAACTACTTTACTTTTGGAGAAAATTCAAAACATTCATTATTCAATAGAGCCCAATAGCAAAAACCAGCGTTTTGAATGAAGAATCACATTTCTTGGTAGAATCATGCAGGATTGAAATTTTTGATGGTTTTTTACTCCTCTCAACAGCCCAAACAAGTTTCTAAAAGGATGAGTTTGCAACTACTTTACTTTTGGAGAAAATTCAAAACATTCATTATTCAATAGGGCCCAAACTATCAAAAACCAGCGGTTTCAATGAACACACATTTCTTGGTAGAATCATGCAGGACTGAAATTTTTGATGTTTTTCTACTCCTCTCATGAGCCCAAACAAGTCTCTAAAAGCATGAGTTTGCAACTACTTTACTTTTGGAGAAAATTCAAAACATTCATTATTCAATAGAGCCCAATAGCAAAAACCAGCGTTTTGAATGAAGAATCACATTTCTTGGTAGAATCATGCAGGATTGAAATTTTTGATGGTTTTTTACTCCTCTCAACAGCCCAAAAAAGTTTCTAAAAGGATGAGTTTGCAACTACTTTACTTTTGGAGAAAATTCAAAACATTCATTATTCAATAGGGCCCAAACTATCAAAAACCAGCGGTTTCAATGAACACACATTTCTTGGTAGAATCATGCAGGACTGAAATTTTTGATGTTTTTCTACTCCTCTCATGAGCCCAAACAAGTCTCTAAAAGCATGAGTTTGCAACTACTTTACTTTTGGAGAAAATTCAAAACATTCATTATTCAATAGAGCCCAATAGCAAAAACCAGCGTTTTGAATGAAGAATCACATTTCTTGGTAGAATCATGCAGGATTGAAATTTTTGATGGTTTTTTACTCCTCTCAACAGCCCAAACAAGTTTCTAAAAGGATGAGTTTGCAACTACTTTACTTTTGGAGAAAATTCAAAACATTCATTATTCAATAGGGCCCAAACTATCAAAAACCAGCCGTTTCAATGAACACACATTTCTTGGTAGAATCATGCAGGACTGAAATTTTTGATGTTTTTCTACTCCTCTCATGAGCCCAAACAAGTCTCTAAAAGCATGAGTTTGCAACTACTTTACTTTTGGAGAAAATTCAAAACATTCATTATTCAATAGAGCCCAATAGCAAAAACCAGCGTTTTGAATGAAGAATCACATTTCTTGGTAAAATCATGCAGGATTGAAATTTTTGATGGTTTTTTACTCCTCTCAACAGCCCAAACAAGTTTCTAAAAGGATGAGTTTGCAACTACTTTACTTTTGGAGAAAATTCAAAACATTCATTATTCAATAGGGCCCAAACTATCAAAAACCAGCGGTTTGAATGAACACACATTTCTTGGTAGAATCATGCAGGACTGAAATTTTTGATGTTTTTCTACTCCTCTCATGAGCCCAAACAAGTCTCTAAAAGCATGAGTTTGCAACTACTTTACTTTTGGAGAAAATTCAAAACATTCATTATTCAATAGAGCCCAATAGCAAAAACCAGCGTTTTGAATGAAGAATCACATTTCTTGGTAGAATCATGCAGGATTGAAATTTTTGATGGTTTTTTACTCCTCTCAACAGCCCAAACAAGTTTCTAAAAGGATGAGTTTGCAACTACTTTACTTTTGGAGAAAATTCAAAACATTCATTATTCAATAGGGCCCAAACTATCAAAAACCAGCGGTTTCAATGAACACACATTTCTTGGTAGAATCATGCAGGACTGAAATTTTTGATGTTTTTCTACTCCTCTCATGAGCCCAAACAAGTCTCTAAAAGCATGAGTTTGCAACTACTTTACTTTTGGAGAAAATTCAAAACATTCATTATTCAATAGAGCCCAATAGCAAAAACCAGCGTTTTGAATGAAGAATCACATTTCTTGGTAGAATCATGCAGGATTGAAATTTTTGATGGTTTTTTACTCCTCTCAACAGCCCAAACAAGTTTCTAAAAGGATGAGTTTGCAACTACTTTACTTTTGGAGAAAATTCAAAACATTCATTATTCAATAGGGCCCAAACTATCAAAAACCAGCGGTTTCAATGAACACACATTTCTTGGTAGAATCATGCAGGACTGAAATTTTTGATGTTTTTCTACTCCTCTCATGAGCCCAAACAAGTCTCTAAAAGCATGAGTTTGCAACTACTTTACTTTTGGAGAAAATTCAAAACATTCATTATTCAATAGAGCCCAATAGCAAAAACCAGCGTTTTGAATGAAGAATCACATTTCTTGGTAGAATCATGCAGGATTGAAATTTTTGATGGTTTTTTACTCCTCTCAATAGCCCAAACAAGTTTCTAAAAGGATGAGTTTGCAACTACTTTACTTTTGGAGAAAATTCAAAACATTCATTATTCAATAGGGCCCAAACTATCAAAAACCAGCGGTTTCAATGAACACACATTTCTTGGTAGAAACATGCAGGACTGAAATTTTTGATGGTTTTTTACTCCTCTCATGAGCCCAAACAAGTCTCTAAAAGCATGAGTTTGCAACTACTTTACTTTTGGAGAAAATTCAAAACATTCATTATTCAATAGGGCCCAAACTATCAAAAACCAGCGGTTTGAATGAACACACATTTCTTGGTAGAATCATGCAGGACTGAAATTTTTGATGTTTTTCTACTCCTCTCATGAGCCCAAACAAGTCTCTAAAAGCATGAGTTTGCAACTACTTTACTTTTGGAGAAAATTCAAAACATTCATTATTCAATAGAGCCCAATAGCAAAAACCAGCGTTTTGAATGAAGAATCACATTTCTTGGTAGAATCATGCAGGATTGAAATTTTTGATGGTTTTTTACTCCTCTCAACAGCCCAAACAAGTTTCTAAAAGGATGAGTTTGCAACTACTTTACTTTTGGAGAAAATTCAAAACATTCATTATTCAATAGGGCCCAAACTATCAAAAACCAGCGGTTTCAATGAACACACATGTCTTGGTAGAATCATGCAGGACTGAAATTTTTGATGTTTTTCTACTCATCTCATGAGCCCAAACAAGTCTCTAAAAGCATGAGTTTGCAACTACTTTACTTTTGGAGAAAATTCAAAACATTCATTATTCAATAGAGCCCAATAGCAAAAACCAGCGTTTTGAATGAAGAATCACATTTCTTGGTAGAATCATGCAGGATTGAAATTTTTGATGGTTTTTTACTCCTCTCAACAGCCCAAACAAGTTTCTAAAAGGATGAGTTTGCAACTACTTTACTTTTGGAGAAAATTCAAAACATTCATTATTCAATAGGGCCCAAACTATCAAAAACCAGCGGTTTCAATGAACACATTTCTTGGTAGAATCATGCAGGACTGAAATTTTTGATGTTTTTCTACTCCTCTCATGAGCCCAAACAAGTCTCTAAAAGCATGAGTTTGCAACTACTTTACTTTTGGAGAAAATTCAAAACATTCACTATTCAATAGAGCCCAATAGCAAAAATCAGGTTTTGAATGAAGAATCACATTTCTTGGTAAAATCATGCAGGATTGAAATTTTTGATGGTTTTTTACTCCTCTCAACAGCCCAAACAAGTTTCTAAAAGGATGAGTTTGCAACTACTTTACTTTTGGAGAAAATTCAAAACATTCATTATTCAATAGGGCCCAAACTATCAAAAACCAGCGGTTTCAATGAACACACATTTCTTGGTAGAATCATGCAGGACTGAAATTTTTGATGTTTTTCTACTCCTCTCATGAGCCCAAAGAAGTCTCTAAAAGCATGAGTTTGCAACTACTTTACTTTTGGAGAAAATTCAAAACATTCATTATTCAATAGAGCCCAATAGCAAAAACCAGCGTTTTGAATGAAGAATCACATTTCTTGGTAGAATCATGCAGGATTGAAATTTTTGATGGTTTTTTACTCCTCTCAACAGCCCAAACAAGTTTCTAAAAGGATGAGTTTGCAACTACTTTACTTTTGGAGAAAATTCAAAACATTCATTATTCAATAGGGCCCAAACTATCAAAAACCAGCGGTTTCAATGAACACACATTTCTTGGTAGAATCATGCAGGACTGAAATTTTTGATGTTTTTCTACTCCTCTCATGAGCCCAAACAAGTCTCTAAAAGCATGAGTTTGCAACTACTTTACTTTTGGAGAAAATTCAAAACATTCATTATTCAATAGAGCCCAATAGCAAAAACCAGCGTTTTGAATGAAGAATCACATTTCTTGGTAGAATCATGCAGAATTGAAATTTTTGATGGTTTTTTACTCCTCTCAACAGCCCAAACAAGTTTCTAAAAGGATGAGTTTGCAACTACTTTACTTTTGGAGAAAATTCAAAACATTCATTATTCAATAGGGCCCAAACTATCAAAAACCAGCGGTTTCAATGAACACACATTTCTTGGTAGAATCATGCAGGACTGAAATTTTTGATGGTTTTTTACTCCTCTCATGAGCCCAAACAAGTCTCTAAAAGCATGAGTTTGCAACTACTTTACTTTTGGAGAAAATTCAAAACATTCATTATTCAATAGAGCCCAATAGCAAAAACCAGCGTTTTGAATGAAGAATCACATTTCTTGGTAGAATCATGCAGGATTGAAATTTTTGATGGTTTTTTACTCCTCTCAACAGCCCAAACAAGTTTCTAAAAGGATGAGTTTGCAACTACTTTACTTTTGGAGAAAATTCAAAACATTCATTATTCAATAGGGCCCAAACTATCAAAAACCAGCGGTTTCAATGAACACACATTTCTTGGTAGAATCATGCAGGACTGAAATTTTTGATGTTTTTCTACTCCTCTCATGAGCCCAAACAAGTCTCTAAAAGCATGAGTTTGCAACTACTTTACTTTTGGAGAAAATTCAAAACATTCATTATTCAATAGAGCCCAATAGCAAAAACCAGCGTTTTGAATGAAGAATCACATTTCTTGGTAGAATCATGCAGGATTGAAATTTTTGATGGTTTTTTACTCCTCTCAACAGCCCAAACAAGTTTCTAAAAGGATGAGTTTGCAACTACTTTACTTTTGGAGAAAATTCAAAACATTCATTATTCAATAGGGCCCAAACTATCAAAAACCAGCCGTTTCAATGAACACACACGTCTTGGTAGAATCATGCAGGACTGAAATTTTTGATGTTTTTCTACTCATCTCATGAGCCCAAACAAGTCTCTAAAAGCATGAGTTTGCAACTACTTTACTTTTGGAGAAAATTCAAAACATTCATTATTCAATAGAGCCCAATAGCAAAAACCAGCGTTTTGAATGAAGAATCACATTTCTTGGTAGAATCATGCAGGATTGAAATTTTTGATGGTTTTTTACTCCTCTCAACAGCCCAAACAAGTTTCTAAAAGGATGAGTTTGCAACTACTTTACTTTTGGAGAAAATTCAAAACATTCATTATTCAATAGGGCCCAAACTATCAAAAACCAGCGGTTTGAATGAACACATTTCTTGGTAGAATCATGCAGGACTGAAATTTTTGATGTTTTTCTACTCCTCTCATGAGCCCAAACAGGTCTCTAAAAGCATGAGTTTGCAACTACTTTACTTTTGGAGAAAATTCAAAACATTCACTATTCAATAGAGCCCAATAGCAAAAATCAGGTTTTGAATGAAGAATCACATTTCTTGGTAAAATCATGCAGGATTGAAATTTTTGATGGTTTTTTACTCCTCTCAACAGCCCAAACAAGTTTCTAAAAGGATGAGTTTGCAACTACTTTACTTTTGGAGAAAATTCAAAACATTCATTATTCAATAGGGCCCAAACTATCAAAAACCAGCGGTTTGAATGAACACACATTTCTTGGTAGAATCATGCAGGACTGAAATTTTTGATGTTTTTCTACTCCTCTCATGAGCCCAAACAAGTCTCTAAAAGCATGAGTTTGCAACTACTTTACTTTTGGAGAAAATTCAAAACATTCATTATTCAATAGAGCCCAATAGCAAAAACCAGCGTTTTGAATGAAGAATCACATTTCTTGGTAGAATCATGCAGGATTGAAATTTTTGATGGTTTTTTACTCCTCTCAACAGCCCAAACAAGTTTCTAAAAGGATGAGTTTGCAACTACTTTACTTTTGGAGAAAATTCAAAACATTCATTATTCAATAGGGCCCAAACTATCAAAAACCAGCGGTTTCAATGAACACACATTTCTTGGTAGAATCATGCAGGACTGAAATTTTTGATGTTTTTCTACTCCTCTCATGAGCCCAAACAAGTCTCTAAAAGCATGAGTTTGCAACTACTTTACTTTTGGAGAAAATTCAAAACATTCATTATTCAATAGAGCCCAATAGCAAAAACCAGCGTTTTGAATGAAGAATCACATTTCTTGGTAGAATCATGCAGGATTGAAATTTTTGATGGTTTTTTACTCCTCTCAACAGCCCAAACAAGTTTCTAAAAGGATGAGTTTGCAACTACTTTACTTTTGGAGAAAATTCAAAACATTCATTATTCAATAGGGCCCAAACTATCAAAAACCAGCGGTTTCAATGAACACACATTTCTTGGTAGAATCATGCAGGACTGAAATTTTTGATGTTTTTCTACTCCTCTCATGAGCCCAAACAAGTCTCTAAAAGCATGAGTTTGCAACTACTTTACTTTTGGAGAAAATTCAAAACATTCATTATTCAATAGAGCCCAATAGCAAAAACCAGCGTTTTGAATGAAGAATCACATTTCTTGGTAGAATCATGCAGGATTGAAATTTTTGATGGTTTTTTACTCCTCTCAATAGCCCAAACAAGTTTCTAAAAGGATGAGTTTGCAACTACTTTACTTTTGGAGAAAATTCAAAACATTCATTATTCAATAGGGCCCAAACTATCAAAAACCAGCGGTTTCAATGAACACACATTTCTTGGTAGAAACATGCAGGACTGAAATTTTTGATGGTTTTTTACTCCTCTCATGAGCCCAAACAAGTCTCTAAAAGCATGAGTTTGCAACTACTTTACTTTTGGAGAAAATTCAAAACATTCATTATTCAATAGGGCCCAAACTATCAAAAACCAGCGGTTTGAATGAACACACATTTCTTGGTAGAATCATGCAGGACTGAAATTTTTGATGTTTTTCTACTCCTCTCATGAGCCCAAACAAGTCTCTAAAAGCATGAGTTTGCAACTACTTTACTTTTGGAGAAAATTCAAAACATTCATTATTCAATAGAGCCCAATAGCAAAAACCAGCGTTTTGAATGAAGAATCACATTTCTTGGTAGAATCATGCAGGATTGAAATTTTTGATGGTTTTTTACTCCTCTCAACAGCCCAAACAAGTTTCTAAAAGGATGAGTTTGCAACTACTTTACTTTTGGAGAAAATTCAAAACATTCATTATTCAATAGGGCCCAAACTATCAAAAACCAGCGGTTTCAATGAACACACATGTCTTGGTAGAATCATGCAGGACTGAAATTTTTGATGTTTTTCTACTCATCTCATGAGCCCAAACAAGTCTCTAAAAGCATGAGTTTGCAACTACTTTACTTTTGGAGAAAATTCAAAACATTCATTATTCAATAGAGCCCAATAGCAAAAACCAGCGTTTTGAATGAAGAATCACATTTCTTGGTAGAATCATGCAGGATTGAAATTTTTGATGGTTTTTTACTCCTCTCAACAGCCCAAACAAGTTTCTAAAAGGATGAGTTTGCAACTACTTTACTTTTGGAGAAAATTCAAAACATTCATTATTCAATAGGGCCCAAACTATCAAAAACCAGCGGTTTCAATGAACACATTTCTTGGTAGAATCATGCAGGACTGAAATTTTTGATGTTTTTCTACTCCTCTCATGAGCCCAAACAAGTCTCTAAAAGCATGAGTTTGCAACTACTTTACTTTTGGAGAAAATTCAAAACATTCACTATTCAATAGAGCCCAATAGCAAAAATCAGGTTTTGAATGAAGAATCACATTTCTTGGTAAAATCATGCAGGATTGAAATTTTTGATGGTTTTTTACTCCTCTCAACAGCCCAAACAAGTTTCTAAAAGGATGAGTTTGCAACTACTTTACTTTTGGAGAAAATTCAAAACATTCATTATTCAATAGGGCCCAAACTATCAAAAACCAGCGGTTTCAATGAACACACATTTCTTGGTAGAATCATGCAGGACTGAAATTTTTGATGTTTTTCTACTCCTCTCATGAGCCCAAAGAAGTCTCTAAAAGCATGAGTTTGCAACTACTTTACTTTTGGAGAAAATTCAAAACATTGGGGGCGTGGCCAGCGTCTGAGCTGAATGGAAGCCTGAGCTCTGAGCTCCTCCACAGGGCAGCCTACCAAGCGCTATTAACAAGCGACTTACAAGCCAGGACTGGCTGAAAACTTGTGGGAACCTCCATAGGCACCAGCGGTGCCCCCACATAATGGATCCGCTTAATAGAAAAGCAGGAAAATCAAAAAATCTGGAGCGCTCTCCCCTCATGCTGAGGAGCCAAGATGGCGCCCGCCACACAGCAGCCACAGCCTGCAGCCCCAGCCTGAGCGGCGCACAGCGGGAGAGAACGCCACAGAGACTGAAACACGCAGTATTCAAGTCAGGGGGTAAGTCTGCCCCCATCCCTGCAAAAACCGCCGCTCCATATATTAAAGAAAGCGCTAAATTCAGTGTTAAAAGTAGCGCTGAGAAGAAGGAGGCAAAATATCGCGAGATTAACCGGGAAACAGACGGGATTGCGCAGCAAGTACGCAAATTGCGTACCTTAAGCAAAAATCTTGCGCAGCCTGTGAAATCTTGCACAGCAGCAACGCTCACAGCCGCTATGGAGGCCACAAATACAATAAGGGCCTCCTCATCTTGTCCAGATATCTCCACAATTTCAGACACCCCTCTAACGCCACCACAGAGGGAACTGTCCCCTGCCTCACAAAATAGCTGCAGATTAAGCAGTAGCTCGGCTGAGCTGCAAAGTGAGACGCAGATGGAGGACTTCTGCACTCCAGATAACCCCATGCCTGAAAACTTTTTACATGTTTTGACTGAGGTAGAGGCTACCAACAAAGCAGCTTCAGAAATGTTCATAAAAAATATGGTGTGCCTTCTTGCAAAGACATTCCAAAAACAACTAGAGGGATATAATACAAACCTCCAAAACAATATAGACAGTCTGGGTCAGAGGGTGAATCACTTGGAGTCGAAAATGGAGGAGATAGTCCAGTCTCACAACAATTTGATAGACGAACATTATGCCTTAGAGAAAGAAGTTACCTTCCTAAAGTCAAGACTGATAGAACAAGAGGACAGGAGTAGGAGAAACAACCTTAAATTCAGAGGAATACCTGAGAATGTCAAGGACAGAGATCTTGATTCATATGTGCAAAAAATGCTCCATGCTATGCTCCCAGGTGCTTCCAAAGGAGACCTCTTAATAGAACGCATACACAGACTACCTAAGTCCAAATATGCCCCTGAAAGAGCTCCGCGGGATGTTATTGCATTCTTTCACTATTTTCTGACAAAGGAGGACATTTTGAGGAAGAGCAAGCAGTCACCCATCTTACCAAGACCATATGAGGGTATTAAGATCTTTGCAGACTTTTCAAAAGCCACGTTGCAAAAAAGGAGAGACTTTTTCCCTATCACTGCACACCTACGGGAGCACAGGGTGCTATACAGATGGGGCTTTCCTACAAAAATATTGGTCATGAAGGAAAACACTACTTTTGCCTTATCTAACATTGATAACTGTGATAGATTCTTTCAGGACCTTGGTATTCCTCCAATGAAGAACTCATCTTTATCCTACAATCAAGAGAGGAGCAACTCTTCACGACAGCCAAGACGTTTGTCACAGTCCTGGACCACACAAAAGAAAAGATAATGGACTTGGTAGGTGTTGACCCTGGCTCTTGGCCTGAACTTTCATCCCCAAACACTAACCGAGAGATTTCTCTTGGTATCATTTCTTTTGAGAAATTCACCTTCCTTGTTAACAAGTTTGTTTTGTTCTAGGTTATTCCAGGTTATAACATGTTTCTATTCACAGGCACACCAGGCACTGACAACAAATTTCTAGAGAAATACCACTCTTCTTGGATATATGTCCAGATGGACTATTCTATCTTATTGAGTTATTTAACACATTTCTTTCTTTTTGATATATTATGGAGTTGAAAATCCTATCATTTAATGTAAATGGGCTTAATAGTCCCTTTAAAAGGTATGCTCTGTGGAAGGAGATCAAAAGATTGAAAGCAAATGTTGCTATGATACAGGAAACCCACCTCCTGGAAACTGATAATAACAGATTTAAAAACAAAGATTATCCTCAGATTTTCTTCTCCAACAACGAGGGAGGGAAAAAAGCTGGGGTGGCCATTGCCTTCCACAGAGACCTACCAGTGGTTATTTCAGATGTTTATAAAGACAATAAAGGCAGATATTTAATCATCAATTTTACCTTGGAGGGAATGGAATACACTGTGGTTAATGTATACGCCCCTAATGTGAGACAAATTAGCTTTCTCAATAAAGTCAAAAGAAAATTATCCAAATTTAGCAAGGGACAAATCATATGGGGGGGAGACTTTAATTGTATTGTTGACCCAAGCACTGATTGCTCATCCTCTGCTCCATACTACAGAAGTGTGAATTTGGGGAAGTGGCTGAGCAATGCTAACCTGCACGACAGTTGTAAAATATTGAACCCTAATTCTAGAGAATACACCAGATTCTGCCCACACAACAGATCTTATACCAAAATAGATCATATATTTACCAGTTTTTCCTTACTAGATTCGTATATAGATTTCCAAACTGGCCCCATCACATGGTCGGACCATGCTCCAATTCTATTAACATTACAGGTTTCCTCTTCGACTCAAAGACACTACAATTGGAGATATAGCAAATTTGTAGTAGACTCCCCAGATAATATAGCAACAATAAAAAACACTATAATGAATTATTTTAAAGAAAATGACTCCCAGGAAATCTCCCCTGAAACCTTATGGTTAGCACATAAATGTGTCATTAGAGGCCACTTAATTCAGATGGCCTCAAGACAAAAGAGGGAAAGAGAGAGCAAACAGAGGCTGTTACTAGAACAAATCAAAAAACTTGAAGACCAGGCCAAAGTGGAAAAATCTTTTACTAAATACAAGGAGTTATACTCCCTTAGATTGGAATTTAGAAATCTTCTCATAAATATTTACGAAAAAAAGACTCTGTTTAACAGGGCAGGGTTCTACATAAATAACAACAAAAACTCAAAAACTATGGCAAATAGATTCAAACCCATAAATAAAAAGCATTTAATTAAAAAACTTTCCCAGAACTCAGTGAATATAGAAAAGCCAAGGGACATAGCTTTGGCTTTTGAAAAATACTACTCAAACCTTTACAATATAGGGAAAAATGGGACTTATCCCCCTCCTACAGAGGAGATGATAGATAATTTCCTGGGAGGAGTAGAGTTGAGATCTCTGTCTTCTGAGCAAAGGGAAATGCTTGATGCACCCTTCTCTGAGGGAGAGGTCTCTCTGGCAATAAAAAATCTCAAATGTAATAAGGCTCCTGGTCCAGACGGATTCCCTGTGGAATATTATAAAACATTTCAGGAAAATCTGGTCCCCTATTTAACAAACACCCTAAATTTTATAAAATCAAAAGGAACATGTAGTGCAGATATGCTGAGAGCCACCATAGTGGTAATCCCCAAACCGGACAAAGATCCCACCAAGATAGAAAACTATAGACCCATATCCCTCCTGAATGCAGACATCAAGGTCTATGCAAAAATACTGGCAGAAAGGGTGCAGGATGTTATCCAATATCTCATACATCCCGATCAAGTGGGTTTTGTAAAATTTAGACAGACTTCTGACAGTTCAAGAAGTGTCTTGCACCATATACACTTTTGTAACAAGAAAAAAATTCCCAGTCTGTTTGTGGCCCTTGATGCGGAGAAAGCTTTTGACCGCATCAATTGGACATATGCATTCGCAGTATTAAAGAAGATGGGTTTTGGTGAGGAGATGTTGAAAAGTGTTCAGGCTCTGTACTCCCAACCGTCTGCCTCTGTGCTGGTCAATAGCACGATGTCAGGGAAATTTGACATAACAAACGGAACAAGACAGGGATGCCCTCTGTCCCCAATTATTTTTATCCTGAGTCTGGAACCACTGGCTCAAAGGATAAGGGACTCGAGTGAGGTGAGGGGAGTACGGTTGGGAGATGTAGAGCATAAAATAAATTTATATGCAGACGATATCATACTCACACTGACAGATCCTGTTGAGTCGTTGAAGGCGACTTGGGACATCATAGAGTTGTTTGGTTCAATATCATATTATAAACTCAATGTAAAAAAGACTAACGTTTTGTCACTATTTATTTCAGCCCCTATAAAACAGCAATTACAAGATAAGTACCCTTTTACTTGGGACTGCACTAAAATCCCATATCTAGGAATTTGGCTCACAAGCGACCTCACACACACAAGTGAGGTAAACATAGATAGCCTTTTGAAATCCCTTGACACTAAGTTGGGAGAATTGTCAAAAACCCCAGCCACTTGGTTGGGAAGAATAGTACTATATAAGATGTTCTGCCTCCCAAAGGTGTTGTTTTTGTACAGGAATGTCCCTCTGCCTTTATCAATGCAACACATACAAAAATTAACTCATCAAATGAACAGATTTATTTGGAATAATAAAAAGCCTAGGGTAAAGAAACACACACTACTTAAATCTAGAGAAAATGGGGGGATAGCCCTTCCAGACTTGGAGGCGTATTACTTTGCCACCACAACTGAATTGACAAAAATGTGGCTCACAGAACAGACAGAATTGGGATGGCCAAAAATTGAAAGAGATTTAATGCCTAATAAAGAACCGACACTTTATGTTTCCTATTTTCTTCTGCACAGAGGAGAGATTGGAGACATAGAAAACCCAATACTCAGAGCCTCTGTGCAGAGCTGGTCACATATGTGCAGGAGAAGGTTTAATGTCTCCCCTGTTTCAACCAAAAGACTGAGACTTCACTTTTTGGCACCTGTCAAGGTTTCTTTGAGACCCATGTTTGATAACTGGAAAACATTCCCCATTGCTTATGTGGATGATTTATTGGACAATAATAAAGTCATGCCTTTTGAGTTGGTCAAGGCTAAATTTAAAATCCCTAATACGGAATATATGAAATACCTCATACTCAAAGAGGAATATAACAAATTTAAGAGATATTTCTGCAAGATAGTTTTGGTCAACCATACCATTTATAATTTCCTAACCAGCACAACCCCCAGGCACAAGAGCTCTCTTAAACCCCTGTATAACTTCCTGACCGGCAAATACACCTTTTCTAAGGGTGGATGCTTTGAAAAATGGGAGACTACTCTGCAGAAGCAGATTTGTGCCCCACAGTGGACATTGTCTTTTAAGACTGCAGTGAGGTCTACAGATTGCATGAACATTTTGGAAACACATTACAAACTAGTCCACAGATATTACTTGACCCCAAACAGGATTAAACATTTTGGGGAAGGGGGATCTGATCTGTGTTGGCGGGGATGCGGGTCTCAGGCTGACTTACTCCATATTTTCTGGGGATGCCCGGTACTGAAACCATACTGGCTTAAGGTCTCCAATTTGATTTCGATCATATGCAACTGGCGTGTTCAGTTGCACCCTGCCTTGGCCTTACTACTCATAGATATTTGCAGATTCAAAACAACAAAGTATTTGGTTGCCCACATACTCATGTCTGCAATATACCTTATAGCGAAAGGTTGGAACAACAAGCAACCTCCGAACATTGCCACATTGATCATGTTGGTGGACAAACATTGTGTTTATGAAAAAATTCATTATATTAACAATATGTCAATAAAGTTATTTGACGACAGATGGCATAGATGGTTGAAACTCAAATCTAAGATAGAAGAAGAATTTATATCTTGATATCTTGATTTTTGCTCTTTTTGTGTGCCAAAATTTCACATGTATTTGGTGTTTGCCTGTACTGTTGTAATTGTTTTTCAAATCTATTTCAATTAATGTTAATTGTACATACTTTAAATGATGATATGATGTTCAGATACCATATGATGATGTCCTGATGTACATTATCTTGACTCTATTCGAACATGATATATATGAGGTATGTTTATACATTCCTATTATTTTGAAAACTCAATAAAAATATTGTTTAAGAAAATTCAAAACATTCATTATTCAATAGAGCCCAATAGCAAAAACCAGCGTTTTGAATGAAGAATCACATTTCTTGGTAGAATCATGCAGGATTGAAATTTTTGATGGTTTTTTACTCCTCTCAACAGCCCAAACAAGTTTCTAAAAGGATGAGTTTGCAACTACTTTACTTTTGGAGAAAATTCAAAACATTCATTATTCAATAGGGCCCAAACTATCAAAAACCAGCGGTTTCAATGAACACACATTTCTTGGTAGAATCATGCAGGACTGAAATTTTTGATGTTTTTCTACTCCTCTCATGAGCCCAAACAAGTCTCTAAAAGCATGAGTTTGCAACTACTTTACTTTTGGAGAAAATTCAAAACATTCATTATTCAATAGAGCCCAATAGCAAAAACCAGCGTTTTGAATGAAGAATCACATTTCTTGGTAGAATCATGCAGGATTGAAATTTTTGATGGTTTTTTACTCCTCTCAACAGCCCAAACAAGTTTCTAAAAGGATGAGTTTGCAACTACTTTACTTTTGGAGAAAATTCAAAACATTCATTATTCAATAGGGCCCAAACTATCAAAAACCAGCGGTTTCAATGAACACACATTTCTTGGTAGAATCATGCAGGACTGAAATTTTTGATGGTTTTTTACTCCTCTCATGAGCCCAAACAAGTCTCTAAAAGCATGAGTTTGCAACTACTTTACTTTTGGAGAAAATTCAAAACATTCATTATTCAATAGAGCCCAATAGCAAAAACCAGCGTTTTGAATGAAGAATCACATTTCTTGGTAGAATCATGCAGGATTGAAATTTTTGATGGTTTTTTACTCCTCTCAACAGCCCAAACAAGTTTCTAAAAGGATGAGTTTGCAACTACTTTACTTTTGGAGAAAATTCAAAACATTCATTATTCAATAGGGCCCAAACTATCAAAAACCAGCGGTTTCAATGAACACACATTTCTTGGTAGAATCATGCAGGACTGAAATTTTTGATGTTTTTCTACTCCTCTCATGAGCCCAAACAAGTCTCTAAAAGCATGAGTTTGCAACTACTTTACTTTTGGAGAAAATTCAAAACATTCATTATTCAATAGAGCCCAATAGCAAAAACCAGCGTTTTGAATGAAGAATCACATTTCTTGGTAGAATCATGCAGGATTGAAATTTTTGATGGTTTTTTACTCCTCTCAACAGCCCAAACAAGTTTCTAAAAGGATGAGTTTGCAACTACTTTACTTTTGGAGAAAATTCAAAACATTCATTATTCAATAGGGCCCAAACTATCAAAAACCAGCCGTTTCAATGAACACACACGTCTTGGTAGAATCATGCAGGACTGAAATTTTTGATGTTTTTCTACTCATCTCATGAGCCCAAACAAGTCTCTAAAAGCATGAGTTTGCAACTACTTTACTTTTGGAGAAAATTCAAAACATTCATTATTCAATAGAGCCCAATAGCAAAAACCAGCGTTTTGAATGAAGAATCACATTTCTTGGTAGAATCATGCAGGATTGAAATTTTTGATGGTTTTTTACTCCTCTCAACAGCCCAAACAAGTTTCTAAAAGGATGAGTTTGCAACTACTTTACTTTTGGAGAAAATTCAAAACATTCATTATTCAATAGGGCCCAAACTATCAAAAACCAGCGGTTTGAATGAACACATTTCTTGGTAGAATCATGCAGGACTGAAATTTTTGATGTTTTTCTACTCCTCTCATGAGCCCAAACAGGTCTCTAAAAGCATGAGTTTGCAACTACTTTACTTTTGGAGAAAATTCAAAACATTCACTATTCAATAGAGCCCAATAGCAAAAATCAGGTTTTGAATGAAGAATCACATTTCTTGGTAAAATCATGCAGGATTGAAATTTTTGATGGTTTTTTACTCCTCTCAACAGCCCAAACAAGTTTCTAAAAGGATGAGTTTGCAACTACTTTACTTTTGGAGAAAATTCAAAACATTCATTATTCAATAGGGCCCAAACTATCAAAAACCAGCGGTTTGAATGAACACACATTTCTTGGTAGAATCATGCAGGACTGAAATTTTTGATGTTTTTCTACTCCTCTCATGAGCCCAAACAAGTCTCTAAAAGCATGAGTTTGCAACTACTTTACTTTTGGAGAAAATTCAAAACATTCATTATTCAATAGAGCCCAATAGCAAAAACCAGCGTTTTGAATGAAGAATCACATTTCTTGGTAGAATCATGCAGGATTGAAATTTTTGATGGTTTTTTACTCCTCTCAACAGCCCAAACAAGTTTCTAAAAGGATGAGTTTGCAACTACTTTACTTTTGGAGAAAATTCAAAACATTCATTATTCAATAGGGCCCAAACTATCAAAAACCAGCGGTTTCAATGAACACACATTTCTTGGTAGAATCATGCAGGACTGAAATTTTTGATGTTTTTCTACTCCTCTCATGAGCCCAAACAAGTCTCTAAAAGCATGAGTTTGCAACTACTTTACTTTTGGAGAAAATTCAAAACATTCATTATTCAATAGAGCCCAATAGCAAAAACCAGCGTTTTGAATGAAGAATCACATTTCTTGGTAGAATCATGCAGGATTGAAATTTTTGATGGTTTTTTACTCCTCTCAACAGCCCAAACAAGTTTCTAAAAGGATGAGTTTGCAACTACTTTACTTTTGGAGAAAATTCAAAACATTCATTATTCAATAGGGCCCAAACTATCAAAAACCAGCGGTTTCAATGAACACACATTTCTTGGTAGAATCATGCAGGACTGAAATTTTTGATGTTTTTCTACTCCTCTCATGAGCCCAAACAAGTCTCTAAAAGCATGAGTTTGCAACTACTTTACTTTTGGAGAAAATTCAAAACATTCATTATTCAATAGAGCCCAATAGCAAAAACCAGCGTTTTGAATGAAGAATCACATTTCTTGGTAGAATCATGCAGGATTGAAATTTTTGATGGTTTTTTACTCCTCTCAATAGCCCAAACAAGTTTCTAAAAGGATGAGTTTGCAACTACTTTACTTTTGGAGAAAATTCAAAACATTCATTATTCAATAGGGCCCAAACTATCAAAAACCAGCGGTTTCAATGAACACACATTTCTTGGTAGAAACATGCAGGACTGAAATTTTTGATGGTTTTTTACTCCTCTCATGAGCCCAAACAAGTCTCTAAAAGCATGAGTTTGCAACTACTTTACTTTTGGAGAAAATTCAAAACATTCATTATTCAATAGGGCCCAAACTATCAAAAACCAGCGGTTTGAATGAACACACATTTCTTGGTAGAATCATGCAGGACTGAAATTTTTGATGTTTTTCTACTCCTCTCATGAGCCCAAACAAGTCTCTAAAAGCATGAGTTTGCAACTACTTTACTTTTGGAGAAAATTCAAAACATTCATTATTCAATAGAGCCCAATAGCAAAAACCAGCGTTTTGAATGAAGAATCACATTTCTTGGTAGAATCATGCAGGATTGAAATTTTTGATGGTTTTTTACTCCTCTCAACAGCCCAAACAAGTTTCTAAAAGGATGAGTTTGCAACTACTTTACTTTTGGAGAAAATTCAAAACATTCATTATTCAATAGGGCCCAAACTATCAAAAACCAGCGGTTTCAATGAACACACATGTCTTGGTAGAATCATGCAGGACTGAAATTTTTGATGTTTTTCTACTCATCTCATGAGCCCAAACAAGTCTCTAAAAGCATGAGTTTGCAACTACTTTACTTTTGGAGAAAATTCAAAACATTCATTATTCAATAGAGCCCAATAGCAAAAACCAGCGTTTTGAATGAAGAATCACATTTCTTGGTAGAATCATGCAGGATTGAAATTTTTGATGGTTTTTTACTCCTCTCAACAGCCCAAACAAGTTTCTAAAAGGATGAGTTTGCAACTACTTTACTTTTGGAGAAAATTCAAAACATTCATTATTCAATAGGGCCCAAACTATCAAAAACCAGCGGTTTCAATGAACACATTTCTTGGTAGAATCATGCAGGACTGAAATTTTTGATGTTTTTCTACTCCTCTCATGAGCCCAAACAAGTCTCTAAAAGCATGAGTTTGCAACTACTTTACTTTTGGAGAAAATTCAAAACATTCACTATTCAATAGAGCCCAATAGCAAAAATCAGGTTTTGAATGAAGAATCACATTTCTTGGTAAAATCATGCAGGATTGAAATTTTTGATGGTTTTTTACTCCTCTCAACAGCCCAAACAAGTTTCTAAAAGGATGAGTTTGCAACTACTTTACTTTTGGAGAAAATTCAAAACATTCATTATTCAATAGGGCCCAAACTATCAAAAACCAGCGGTTTCAATGAACACACATTTCTTGGTAGAATCATGCAGGACTGAAATTTTTGATGTTTTTCTACTCCTCTCATGAGCCCAAACAAGTCTCTAAAAGCATGAGTTTGCAACTACTTTACTTTTGGAGAAAATTCAAAACATTCATTATTCAATAGAGCCCAATAGCAAAAACCAGCGTTTTGAATGAAGAATCACATTTCTTGGTAGAATCATGCAGGATTGAAATTTTTGATGGTTTTTTACTCCTCTCAACAGCCCAAACAAGTTTCTAAAAGGATGAGTTTGCAACTACTTTACTTTTGGAGAAAATTCAAAACATTCATTATTCAATAGGGCCCAAACTATCAAAAACCAGCGGTTTCAATGAACACACATTTCTTGGTAGAATCATGCAGGACTGACATTTTTGATGTTTTTCTACTCCTCTCATGAGCCCAAACAAGTCTCTAAAAGCATGAGTTTGCAACTACTTTACTTTTGGAGAAAATTCAAAACATTCATTATTCAATAGAGCCCAATAGCAAAAACCAGCGTTTTGAATGAAGAATCACATTTCTTGGTAGAATCATGCAGAATTGAAATTTTTGATGGTTTTTTACTCCTCTCAACAGCCCAAACAAGTTTCTAAAAGGATGAGTTTGCAACTACTTTACTTTTGGAGAAAATTCAAAACATTCATTATTCAATAGGGCCCAAACTATCAAAAACCAGCGGTTTCAATGAACACACATTTCTTGGTAGAATCATGCAGGACTGAAATTTTTGATGGTTTTTTACTCCTCTCATGAGCCCAAACAAGTCTCTAAAAGCATGAGTTTGCAACTACTTTACTTTTGGAGAAAATTCAAAACATTCATTATTCAATAGAGCCCAATAGCAAAAACCAGCGTTTTGAATGAAGAATCACATTTCTTGGTAGAATCATGCAGGATTGAAATTTTTGATGGTTTTTTACTCCTCTCAACAGCCCAAACAAGTTTCTAAAAGGATGAGTTTGCAACTACTTTACTTTTGGAGAAAATTCAAAACATTCATTATTCAATAGGGCCCAAACTATCAAAAACCAGCGGTTTCAATGAACACACATTTCTTGGTAGAATCATGCAGGACTGAAATTTTTGATGTTTTTCTACTCCTCTCATGAGCCCAAACAAGTCTCTAAAAGCATGAGTTTGCAACTACTTTACTTTTGGAGAAAATTCAAAACATTCATTATTCAATAGAGCCCAATAGCAAAAACCAGCATTTTGAATGAAGAATCACATTTCTTGGTAGAATCATGCAGGATTGAAATTTTTGATGGTTTTTTACTCCTCTCAACAGCCCAAACAAGTTTCTAAAAGGATGAGTTTGCAACTACTTTACTTTTGGAGAAAATTCAAAACATTCATTATTCAATAGGGCCCAAACTATCAAAAACCAGCCGTTTCAATGAACACACACGTCTTGGTAGAATCATGCAGGACTGAAATTTTTGATGTTTTTCTACTCATCTCATGAGCCCAAACAAGTCTCTAAAAGCATGAGTTTGCAACTACTTTACTTTTGGAGAAAATTCAAAACATTCATTATTCAATAGAGCCCAATAGCAAAAACCAGCGTTTTGAATGAAGAATCACATTTCTTGGTAGAATCATGCAGGATTGAAATTTTTGATGGTTTTTTACTCCTCTCAACAGCCCAAACAAGTTTCTAAAAGGATGAGTTTGCAACTACTTTACTTTTGGAGAAAATTCAAAACATTCATTATTCAATAGGGCCCAAACTATCAAAAACCAGCGGTTTGAATGAACACATTTCTTGGTAGAATCATGCAGGACTGAAATTTTTGATGTTTTTCTACTCCTCTCATGAGCCCAAACAGGTCTCTAAAAGCATGAGTTTGCAACTACTTTACTTTTGGAGAAAATTCAAAACATTCACTATTCAATAGAGCCCAATAGCAAAAATCAGGTTTTGAATGAAGAATCACATTTCTTGGTAAAATCATGCAGGATTGAAATTTTTGATGGTTTTTTACTCCTCTCAACAGCCCAAACAAGTTTCTAAAAGGATGAGTTTGCAACTACTTTACTTTTGGAGAAAATTCAAAACATTCATTATTCAATAGGGCCCAAACTATCAAAAACCAGCGGTTTGAATGAACACACATTTCTTGGTAGAATCATGCAGGACTGAAATTTTTGATGTTTTTCTACTCCTCTCATGAGCCCAAACAAGTCTCTAAAAGCATGAGTTTGCAACTACTTTACTTTTGGAGAAAATTCAAAACATTCATTATTCAATAGAGCCCAATAGCAAAAACCAGCGTTTTGAATGAAGAATCACATTTCTTGGTAGAATCATGCAGGATTGAAATTTTTGATGGTTTTTTACTCCTCTCAACAGCCCAAACAAGTTTCTAAAAGGATGAGTTTGCAACTACTTTACTTTTGGAGAAAATTCAAAACATTCATTATTCAATAGGGCCCAAACTATCAAAAACCAGCGGTTTCAATGAACACACATTTCTTGGTAGAATCATGCAGGACTGAAATTTTTGATGTTTTTCTACTCCTCTCATGAGCCCAAACAAGTCTCTAAAAGCATGAGTTTGCAACTACTTTACTTTTGGAGAAAATTCAAAACATTCATTATTCAATAGAGCCCAATAGCAAAAACCAGCGTTTTGAATGAAGAATCACATTTCTTGGTAGAATCATGCAGGATTGAAATTTTTGATGGTTTTTTACTCCTCTCAACAGCCCAAACAAGTTTCTAAAAGGATGAATTTGCAACTACTTTACTTTTGGAGAAAATTCAAAACATTCATTATTCAATAGGGCCCAAACTATCAAAAACCAGCGGTTTCAATGAACACACATGTCTTGGTAGAATCATGCAGGACTGAAATTTTTGATGTTTTTCTACTCATCTCATGAGCCCAAACAAGTCTCTAAAAGCATGAGTTTGCAACTACTTTACTTTTGGAGAAAATTCAAAACATTCATTATTCAATAGAGCCCAATAGCAAAAACCAGCGTTTTGAATGAAGAATCACATTTCTTGGTAGAATCATGCAGGATTGAAATTTTTGATGGTTTTTTACTCCTCTCAACAGCCCAAACAAGTTTCTAAAAGGATGAGTTTGCAACTACTTTACTTTTGGAGAAAATTCAAAACATTCATTATTCAATAGGGCCCAAACTATCAAAAACCAGCGGTTTGAATGAACACATTTCTTGGTAGAATCATGCAGGACTGAAATTTTTGATGTTTTTCTACTCCTCTCATGAGCCCAAACAAGTCTCTAAAAGCATGAGTTTGCAACTACTTTACTTTTGGAGAAAATTCAAAACATTCACTATTCAATAGAGCCCAATAGCAAAAATCAGGTTTTGAATGAAGAATCACATTTCTTGGTAAAATCATGCAGGATTGAAATTTTTGATGGTTTTTTACTCCTCTCAACAGCCCAAACAAGTTTCTAAAAGGATGAGTTTGCAACTACTTTACTTTTGGAGAAAATTCAAAACATTCATTATTCAATAGGGCCCAAACTATCAAAAACCAGCGGTTTCAATGAACACACATTTCTTGGTAGAATCATGCAGGACTGAAATTTTTGATGTTTTTCTACTCCTCTCATGAGCCCAAACAAGTCTCTAAAAGCATGAGTTTGCAACTACTTTACTTTTGGAGAAAATTCAAAACATTCATTATTCAATAGAGCCCAATAGCAAAAACCAGCGTTTTGAATGAAGAATCACATTTCTTGGTAGAATCATGCAGGATTGAAATTTTTGATGGTTTTTTACTCCTCTCAACAGCCCAAACAAGTTTCTAAAAGGATGAGTTTGCAACTACTTTACTTTTGGAGAAAATTCAAAACATTCATTATTCAATAGGGCCCAAACTATCAAAAACCAGCGGTTTCAATGAACACACATTTCTTGGTAGAATCATGCAGGACTGAAATTTTTGATGTTTTTCTACTCCTCTCATGAGCCCAAACAAGTCTCTAAAAGCATGAGTTTGCAACTACTTTACTTTTGGAGAAAATTCAAAACATTCATTATTCAATAGAGCCCAATAGCAAAAACCAGCGTTTTGAATGAAGAATCACATTTCTTGGTAGAATCATGCAGGATTGAAATTTTTGATGGTTTTTTACTCCTCTCAACAGCCCAAACAAGTTTCTAAAAGGATGAGTTTGCAACTACTTTACTTTTGGAGAAAATTCAAAACATTCATTATTCAATAAGGCCCAAACTATCAAAAACCAGCGGTTTCAATGAACACACATTTCTTGGTAGAATCATGCAGGACTGAAATTTTTGATGTTTTTCTACTCCTCTCATGAGCCCAAACAAGTCTCTAAAAGCATGAGTTTGCAACTACTTTACTTTTGGAGAAAATTCAAAACATTCATTATTCAATAGAGCCCAATAGCAAAAACCAGCGTTTTGAATGAAGAATCACATTTCTTGGTAGAATCATGCAGGATTGAAATTTTTGATGGTTTTTTACTCCTCTCAACAGCCCAAACAAGTTTCTAAAAGGATGAGTTTGCAACTACTTTACTTTTGGAGAAAATTCAAAACATTCATTATTCAATAGGGCCCAAACTATCAAAAACCAGCGGTTTCAATGAACACACATTTCTTGGTAGAATCATGCAGGACTGAAATTTTTGATGGTTTTTTACTCCTCTCATGAGCCCAAACAAGTCTCTAAAAGCATGAGTTTGCAACTACTTTACTTTTGGAGAAAATTCAAAACATTCATTATTCAATAGAGCCCAATAGCAAAAACCAGCGTTTTGAATGAAGAATCACATTTCTTGGTAGAATCATGCAGGATTTAAATTTTTGATGGTTTTTTACTCCTCTCAACAGCCCAAACAAGTTTCTAAAAGGATGAGTTTGCAACTACTTTACTTTTGGAGAAAATTCAAAACATTCATTATTCAATAGGGCCCAAACTATCAAAAGCCAGCGGTTTCAATGAACACACATTTCTTGGTAGAATCATGCAGGACTGAAATTTTTGATGTTTTTCTACTCCTCTCATGAGCCCAAACAGGTCTCTAAAAGCATGAGTTTGCAACTACTTTACTTTTGGAGAAAATTCAAAACATTCATTATTCAATAGGGCCCAAACTATCAAAAACCAGCGGTTTCAATGAACACACATTTCTTGGTAGAATCATGCAGGACTGAAATTTTTGATGTTTTTCTACTCCTCTCATGAGCCCAAACAAGTCTCTAAAAGCATGAGTTTGCAACTACTTTACTTTTGGAGAAAATTCAAAACATTCATTATTCAATAGAGCCCAATAGCAAAAACCAGCGTTTTGAATGAAGAATCACATTTCTTGGTAGAATCATGCAGGATTGAAATTTTTGATGGTTTTTTACTCCTCTCAACAGCCCAAACAAGTTTCTAAAAGGATGAGTTTGCAACTACTTTACTTTTGGAGAAAATTCAAAACATTCATTATTCAATAGGGCCCAAACTATCAAAAACCAGCCGTTTCAATGAACACACATGTCTTGGTAGAATCATGCAGGACTGAAATTTTTGATGTTTTTCTACTCATCTCATGAGCCCAAACAAGTCTCTAAAAGCATGAGTTTGCAACTACTTTACTTTTGGAGAAAATTCAAAACATTCATTAATCAATAGAGCCCAATAGCAAAAACCAGCGTTTTGAATGAAGAATCACATTTCTTGGTAGAATCATGCAGGATTGAAATTTTTGATGGTTTTTTACTCCTCTCAACAGCCCAAACAAGTTTCTAAAAGGATGAGTTTGCAACTACTTTACTTTTGGAGAAAATTCAAAACATTCATTATTCAATAGGGCCCAAACTATCAAAAACCAGCGGTTTGAATGAACACATTTCTTGGTAGAATCATGCAGGACTGAAATTTTTGATGTTTTTCTACTCCTCTCATGAGCCCAAACAAGTCTCTAAAAGCATGAGTTTGCAACTACTTTACTTTTGGAGAAAATTCAAAACATTCACTATTCAATAGAGCCCAATAGCAAAAATCAGGTTTTGAATGAAGAATCACATTTCTTGGTAAAATCATGCAGGATTGAAATTTTTGATGGTTTTTTACTCCTCTCAACAGCCCAAACAAGTTTCTAAAAGGATGAGTTTGCAACTACTTTACTTTTGGAGAAAATTCAAAACATTCATTATTCAATAGGGCCCAAACTATCAAAAACCAGCGGTTTCAATGAACACACATTTCTTGGTAGAATCATGCAGGACTGAAATTTTTGATGTTTTTCTACTCCTCTCATGAGCCCAAACAAGTCTCTAAAAGCATGAGTTTGCAACTACTTTACTTTTGGAGAAAATTCAAAACATTCATTATTCAATAGAGCCCAATAGCAAAAACCAGCGTTTTGAATGAAGAATCACATTTCTTGGTAGAACCATGCAGGATTGAAATTTTTGATGGTTTTTTACTCCTCTCAACAGCCCAAACAAGTTTCTAAAAGGATGAGTTTGCAACTACTTTACTTTTGGAGAAAATTCAAAACATTCATTATTCAATAGGGCCCAAACTATCAAAAACCAGCGGTTTCAATGAACACACATTTCTTGGTAGAATCATGCAGGACTGAAATTTTTGATGTTTTTCTACTCCTCTCATGAGCCCAAACAAGTCTCTAAAAGCATGAGTTTGCAACTACTTTACTTTTGGAGAAAATTCAAAACATTCATTATTCAATAGGGCCCAAACTATCAAAAACCAGCGGTTTGAATGAACACACATTTCTTGGTAGAATCATGCAGGACTGAAATTTTTGATGTTTTTCTACTCCTCTCATGAGCCCAAACAAGTCTCTAAAAGCATGAGTTTGCAACTACTTTACTTTTGGAGAAAATTCAAAACATTCATTATTCAATAGAGCCCAATAGCAAAAACCAGCGTTTTGAATGAAGAATCACATTTCTTGGTAGAATCATGCAGGATTGAAATTTTTGATGGTTTTTTACTCCTCTCAACAGCCCAAACAAGTTTCTAAAAGGATGAGTTTGCAACTACTTTACTTTTGGAGAAAATTCAAAACATTCATTATTCAATAGGGCCCAAACTATCAAAAACCAGCGGTTTCAATGAACACATTTCTTGGTAGAATCATGCAGGACTGAAATTTTTGATGTTTTTCTACTCCTCTCATGAGCCCAAACAAGTCTCTAAAAGCATGAGTTTGCAACTACTTTACTTTTGGAGAAAATTCAAAACATTCACTATTCAATAGAGCCCAATAGCAAAAATCAGGTTTTGAATGAAGAATCACATTTCTTGGTAAAATCATGCAGGATTGAAATTTTTGATGGTTTTTTACTCCTCTCAACAGCCCAAACAAGTTTCTAAAAGGATGAGTTTGCAACTACTTTACTTTTGGAGAAAATTCAAAACATTCATTATTCAATAGGGCCCAAACTATCAAAAACCAGCGGTTTCAATGAACACACATTTCTTGGTAGAATCATGCAGGACTGAAATTTTTGATGTTTTTCTACTCCTCTCATGAGCCCAAACAAGTCTCTAAAAGCATGAGTTTGCAACTACTTTACTTTTGGAGAAAATTCAAAACATTCATTATTCAATAGAGCCCAATAGCAAAAACCAGCGTTTTGAATGAAGAATCACATTTCTTGGTAGAATCATGCAGGATTGAAATTTTTGATGGTTTTTTACTCCTCTCAACAGCCCAAACAAGTTTCTAAAAGGATGAGTTTGCAACTACTTTACTTTTGGAGAAAATTCAAAACATTCATTATTCAATAGGGCCCAAACTATCAAAAACCAGCGGTTTCAATGAACACACATTTCTTGGTAGAATCATGCAGGACTGACATTTTTGATGTTTTTCTACTCCTCTCATGAGCCCAAACAAGTCTCTAAAAGCATGAGTTTGCAACTACTTTACTTTTGGAGAAAATTCAAAACATTCATTATTCAATAGAGCCCAATAGCAAAAACCAGCGTTTTGAATGAAGAATCACATTTCTTGGTAGAATCATGCAGAATTGAAATTTTTGATGGTTTTTTACTCCTCTCAACAGCCCAAACAAGTTTCTAAAAGGATGAGTTTGCAACTACTTTACTTTTGGAGAAAATTCAAAACATTCATTATTCAATAGGGCCCAAACTATCAAAAACCAGCGGTTTCAATGAACACACATTTCTTGGTAGAATCATGCAGGACTGAAATTTTTGATGGTTTTTTACTCCTCTCATGAGCCCAAACAAGTCTCTAAAAGCATGAGTTTGCAACTACTTTACTTTTGGAGAAAATTCAAAACATTCATTATTCAATAGAGCCCAATAGCAAAAACCAGCGTTTTGAATGAAGAATCACATTTCTTGGTAGAATCATGCAGGATTGAAATTTTTGATGGTTTTTTACTCCTCTCAACAGCCCAAACAAGTTTCTAAAAGGATGAGTTTGCAACTACTTTACTTTTGGAGAAAATTCAAAACATTCATTATTCAATAGGGCCCAAACTATCAAAAACCAGCGGTTTCAATGAACACACATTTCTTGGTAGAATCATGCAGGACTGAAATTTTTGATGTTTTTCTACTCCTCTCATGAGCCCAAACAAGTCTCTAAAAGCATGAGTTTGCAACTACTTTACTTTTGGAGAAAATTCAAAACATTCATTATTCAATAGAGCCCAATAGCAAAAACCAGCATTTTGAATGAAGAATCACATTTCTTGGTAGAATCATGCAGGATTGAAATTTTTGATGGTTTTTTACTCCTCTCAACAGCCCAAACAAGTTTCTAAAAGGATGAGTTTGCAACTACTTTACTTTTGGAGAAAATTCAAAACATTCATTATTCAATAGGGCCCAAACTATCAAAAACCAGCCGTTTCAATGAACACACACGTCTTGGTAGAATCATGCAGGACTGAAATTTTTGATGTTTTTCTACTCATCTCATGAGCCCAAACAAGTCTCTAAAAGCATGAGTTTGCAACTACTTTACTTTTGGAGAAAATTCAAAACATTCATTATTCAATAGAGCCCAATAGCAAAAACCAGCGTTTTGAATGAAGAATCACATTTCTTGGTAGAATCATGCAGGATTGAAATTTTTGATGGTTTTTTACTCCTCTCAACAGCCCAAACAAGTTTCTAAAAGGATGAGTTTGCAACTACTTTACTTTTGGAGAAAATTCAAAACATTCATTATTCAATAGGGCCCAAACTATCAAAAACCAGCGGTTTGAATGAACACATTTCTTGGTAGAATCATGCAGGACTGAAATTTTTGATGTTTTTCTACTCCTCTCATGAGCCCAAACAGGTCTCTAAAAGCATGAGTTTGCAACTACTTTACTTTTGGAGAAAATTCAAAACATTCACTATTCAATAGAGCCCAATAGCAAAAATCAGGTTTTGAATGAAGAATCACATTTCTTGGTAAAATCATGCAGGATTGAAATTTTTGATGGTTTTTTACTCCTCTCAACAGCCCAAACAAGTTTCTAAAAGGATGAGTTTGCAACTACTTTACTTTTGGAGAAAATTCAAAACATTCATTATTCAATAGGGCCCAAACTATCAAAAACCAGCGGTTTGAATGAACACACATTTCTTGGTAGAATCATGCAGGACTGAAATTTTTGATGTTTTTCTACTCCTCTCATGAGCCCAAACAAGTCTCTAAAAGCATGAGTTTGCAACTACTTTACTTTTGGAGAAAATTCAAAACATTCATTATTCAATAGAGCCCAATAGCAAAAACCAGCGTTTTGAATGAAGAATCACATTTCTTGGTAGAATCATGCAGGATTGAAATTTTTGATGGTTTTTTACTCCTCTCAACAGCCCAAACAAGTTTCTAAAAGGATGAGTTTGCAACTACTTTACTTTTGGAGAAAATTCAAAACATTCATTATTCAATAGGGCCCAAACTATCAAAAACCAGCGGTTTCAATGAACACACATTTCTTGGTAGAATCATGCAGGACTGAAATTTTTGATGTTTTTCTACTCCTCTCATGAGCCCAAACAAGTCTCTAAAAGCATGAGTTTGCAACTACTTTACTTTTGGAGAAAATTCAAAACATTCATTATTCAATAGAGCCCAATAGCAAAAACCAGCGTTTTGAATGAAGAATCACATTTCTTGGTAGAATCATGCAGGATTGAAATTTTTGATGGTTTTTTACTCCTCTCAACAGCCCAAACAAGTTTCTAAAAGGATGAATTTGCAACTACTTTACTTTTGGAGAAAATTCAAAACATTCATTATTCAATAGGGCCCAAACTATCAAAAACCAGCGGTTTCAATGAACACACATGTCTTGGTAGAATCATGCAGGACTGAAATTTTTGATGTTTTTCTACTCATCTCATGAGCCCAAACAAGTCTCTAAAAGCATGAGTTTGCAACTACTTTACTTTTGGAGAAAATTCAAAACATTCATTATTCAATAGAGCCCAATAGCAAAAACCAGCGTTTTGAATGAAGAATCACATTTCTTGGTAGAATCATGCAGGATTGAAATTTTTGATGGTTTTTTACTCCTCTCAACAGCCCAAACAAGTTTCTAAAAGGATGAGTTTGCAACTACTTTACTTTTGGAGAAAATTCAAAACATTCATTATTCAATAGGGCCCAAACTATCAAAAACCAGCGGTTTGAATGAACACATTTCTTGGTAGAATCATGCAGGACTGAAATTTTTGATGTTTTTCTACTCCTCTCATGAGCCCAAACAAGTCTCTAAAAGCATGAGTTTGCAACTACTTTACTTTTGGAGAAAATTCAAAACATTCACTATTCAATAGAGCCCAATAGCAAAAATCAGGTTTTGAATGAAGAATCACATTTCTTGGTAAAATCATGCAGGATTGAAATTTTTGATGGTTTTTTACTCCTCTCAACAGCCCAAACAAGTTTCTAAAAGGATGAGTTTGCAACTACTTTACTTTTGGAGAAAATTCAAAACATTCATTATTCAATAGGGCCCAAACTATCAAAAACCAGCGGTTTCAATGAACACACATTTCTTGGTAGAATCATGCAGGACTGAAATTTTTGATGTTTTTCTACTCCTCTCATGAGCCCAAACAAGTCTCTAAAAGCATGAGTTTGCAACTACTTTACTTTTGGAGAAAATTCAAAACATTCATTATTCAATAGAGCCCAATAGCAAAAACCAGCGTTTTGAATGAAGAATCACATTTCTTGGTAGAATCATGCAGGATTGAAATTTTTGATGGTTTTTTACTCCTCTCAACAGCCCAAACAAGTTTCTAAAAGGATGAGTTTGCAACTACTTTACTTTTGGAGAAAATTCAAAACATTCATTATTCAATAGGGCCCAAACTATCAAAAACCAGCGGTTTCAATGAACACACATTTCTTGGTAGAATCATGCAGGACTGAAATTTTTGATGTTTTTCTACTCCTCTCATGAGCCCAAACAAGTCTCTAAAAGCATGAGTTTGCAACTACTTTACTTTTGGAGAAAATTCAAAACATTCATTATTCAATAGAGCCCAATAGCAAAAACCAGCGTTTTGAATGAAGAATCACATTTCTTGGTAGAATCATGCAGGATTGAAATTTTTGATGGTTTTTTACTCCTCTCAACAGCCCAAACAAGTTTCTAAAAGGATGAGTTTGCAACTACTTTACTTTTGGAGAAAATTCAAAACATTCATTATTCAATAAGGCCCAAACTATCAAAAACCAGCGGTTTCAATGAACACACATTTCTTGGTAGAATCATGCAGGACTGAAATTTTTGATGTTTTTCTACTCCTCTCATGAGCCCAAACAAGTCTCTAAAAGCATGAGTTTGCAACTACTTTACTTTTGGAGAAAATTCAAAACATTCATTATTCAATAGAGCCCAATAGCAAAAACCAGCGTTTTGAATGAAGAATCACATTTCTTGGTAGAATCATGCAGGATTGAAATTTTTGATGGTTTTTTACTCCTCTCAACAGCCCAAACAAGTTTCTAAAAGGATGAGTTTGCAACTACTTTACTTTTGGAGAAAATTCAAAACATTCATTATTCAATAGGGCCCAAACTATCAAAAGCCAGCGGTTTCAATGAACACACATTTCTTGGTAGAATCATGCAGGACTGAAATTTTTGATGTTTTTCTACTCCTCTCATGAGCCCAAACAGGTCTCTAAAAGCATGAGTTTGCAACTACTTTACTTTTGGAGAAAATTCAAAACATTCATTATTCAATAGGGCCCAAACTATCAAAAACCAGCGGTTTCAATGAACACACATTTCTTGGTAGAATCATGCAGGACTGAAATTTTTGATGTTTTTCTACTCCTCTCATGAGCCCAAACAAGTCTCTAAAAGCATGAGTTTGCAACTACTTTACTTTTGGAGAAAATTCAAAACATTCATTATTCAATAGAGCCCAATAGCAAAAACCAGCGTTTTGAATGAAGAATCACATTTCTTGGTAGAATCATGCAGGATTGAAATTTTTGATGGTTTTTTACTCCTCTCAACAGCCCAAACAAGTTTCTAAAAGGATGAGTTTGCAACTACTTTACTTTTGGAGAAAATTCAAAACATTCATTATTCAATAGGGCCCAAACTATCAAAAACCAGCCGTTTCAATGAACACACATGTCTTGGTAGAATCATGCAGGACTGAAATTTTTGATGTTTTTCTACTCATCTCATGAGCCCAAACAAGTCTCTAAAAGCATGAGTTTGCAACTACTTTACTTTTGGAGAAAATTCAAAACATTCATTAATCAATAGAGCCCAATAGCAAAAACCAGCGTTTTGAATGAAGAATCACATTTCTTGGTAGAATCATGCAGGATTGAAATTTTTGATGGTTTTTTACTCCTCTCAACAGCCCAAACAAGTTTCTAAAAGGATGAGTTTGCAACTACTTTACTTTTGGAGAAAATTCAAAACATTCATTATTCAATAGGGCCCAAACTATCAAAAACCAGCGGTTTGAATGAACACATTTCTTGGTAGAATCATGCAGGACTGAAATTTTTGATGTTTTTCTACTCCTCTCATGAGCCCAAACAAGTCTCTAAAAGCATGAGTTTGCAACTACTTTACTTTTGGAGAAAATTCAAAACATTCACTATTCAATAGAGCCCAATAGCAAAAATCAGGTTTTGAATGAAGAATCACATTTCTTGGTAAAATCATGCAGGATTGAAATTTTTGATGGTTTTTTACTCCTCTCAACAGCCCAAACAAGTTTCTAAAAGGATGAGTTTGCAACTACTTTACTTTTGGAGAAAATTCAAAACATTCATTATTCAATAGGGCCCAAACTATCAAAAACCAGCGGTTTCAATGAACACACATTTCTTGGTAGAATCATGCAGGACTGAAATTTTTGATGTTTTTCTACTCCTCTCATGAGCCCAAACAAGTCTCTAAAAGCATGAGTTTGCAACTACTTTACTTTTGGAGAAAATTCAAAACATTCATTATTCAATAGAGCCCAATAGCAAAAACCAGCGTTTTGAATGAAGAATCACATTTCTTGGTAGAACCATGCAGGATTGAAATTTTTGATGGTTTTTTACTCCTCTCAACAGCCCAAACAAGTTTCTAAAAGGATGAGTTTGCAACTACTTTACTTTTGGAGAAAATTCAAAACATTCATTATTCAATAGGGCCCAAACTATCAAAAACCAGCGGTTTCAATGAACACACATTTCTTGGTAGAATCATGCAGGACTGAAATTTTTGATGTTTTTCTACTCCTCTCATGAGCCCAAACAAGTCTCTAAAAGCATGAGTTTGCAACTACTTTACTTTTGGAGAAAATTCAAAACATTCATTATTCAATAGGGCCCAAACTATCAAAAACCAGCGGTTTGAATGAACACACATTTCTTGGTAGAATCATGCAGGACTGAAATTTTTGATGTTTTTCTACTCCTCTCATGAGCCCAAACAAGTCTCTAAAAGCATGAGTTTGCAACTACTTTACTTTTGGAGAAAATTCAAAACATTCATTATTCAATAGAGCCCAATAGCAAAAACCAGCGTTTTGAATGAAGAATCACATTTCTTGGTAGAATCATGCAGGATTGAAATTTTTGATGGTTTTTTACTCCTCTCAACAGCCCAAACAAGTTTCTAAAAGGATGAGTTTGCAACTACTTTACATTTGGAGAAAATTCAAAACATTCATTATTCAATAGGGCCCAAACTATCAAAAACCAGCGGTTTGAATGAACACATTTCTTGGTAGAATCATGCAGGACTGAAATTTTTGATGTTTTTCTACTCCTCTCATGAGCCCAAACAAGTCTCTAAAAGCATGAGTTTGCAACTACTTTACTTTTGGAGAAAATTCAAAACATTCACTGTTCAATAGAGCCCAATAGCAAAAATCAGGTTTTGAATGAAGAATCACATTTCTTGGTAAAATCATGCAGAATTGAAATTTTTGATGGTTTTTTACTCCTCTCAACAGCCCAAACAAGTTTCTAAAAGGATGAGTTTGCAACTACTTTACTTTTGGAGAAAATTCAAAACATTCATTATTCAATAGGGCCCAAACTATCAAAAACCAGCGGTTTCAATGAACACACATTTCTTGGTAGAATCATGCAGGACTGAAATTTTTGATGTTTTTCTACTCCTCTCATGAGCCTAAACAAGTCTCTAAAAGCATGAGTTTGCAACTACTTTACTTTTGGAGAAAATTCAAAACATTCATTATTCAATAGAGCCCAATAGCAAAAACCAGCGTTTTGAATGAAGAATCACATTTCTTGGTAGAATCATGCAGGATTGAAATTTTTGATGGTTTTTTACTCCTCTCAACAGCCCAAACAAGTTTCTAAAAGGATGAGTTTGCAACTACTTTACTTTTGGAGAAAATTCAAAACATTCATTATTCAATAGGGCCCAAACTATCAAAAACCAGCGGTTTCAATGAACACACATTTCTTGGTAGAATCATGCAGGACTGAAATTTTTGATGTTTTTCTACTCCTCTCATGAGCCCAAACAAGTCTCTAAAAGCATGAGTTTGCAACTACTTTACTTTTGGAGAAAATTCAAAACATTCATTATTCAATAGAGCCCAATAGCAAAAACCAGCGTTTTGAATGAAGAATCACATTTCTTGGTAGAATCATGCAGGATTGAAATTTTTGATGGTTTTTTACTCCTCTCAACAGCCCAAACAAGTTTCTAAAAGGATGAGTTTGCAACTACTTTACTTTTGGAGAAAATTCAAAACATTCATTATTCAATAGGGCCCAAACTATCAAAAACCAGCGGTTTCAATGAACACACATTTCTTGGTAGAATCATGCAGGACTGAAATTTTTGATGTTTTTCTACTCCTCTCATGAGCCCAAACAAGTCTCTAAAAGCATGAGTTTGCAACTACTTTACTTTTGGAGAAAATTCAAAACATTCATTATTCAATAGAGCCCAATAGCAAAAACCAGCGTTTTGAATGAAGAATCACATTTCTTGGTAGAATCATGCAGGATTGAAATTTTTGATGGTTTTTTACTCCTCTCAACAGCCCAAACAAGTTTCTAAAAGGATGAGTTTGCAACTACTTTACTTTTGGAGAAAATTCAAAACATTCATTATTCAATAGGGCCCAAACTATCAAAAACCAGCGGTTTCAATGAACACACATTTCTTGGTAGAATCATGCAGGACTGAAATTTTTGATGGTTTTTTACTCCTCTCATGAGCCCAAACAAGTCTCTAAAAGCATGAGTTTGCAACTACTTTACTTTTGGAGAAAATTCAAAACATTCATTATTCAATAGAGCCCAATAGCAAAAACCAGCGTTTTGAATGAAGAATCACATTTCTTGGTAGAATCATGCAGGATTGAAATTTTTGATGGTTTTTTACTCCTCTCAACAGCCCAAACAAGTTTCTAAAAGGATGAGTTTGCAACTACTTTACTTTTGGAGAAAATTCAAAACATTCATTATTCAATAGGGCCCAAACTATCAAAAACCAGCGGTTTCAATGAACACACATTTCTTGGTAGAATCATGCAGGACTGAAATTTTTGATGTTTTTCTACTCCTCTCATGAGCCCAAACAAGTCTCTAAAAGCATGAGTTTGCAACTACTTTACTTTTGGAGAAAATTCAAAACATTCATTATTCAATAGGGCCCAAACTATCAAAAACCAGCGGTTTGAATGAACACACATTTCTTGGTAGAATCATGCAGGACTGAAATTTTTGATGTTTTTCTACTCCTCTCATGAGCCCAAACAAGTCTCTAAAAGCATGAGTTTGCAACTACTTTACTTTTGGAGAAAATTCAAAACATTCATTATTCAATAGAGCCCAATAGCAAAAACCAGCGTTTTGAATGAAGAATCACATTTCTTGGTAGAATCATGCAGGATTGAAATTTTTGATGGTTTTTTACTCCTCTCAACAGCCCAAACAAGTTTCTAAAAGGATGAGTTTGCAACTACTTTACATTTGGAGAAAATTCAAAACATTCATTATTCAATAGGGCCCAAACTATCAAAAACCAGCGGTTTGAATGAACACATTTCTTGGTAGAATCATGCAGGACTGAAATTTTTGATGTTTTTCTACTCCTCTCATGAGACCAAACAAGTCTCTAAAAGCATGAGTTTGCAACTACTTTACTTTTGGAGAAAATTCAAAACATTCACTGTTCAATAGAGCCCAATAGCAAAAATCAGGTTTTGAATGAAGAATCACATTTCTTGGTAAAATCATGCAGAATTGAAATTTTTGATGGTTTTTTACTCCTCTCAACAGCCCAAACAAGTTTCTAAAAGGATGAGTTTGCAACTACTTTACTTTTGGAGAAAATTCAAAACATTCATTATTCAATAGGGCCCAAACTATCAAAAACCAGCGGTTTCAATGAACACACATTTCTTGGTAGAATCATGCAGGACTGAAATTTTTGATGTTTTTCTACTCCTCTCATGAGCCCAAACAAGTCTCTAAAAGCATGAGTTTGCAACTACTTTACTTTTGGAGAAAATTCAAAACATTCATTATTCAATAGAGCCCAATAGCAAAAACCAGCGTTTTGAATGAAGAATCACATTTCTTGGTAGAATCATGCAGGATTGAAATTTTTGATGGTTTTTTACTCCTCTCAACAGCCCAAACAAGTTTCTAAAAGGATGAGTTTGCAACTACTTTACTTTTGGAGAAAATTCAAAACATTCATTATTCAATAGGGCCCAAACTATCAAAAACCAGCGGTTTCAATGAACACACATTTCTTGGTAGAATCATGCAGGACTGAAATTTTTGATGTTTTTCTACTCCTCTCATGAGCCCAAACAAGTCTCTAAAAGCATGAGTTTGCAACTACTTTACTTTTGGAGAAAATTCAAAACATTCATTATTCAATAGAGCCCAATAGCAAAAACCAGCGTTTTGAATGAAGAACCACATTTCTTGGTAGAATCATGCAGGATTGAAATTTTTGATGGTTTTTTACTCCTCTCAACAGCCCAAACAAGTTTCTAAAAGGATGAGTTTGCAACTACTTTACTTTTGGAGAAAATTCAAAACATTCATTATTCAATAGGGCCCAAACTATCAAAAACCAGCGGTTTCAATGAACACACATTTCTTGGTAGAATCATGCAGGACTGAAATTTTTGATGTTTTTCTACTCCTCTCATGAGCCCAAACAAGTCTCTAAAAGCATGAGTTTGCAACTACTTTACTTTTGGAGAAAATTCAAAACATTCATTATTCAATAGAGCCCAATAGCAAAAACCAGCGTTTTGAATGAAGAATCACATTTCTTGGTAGAATCATGCAGGATTGAAATTTTTGATGGTTTTTTACTCCTCTCAACAGCCCAAACAAGTTTCTAAAAGGATGAGTTTGCAACTACTTTACTTTTGGAGAAAATTCAAAACATTCATTATTCAATAGGGCCCAAACTATCAAAAACCAGCGGTTTCAATGAACACACATTTCTTGGTAGAATCATGCAGGACTGAAATTTTTGATGGTTTTTTACTCCTCTCATGAGCCCAAACAAGTCTCTAAAAGCATGAGTTTGCAACTACTTTACTTTTGGAGAAAATTCAAAACATTCATTATTCAATAGAGCCCAATAGCAAAAACCAGCGTTTTGAATGAAGAATCACATTTCTTGGTAGAATCATGCAGGATTGAAATTTTTGATGGTTTTTTACTCCTCTCAACAGCCCAAACAAGTTTCTAAAAGGATGAGTTTGCAACTACTTTACTTTTGGAGAAAATTCAAAACATTCATTATTCAATAGGGCCCAAACTATCAAAAACCAGCGGTTTCAATGAACACACATTTCTTGGTAGAATCATGCAGGACTGAAATTTTTGATGTTTTTCTACTCCTCTCATGAGCCCAAACAAGTCTCTAAAAGCATGAGTTTGCAACTACTTTACTTTTGGAGAAAATTCAAAACATTCATTATTCAATAGGGCCCAAACTATCAAAAACCAGCGGTTTGAATGAACACACATTTCTTGGTAGAATCATGCAGGACTGAAATTTTTGATGTTTTTCTACTCCTCTCATGAGCCCAAACAAGTCTCTAAAAGCATGAGTTTGCAACTACTTTACTTTTGGAGAAAATTCAAAACATTCACTATTCAATAGAGCCCAATAGCAAAAATCAGGTTTTGAATGAAGAATCACATTTCTTGGTAAAATCATGCAGGATTGAAATTTTTGATGGTTTTTTACTCCTCTCAACAGCCCAAACAAGTTTCTAAAAGGATGAGTTTGCAACTACTTTACTTTTGGAGAAAATTCAAAACATTCATTATTCAATAGGGCCCAAACTATCAAAAACCAGCGGTTTCAATGAACACACATTTCTTGGTAGAATCATGCAGGACTGAAATTTTTGATGTTTTTCTACTCCTCTCATGAGCCCAAACAAGTCTCTAAAAGCATGAGTTTGCAACTACTTTACTTTTGGAGAAAATTCAAAACATTCATTATTCAATAGAGCCCAATAGCAAAAACCAGCGTTTTGAATGAAGAATCACATTTCTTGGTAGAATCATGCAGGATTGAAATTTTTGATGGTTTTTTACTCCTCTCAACAGCCCAAACAAGTTTCTAAAAGGATGAGTTTGCAACTACTTTACTTTTGGAGAAAATTCAAAACATTCATTATTCAATAGGGCCCAAACTATCAAAAACCAGCGGTTTCAATGAACACACATTTCTTGGTAGAATCATGCAGGACTGACATTTTTGATGTTTTTCTACTCCTCTCATGAGCCCAAACAAGTCTCTAAAAGCATGAGTTTGCAACTACTTTACTTTTGGAGAAAATTCAAAACATTCATTATTCAATAGGGCCCAAACTATCAAAAACCAGCGGTTTGAATGAACACACATTTCTTGGTAGAATCATGCAGGACTGAAATTTTTGATGTTTTTCTACTCCTCTCATGAGCCCAAACAAGTCTCTAAAAGCATGAGTTTGCAACTACTTTACTTTTGGAGAAAATTCAAAACATTCACTATTCAATAGAGCCCAATAGCAAAAATCAGGTTTTGAATGAAGAATCACATTTCTTGGTAAAATCATGCAGGATTGAAATTTTTGATGGTTTTTTACTCCTCTCAACAGCCCAAACAAGTTTCTAAAAGGATGAGTTTGCAACTACTTTACTTTTGGAGAAAATTCAAAACATTCATTATTCAATAGGGCCCAAACTATCAAAAACCAGCGGTTTCAATGAACACACATTTCTTGGTAGAATCATGCAGGACTGAAATTTTTGATGTTTTTCTACTCCTCTCATGAGCCCAAACAAGTCTCTAAAAGCATGAGTTTGCAACTACTTTACTTTTGGAGAAAATTCAAAACATTCATTATTCAATAGAGCCCAATAGCAAAAACCAGCGTTTTGAATGAAGAATCACATTTCTTGGTAGAATCATGCAGGATTGAAATTTTTGATGGTTTTTTACTCCTCTCAACAGCCCAAACAAGTTTCTAAAAGGATGAGTTTGCAACTACTTTACTTTTGGAGAAAATTCAAAACATTCATTATTCAATAGGGCCCAAACTATCAAAAACCAGCGGTTTCAATGAACACACATTTCTTGGTAGAATCATGCAGGACTGACATTTTTGATGTTTTTCTACTCCTCTCATGAGCCCAAACAAGTCTCTAAAAGCATGAGTTTGCAACTACTTTACTTTTGGAGAAAATTCAAAACATTCATTATTCAATAGAGCCCAATAGCAAAAACCAGCGTTTTGAATGAAGAATCACATTTCTTGGTAGAATCATGCAGAATTGAAATTTTTGATGGTTTTTTACTCCTCTCAACAGCCCAAACAAGTTTCTAAAAGGATGAGTTTGCAACTACTTTACTTTTGGAGAAAATTCAAAACATTCATTATTCAATAGGGCCCAAACTATCAAAAACCAGCGGTTTCAATGAACACACATTTCTTGGTAGAATCATGCAGGACTGAAATTTTTGATGGTTTTTTACTCCTCTCATGAGCCCAAACAAGTCTCTAAAAGCATGAGTTTGCAACTACTTTACTTTTGGAGAAAATTCAAAACATTCATTATTCAATAGAGCCCAATAGCAAAAACCAGCGTTTTGAATGAAGAATCACATTTCTTGGTAGAATCATGCAGGATTGAAATTTTTGATGGTTTTTTACTCCTCTCAACAGCCCAAACAAGTTTCTAAAAGGATGAGTTTGCAACTACTTTACTTTTGGAGAAAATTCAAAACATTCATTATTCAATAGGGCCCAAACTATCAAAAACCAGCGGTTTCAATGAACACACATTTCTTGGTAGAATCATGCAGGACTGAAATTTTTGATGTTTTTCTACTCCTCTCATGAGCCCAAACAAGTCTCTAAAAGCATGAGTTTGCAACTACTTTACTTTTGGAGAAAATTCAAAACATTCATTATTCAATAGAGCCCAATAGCAAAAACCAGCATTTTGAATGAAGAATCACATTTCTTGGTAGAATCATGCAGGATTGAAATTTTTGATGGTTTTTTACTCCTCTCAACAGCCCAAACAAGTTTCTAAAAGGATGAGTTTGCAACTACTTTACTTTTGGAGAAAATTCAAAACATTCATTATTCAATAGGGCCCAAACTATCAAAAACCAGCCGTTTCAATGAACACACACGTCTTGGTAGAATCATGCAGGACTGAAATTTTTGATGTTTTTCTACTCATCTCATGAGCCCAAACAAGTCTCTAAAAGCATGAGTTTGCAACTTCTTTACTTTTGGAGAAAATTCAAAACATTCATTATTCAATAGAGCCCAATAGCAAAAACCAGCGTTTTGAATGAAGAATCACATTTCTTGGTAGAATCATGCAGGATTGAAATTTTTGATGGTTTTTTACTCCTCTCAACAGCCCAAACAAGTTTCTAAAAGGATGAGTTTGCAACTACTTTACTTTTGGAGAAAATTCAAAACATTCATTATTCAATAGGGCCCAAACTATCAAAAACCAGCGGTTTGAATGAACACATTTCTTGGTAGAATCATGCAGGACTGAAATTTTTGATGTTTTTCTACTCCTCTCATGAGCCCAAACAGGTCTCTAAAAGCATGAGTTTGCAACTACTTTACTTTTGGAGAAAATTCAAAACATTCACTATTCAATAGAGCCCAATAGCAAAAATCAGGTTTTGAATGAAGAATCACATTTCTTGGTAAAATCATGCAGGATTGAAATTTTTGATGGTTTTTTACTCCTCTCAACAGCCCAAACAAGTTTCTAAAAGGATGAGTTTGCAACTACTTTACTTTTGGAGAAAATTCAAAACATTCATTATTCAATAGGGCCCAAACTATCAAAAACCAGCGGTTTGAATGAACACACATTTCTTGGTAGAATCATGCAGGACTGAAATTTTTGATGTTTTTCTACTCCTCTCATGAGCCCAAACAAGTCTCTAAAAGCATGAGTTTGCAACTACTTTACTTTTGGAGAAAATTCAAAACATTCATTATTCAATAGAGCCCAATAGCAAAAACCAGCGTTTTGAATGAAGAATCACATTTCTTGGTAGAATCATGCAGGATTGAAATTTTTGATGGTTTTTTACTCCTCTCAACAGCCCAAACAAGTTTCTAAAAGGATGAGTTTGCAACTACTTTACTTTTGGAGAAAATTCAAAACATTCATTATTCAATAGGGCCCAAACTATCAAAAACCAGCGGTTTCAATGAACACACATTTCTTGGTAGAATCATGCAGGACTGAAATTTTTGATGTTTTTCTACTCCTCTCATGAGCCCAAACAAGTCTCTAAAAGCATGAGTTTGCAACTACTTTACTTTTGGAGAAAATTCAAAACATTCATTATTCAATAGAGCCCAATAGCAAAAACCAGCATTTTGAATGAAGAATCACATTTCTTGGTAGAATCATGCAGGATTGAAATTTTTGATGGTTTTTTACTCCTCTCATGAGCCCAAACAAGTCTCTAAAAGCATGAGTTTGCAACTACTTTACTTTTGGAGAAAATTCAAAACATTCATTATTCAATAGAGCCCAATAGCAAAAACCAGCGTTTTGAATGAAGAATCACATTTCTTGGTAGAATCATGCAGGATTGAAATTTTTGATGGTTTTTTACTCCTCTCAACAGCCCAAACAAGTTTCTAAAAGGATGAGTTTGCAACTACTTTACTTTTGGAGAAAATTCAAAACATTCATTATTCAATAGGGCCCAAACTATCAAAAACCAGCGGTTTCAATGAACACACATTTCTTGGTAGAATCATGCAGGACTGAAATTTTTGATGTTTTTCTACTCCTCTCATGAGCCCAAACAAGTCTCTAAAAGCATGAGTTTGCAACTACTTTACTTTTGGAGAAAATTCAAAACATTCATTATTCAATAGAGCCCAATAGCAAAAACCAGCATTTTGAATGAAGAATCACATTTCTTGGTAGAATCATGCAGGATTGAAATTTTTGATGGTTTTTTACTCCTCTCAACAGCCCAAACAAGTTTCTAAAAGGATGAGTTTGCAACTACTTTACTTTTGGAGAAAATTCAAAACATTCATTATTCAATAGGGCCCAAACTATCAAAAACCAGCCGTTTCAATGAACACACACGTCTTGGTAGAATCATGCAGGACTGAAATTTTTGATGTTTTTCTACTCATCTCATGAGCCCAAACAAGTCTCTAAAAGCATGAGTTTGCAACTACTTTACTTTTGGAGAAAATTCAAAACATTCATTATTCAATAGAGCCCAATAGCAAAAACCAGCGTTTTGAATGAAGAATCACATTTCTTGGTAGAATCATGCAGGATTGAAATTTTTGATGGTTTTTTACTCCTCTCAACAGCCCAAACAAGTTTCTAAAAGGATGAGTTTGCAACTACTTTACTTTTGGAGAAAATTCAAAACATTCATTATTCAATAGGGCCCAAACTATCAAAAACCAGCGGTTTGAATGAACACATTTCTTGGTAGAATCATGCAGGACTGAAATTTTTGATGTTTTTCTACTCCTCTCATGAGCCCAAACAGGTCTCTAAAAGCATGAGTTTGCAACTACTTTACTTTTGGAGAAAATTCAAAACATTCACTATTCAATAGAGCCCAATAGCAAAAATCAGGTTTTGAATGAAGAATCACATTTCTTGGTAAAATCATGCAGGATTGAAATTTTTGATGGTTTTTTACTCCTCTCAACAGCCCAAACAAGTTTCTAAAAGGATGAGTTTGCAACTACTTTACTTTTGGAGAAAATTCAAAACATTCATTATTCAATAGGGCCCAAACTATCAAAAACCAGCGGTTTGAATGAACACACATTTCTTGGTAGAATCATGCAGGACTGAAATTTTTGATGTTTTTCTACTCCTCTCATGAGCCCAAACAAGTCTCTAAAAGCATGAGTTTGCAACTACTTTACTTTTGGAGAAAATTCAAAACATTCATTATTCAATAGAGCCCAATAGCAAAAACCAGCGTTTTGAATGAAGAATCACATTTCTTGGTAGAATCATGCAGGATTGAAATTTTTGATGGTTTTTTACTCCTCTCAACAGCCCAAACAAGTTTCTAAAAGGATGAGTTTGCAACTACTTTACTTTTGGAGAAAATTCAAAACATTCATTATTCAATAGGGCCCAAACTATCAAAAACCAGCGGTTTCAATGAACACACATTTCTTGGTAGAATCATGCAGGACTGAAATTTTTGATGTTTTTCTACTCCTCTCATGAGCCCAAACAAGTCTCTAAAAGCATGAGTTTGCAACTACTTTACTTTTGGAGAAAATTCAAAACATTCATTATTCAATAGAGCCCAATAGCAAAAACCAGCGTTTTGAATGAAGAATCACATTTCTTGGTAGAATCATGCAGGATTGAAATTTTTGATGGTTTTTTACTCCTCTCAACAGCCCAAACAAGTTTCTAAAAGGATGAATTTGCAACTACTTTACTTTTGGAGAAAATTCAAAACATTCATTATTCAATAGGGCCCAAACTATCAAAAACCAGCGGTTTCAATGAACACACATGTCTTGGTAGAATCATGCAGGACTGAAATTTTTGATGTTTTTCTACTCATCTCATGAGCCCAAACAAGTCTCTAAAAGCATGAGTTTGCAACTACTTTACTTTTGGAGAAAATTCAAAACATTCATTATTCAATAGAGCCCAATAGCAAAAACCAGCGTTTTGAATGAAGAATCACATTTCTTGGTAGAATCATGCAGGATTGAAATTTTTGATGGTTTTTTACTCCTCTCAACAGCCCAAACAAGTTTCTAAAATGATGAGTTTGCAACTACTTTACTTTTGGAGAAAATTCAAAACATTCATTATTCAATAGGGCCCAAACTATCAAAAACCAGCGGTTTGAATGAACACATTTCTTGGTAGAATCATGCAGGACTGAAATTTTTGATGTTTTTCTACTCCTCTCATGAGCCCAAACAAGTCTCTAAAAGCATGAGTTTGCAACTACTTTACTTTTGGAGAAAATTCAAAACATTCACTATTCAATAGAGCCCAATAGCAAAAATCAGGTTTTGAATGAAGAATCACATTTCTTGGTAAAATCATGCAGGATTGAAATTTTTGATGGTTTTTTACTCCTCTCAACAGCCCAAACAAGTTTCTAAAAGGATGAGTTTGCAACTACTTTACTTTTGGAGAAAATTCAAAACATTCATTATTCAATAGGGCCCAAACTATCAAAAACCAGCGGTTTCAATGAACACACATTTCTTGGTAGAATCATGCAGGACTGAAATTTTTGATGTTTTTCTACTCCTCTCATGAGCCCAAACAAGTCTCTAAAAGCATGAGTTTGCAACTACTTTACTTTTGGAGAAAATTCAAAACATTCATTATTCAATAGAGCCCAATAGCAAAAACCAGCGTTTTGAATGAAGAATCACATTTCTTGGTAGAATCATGCAGGATTGAAATTTTTGCTGGTTTTTTACTCCTCTCAACAGCCCAAACAAGTTTCTAAAAGGATGAGTTTGCAACTACTTTACTTTTGGAGAAAATTCAAAACATTCATTATTCAATAGGGCCCAAACTATCAAAAACCAGCGGTTTCAATGAACACACATTTCTTGGTAGAATCATGCAGGACTGAAATTTTTGATGTTTTTCTACTCCTCTCATGAGCCCAAACAAGTCTCTAAAAGCATGAGTTTGCAACTACTTTACTTTTGGAGAAAATTCAAAACATTCATTATTCAATAGAGCCCAATAGCAAAAACCAGCGTTTTGAATGAAGAATCACATTTCTTGGTAGAATCATGCAGGATTGAAATTTTTGATGGTTTTTTACTCCTCTCAACAGCCCAAACAAGTTTCTAAAAGGATGAGTTTGCAACTACTTTACTTTTGGAGAAAATTCAAAACATTCATTATTCAATAGGGCCCAAACTATCAAAAACCAGCGGTTTCAATGAACACACATTTCTTGGTAGAATCATGCAGGACTGAAATTTTTGATGGTTTTTTACTCCTCTCATGAGCCCAAACAAGTCTCTAAAAGCATGAGTTTGCAACTACTTTACTTTTGGAGAAAATTCAAAACATTCATTATTCAATAGAGCCCAATAGCAAAAACCAGCGTTTTGAATGAAGAATCACATTTCTTGGTAGAATCATGCAGGATTGAAATTTTTGATGGTTTTTTACTCCTCTCAACAGCCCAAACAAGTTTCTAAAAGGATGAGTTTGCAACTACTTTACTTTTGGAGAAAATTCAAAACATTCATTATTCAATAGGGCCCAAACTATCAAAAACCAGCGGTTTCAATGAACACACATTTCTTGGTAGAATCATGCAGGACTGAAATTTTTGATGTTTTTCTACTCCTCTCATGAGCCCAAACAAGTCTCTAAAAGCATGAGTTTGCAACTACTTTACTTTTGGAGAAAATTCAAAACATTCATTATTCAATAGGGCCCAAACTATCAAAAACCAGCGGTTTGAATGAACACACATTTCTTGGTAGAATCATGCAGGACTGAAATTTTTGATGTTTTTCTACTCCTCTCATGAGCCCAAACAAGTCTCTAAAAGCATGAGTTTGCAACTACTTTACTTTTGGAGAAAATTCAAAACATTCATTATTCAATAGAGCCCAATAGCAAAAACCAGCGTTTTGAATGAAGAATCACATTTCTTGGTAGAATCATGCAGGATTGAAATTTTTGATGGTTTTTTACTCCTCTCAACAGCCCAAACAAGTTTCTAAAAGGATGAGTTTGCAACTACTTTACATTTGGAGAAAATTCAAAACATTCATTATTCAATAGGGCCCAAACTATCAAAAACCAGCGGTTTGAATGAACACATTTCTTGGTAGAATCATGCAGGACTGAAATTTTTGATGTTTTTCTACTCCTCTCATGAGACCAAACAAGTCTCTAAAAGCATGAGTTTGCAACTACTTTACTTTTGGAGAAAATTCAAAACATTCACTGTTCAATAGAGCCCAATAGCAAAAATCAGGTTTTGAATGAAGAATCACATTTCTTGGTAAAATCATGCAGAATTGAAATTTTTGATGGTTTTTTACTCCTCTCAACAGCCCAAACAAGTTTCTAAAAGGATGAGTTTGCAACTACTTTACTTTTGGAGAAAATTCAAAACATTCATTATTCAATAGGGCCCAAACTATCAAAAACCAGCGGTTTCAATGAACACACATTTCTTGGTAGAATCATGCAGGACTGAAATTTTTGATGTTTTTCTACTCCTCTCATGAGCCCAAACAAGTCTCTAAAAGCATGAGTTTGCAACTACTTTACTTTTGGAGAAAATTCAAAACATTCATTATTCAATAGAGCCCAATAGCAAAAACCAGCGTTTTGAATGAAGAATCACATTTCTTGGTAGAATCATGCAGGATTGAAATTTTTGATGGTTTTTTACTCCTCTCAACAGCCCAAACAAGTTTCTAAAAGGATGAGTTTGCAACTACTTTACTTTTGGAGAAAATTCAAAACATTCATTATTCAATAGGGCCCAAACTATCAAAAACCAGCGGTTTCAATGAACACACATTTCTTGGTAGAATCATGCAGGACTGAAATTTTTGATGTTTTTCTACTCCTCTCATGAGCCCAAACAAGTCTCTAAAAGCATGAGTTTGCAACTACTTTACTTTTGGAGAAAATTCAAAACATTCATTATTCAATAGAGCCCAATAGCAAAAACCAGCGTTTTGAATGAAGAACCACATTTCTTGGTAGAATCATGCAGGATTGAAATTTTTGATGGTTTTTTACTCCTCTCAACAGCCCAAACAAGTTTCTAAAAGGATGAGTTTGCAACTACTTTACTTTTGGAGAAAATTCAAAACATTCATTATTCAATAGGGCCCAAACTATCAAAAACCAGCGGTTTCAATGAACACACATTTCTTGGTAGAATCATGCAGGACTGAAATTTTTGATGTTTTTCTACTCCTCTCATGAGCCCAAACAAGTCTCTAAAAGCATGAGTTTGCAACTACTTTACTTTTGGAGAAAATTCAAAACATTCATTATTCAATAGAGCCCAATAGCAAAAACCAGCGTTTTGAATGAAGAATCACATTTCTTGGTAGAATCATGCAGGATTGAAATTTTTGATGGTTTTTTACTCCTCTCAACAGCCCAAACAAGTTTCTAAAAGGATGAGTTTGCAACTACTTTACTTTTGGAGAAAATTCAAAACATTCATTATTCAATAGGGCCCAAACTATCAAAAACCAGCGGTTTCAATGAACACACATTTCTTGGTAGAATCATGCAGGACTGAAATTTTTGATGGTTTTTTACTCCTCTCATGAGCCCAAACAAGTCTCTAAAAGCATGAGTTTGCAACTACTTTACTTTTGGAGAAAATTCAAAACATTCATTATTCAATAGAGCCCAATAGCAAAAACCAGCGTTTTGAATGAAGAATCACATTTCTTGGTAGAATCATGCAGGATTGAAATTTTTGATGGTTTTTTACTCCTCTCAACAGCCCAAACAAGTTTCTAAAAGGATGAGTTTGCAACTACTTTACTTTTGGAGAAAATTCAAAACATTCATTATTCAATAGGGCCCAAACTATCAAAAACCAGCGGTTTCAATGAACACACATTTCTTGGTAGAATCATGCAGGACTGAAATTTTTGATGTTTTTCTACTCCTCTCATGAGCCCAAACAAGTCTCTAAAAGCATGAGTTTGCAACTACTTTACTTTTGGAGAAAATTCAAAACATTCATTATTCAATAGGGCCCAAACTATCAAAAACCAGCGGTTTGAATGAACACACATTTCTTGGTAGAATCATGCAGGACTGAAATTTTTGATGTTTTTCTACTCCTCTCATGAGCCCAAACAAGTCTCTAAAAGCATGAGTTTGCAACTACTTTACTTTTGGAGAAAATTCAAAACATTCACTATTCAATAGAGCCCAATAGCAAAAATCAGGTTTTGAATGAAGAATCACATTTCTTGGTAAAATCATGCAGGATTGAAATTTTTGATGGTTTTTTACTCCTCTCAACAGCCCAAACAAGTTTCTAAAAGGATGAGTTTGCAACTACTTTACTTTTGGAGAAAATTCAAAACATTCATTATTCAATAGGGCCCAAACTATCAAAAACCAGCGGTTTCAATGAACACACATTTCTTGGTAGAATCATGCAGGACTGAAATTTTTGATGTTTTTCTACTCCTCTCATGAGCCCAAACAAGTCTCTAAAAGCATGAGTTTGCAACTACTTTACTTTTGGAGAAAATTCAAAACATTCATTATTCAATAGAGCCCAATAGCAAAAACCAGCGTTTTGAATGAAGAATCACATTTCTTGGTAGAATCATGCAGGATTGAAATTTTTGATGGTTTTTTACTCCTCTCAACAGCCCAAACAAGTTTCTAAAAGGATGAGTTTGCAACTACTTTACTTTTGGAGAAAATTCAAAACATTCATTATTCAATAGGGCCCAAACTATCAAAAACCAGCGGTTTCAATGAACACACATTTCTTGGTAGAATCATGCAGGACTGACATTTTTGATGTTTTTCTACTCCTCTCATGAGCCCAAACAAGTCTCTAAAAGCATGAGTTTGCAACTACTTTACTTTTGGAGAAAATTCAAAACATTCATTATTCAATAGAGCCCAATAGCAAAAACCAGCGTTTTGAATGAAGAATCACATTTCTTGGTAGAATCATGCAGAATTGAAATTTTTGATGGTTTTTTACTCCTCTCAACAGCCCAAACAAGTTTCTAAAAGGATGAGTTTGCAACTACTTTACTTTTGGAGAAAATTCAAAACATTCATTATTCAATAGGGCCCAAACTATCAAAAACCAGCGGTTTCAATGAACACACATTTCTTGGTAGAATCATGCAGGACTGAAATTTTTGATGGTTTTTTACTCCTCTCATGAGCCCAAACAAGTCTCTAAAAGCATGAGTTTGCAACTACTTTACTTTTGGAGAAAATTCAAAACATTCATTATTCAATAGAGCCCAATAGCAAAAACCAGCGTTTTGAATGAAGAATCACATTTCTTGGTAGAATCATGCAGGATTGAAATTTTTGATGGTTTTTTACTCCTCTCAACAGCCCAAACAAGTTTCTAAAAGGATGAGTTTGCAACTACTTTACTTTTGGAGAAAATTCAAAACATTCATTATTCAATAGGGCCCAAACTATCAAAAACCAGCGGTTTCAATGAACACACATTTCTTGGTAGAATCATGCAGGACTGAAATTTTTGATGTTTTTCTACTCCTCTCATGAGCCCAAACAAGTCTCTAAAAGCATGAGTTTGCAACTACTTTACTTTTGGAGAAAATTCAAAACATTCATTATTCAATAGAGCCCAATAGCAAAAACCAGCATTTTGAATGAAGAATCACATTTCTTGGTAGAATCATGCAGGATTGAAATTTTTGCTGGTTTTTTACTCCTCTCAACAGCCCAAACAAGTTTCTAAAAGGATGAGTTTGCAACTACTTTACTTTTGGAGAAAATTCAAAACATTCATTATTCAATAGGGCCCAAACTATCAAAAACCAGCCGTTTCAATGAACACACACGTCTTGGTAGAATCATGCAGGACTGAAATTTTTGATGTTTTTCTACTCATCTCATGAGCCCAAACAAGTCTCTAAAAGCATGAGTTTGCAACTACTTTACTTTTGGAGAAAATTCAAAACATTCATTATTCAATAGAGCCCAATAGCAAAAACCAGCGTTTTGAATGAAGAATCACATTTCTTGGTAGAATCATGCAGGATTGAAATTTTTGATGGTTTTTTACTCCTCTCAACAGCCCAAACAAGTTTCTAAAAGGATGAGTTTGCAACTACTTTACTTTTGGAGAAAATTCAAAACATTCATTATTCAATAGGGCCCAAACTATCAAAAACCAGCGGTTTGAATGAACACATTTCTTGGTAGAATCATGCAGGACTGAAATTTTTGATGTTTTTCTACTCCTCTCATGAGCCCAAACAAGTCTCTAAAAGCATGAGTTTGCAACTACTTTACTTTTGGAGAAAATTCAAAACATTCATTATTCAATAGAGCCCAATAGCAAAAACCAGCGTTTTGAATGAAGAATCACATTTCTTGGTAGAATCATGCAGGATTGAAATTTTTGATGGTTTTTTACTCCTCTCAACAGCCCAAACAAGTTTCTAAAAGGATGAGTTTGCAACTACTTTACTTTTGGAGAAAATTCAAAACATTCATTATTCAATAGGGCCCAAACTATCAAAAACCAGCGGTTTCAATGAACACACATTTCTTGGTAGAATCATGCAGGACTGAAATTTTTGATGTTTTTCTACTCCTCTCATGAGCCCAAACAAGTCTCTAAAAGCATGAGTTTGCAACTACTTTACTTTTGGAGAAAATTCAAAACATTCATTATTCAATAGAGCCCAATAGCAAAAACCAGCATTTTGAATGAAGAATCACATTTCTTGGTAGAATCATGCAGGATTGAAATTTTTGATGGTTTTTTACTCCTCTCATGAGCCCAAACAAGTCTCTAAAAGCATGAGTTTGCAACTACTTTACTTTTGGAGAAAATTCAAAACATTCATTATTCAATAGAGCCCAATAGCAAAAACCAGCGTTTTGAATGAAGAATCACATTTCTTGGTAGAATCATGCAGGATTGAAATTTTTGATGGTTTTTTACTCCTCTCAACAGCCCAAACAAGTTTCTAAAAGGATGAGTTTGCAACTACTTTACTTTTGGAGAAAATTCAAAACATTCATTATTCAATAGGGCCCAAACTATCAAAAACCAGCGGTTTCAATGAACACACATTTCTTGGTAGAATCATGCAGGACTGAAATTTTTGATGTTTTTCTACTCCTCTCATGAGCCCAAACAAGTCTCTAAAAGCATGAGTTTGCAACTACTTTACTTTTGGAGAAAATTCAAAACATTCATTATTCAATAGAGCCCAATAGCAAAAACCAGCATTTTGAATGAAGAATCACATTTCTTGGTAGAATCATGCAGGATTGAAATTTTTGATGGTTTTTTACTCCTCTCAACAGCCCAAACAAGTTTCTAAAAGGATGAGTTTGCAACTACTTTACTTTTGGAGAAAATTCAAAACATTCATTATTCAATAGGGCCCAAACTATCAAAAACCAGCCGTTTCAATGAACACACACGTCTTGGTAGAATCATGCAGGACTGAAATTTTTGATGTTTTTCTACTCATCTCATGAGCCCAAACAAGTCTCTAAAAGCATGAGTTTGCAACTACTTTACTTTTGGAGAAAATTCAAAACATTCATTATTCAATAGAGCCCAATAGCAAAAACCAGCGTTTTGAATGAAGAATCACATTTCTTGGTAGAATCATGCAGGATTGAAATTTTTGATGGTTTTTTACTCCTCTCAACAGCCCAAACAAGTTTCTAAAAGGATGAGTTTGCAACTACTTTACTTTTGGAGAAAATTCAAAACATTCATTATTCAATAGGGCCCAAACTATCAAAAACCAGCGGTTTGAATGAACACATTTCTTGGTAGAATCATGCAGGACTGAAATTTTTGATGTTTTTCTACTCCTCTCATGAGCCCAAACAGGTCTCTAAAAGCATGAGTTTGCAACTACTTTACTTTTGGAGAAAATTCAAAACATTCACTATTCAATAGAGCCCAATAGCAAAAATCAGGTTTTGAATGAAGAATCACATTTCTTGGTAAAATCATGCAGGATTGAAATTTTTGATGGTTTTTTACTCCTCTCAACAGCCCAAACAAGTTTCTAAAAGGATGAGTTTGCAACTACTTTACTTTTGGAGAAAATTCAAAACATTCATTATTCAATAGGGCCCAAACTATCAAAAACCAGCGGTTTGAATGAACACACATTTCTTGGTAGAATCATGCAGGACTGAAATTTTTGATGTTTTTCTACTCCTCTCATGAGCCCAAACAAGTCTCTAAAAGCATGAGTTTGCAACTACTTTACTTTTGGAGAAAATTCAAAACATTCATTATTCAATAGAGCCCAATAGCAAAAACCAGCGTTTTGAATGAAGAATCACATTTCTTGGTAGAATCATGCAGGATTGAAATTTTTGATGGTTTTTTACTCCTCTCAACAGCCCAAACAAGTTTCTAAAAGGATGAGTTTGCAACTACTTTACTTTTGGAGAAAATTCAAAACATTCATTATTCAATAGGGCCCAAACTATCAAAAACCAGCGGTTTCAATGAACACACATTTCTTGGTAGAATCATGCAGGACTGAAATTTTTGATGTTTTTCTACTCCTCTCATGAGCCCAAACAAGTCTCTAAAAGCATGAGTTTGCAACTACTTTACTTTTGGAGAAAATTCAAAACATTCATTATTCAATAGAGCCCAATAGCAAAAACCAGCGTTTTGAATGAAGAATCACATTTCTTGGTAGAATCATGCAGGATTGAAATTTTTGATGGTTTTTTACTCCTCTCAACAGCCCAAACAAGTTTCTAAAAGGATGAATTTGCAACTACTTTACTTTTGGAGAAAATTCAAAACATTCATTATTCAATAGGGCCCAAACTATCAAAAACCAGCGGTTTCAATGAACACACATGTCTTGGTAGAATCATGCAGGACTGAAATTTTTGATGTTTTTCTACTCATCTCATGAGCCCAAACAAGTCTCTAAAAGCATGAGTTTGCAACTACTTTACTTTTGGAGAAAATTCAAAACATTCATTATTCAATAGAGCCCAATAGCAAAAACCAGCGTTTTGAATGAAGAATCACATTTCTTGGTAGAATCATGCAGGATTGAAATTTTTGATGGTTTTTTACTCCTCTCAACAGCCCAAACAAGTTTCTAAAAGGATGAGTTTGCAACTACTTTACTTTTGGAGAAAATTCAAAACATTCATTATTCAATAGGGCCCAAACTATCAAAAACCAGCGGTTTGAATGAACACATTTCTTGGTAGAATCATGCAGGACTGAAATTTTTGATGTTTTTCTACTCCTCTCATGAGCCCAAACAAGTCTCTAAAAGCATGAGTTTGCAACTACTTTACTTTTGGAGAAAATTCAAAACATTCACTATTCAATAGAGCCCAATAGCAAAAATCAGGTTTTGAATGAAGAATCACATTTCTTGGTAAAATCATGCAGGATTGAAATTTTTGATGGTTTTTTACTCCTCTCAACAGCCCAAACAAGTTTCTAAAAGGATGAGTTTGCAACTACTTTACTTTTGGAGAAAATTCAAAACATTCATTATTCAATAGGGCCCAAACTATCAAAAACCAGCGGTTTCAATGAACACACATTTCTTGGTAGAATCATGCAGGACTGAAATTTTTGATGTTTTTCTACTCCTCTCATGAGCCCAAACAAGTCTCTAAAAGCATGAGTTTGCAACTACTTTACTTTTGGAGAAAATTCAAAACATTCATTATTCAATAGAGCCCAATAGCAAAAACCAGCGTTTTGAATGAAGAATCACATTTCTTGGTAGAATCATGCAGGATTGAAATTTTTGCTGGTTTTTTACTCCTCTCAACAGCCCAAACAAGTTTCTAAAAGGATGAGTTTGCAACTACTTTACTTTTGGAGAAAATTCAAAACATTCATTATTCAATAGGGCCCAAACTATCAAAAACCAGCGGTTTCAATGAACACACATTTCTTGGTAGAATCATGCAGGACTGAAATTTTTGATGTTTTTCTACTCCTCTCATGAGCCCAAACAAGTCTCTAAAAGCATGAGTTTGCAACTACTTTACTTTTGGAGAAAATTCAAAACATTCATTATTCAATAGAGCCCAATAGCAAAAACCAGCGTTTTGAATGAAGAATCACATTTCTTGGTAGAATCATGCAGGATTGAAATTTTTGATGGTTTTTTACTCCTCTCAACAGCCCAAACAAGTTTCTAAAAGGATGAGTTTGCAACTACTTTACTTTTGGAGAAAATTCAAAACATTCATTATTCAATAAGGCCCAAACTATCAAAAACCAGCGGTTTCAATGAACACACATTTCTTGGTAGAATCATGCAGGACTGAAATTTTTGATGTTTTTCTACTCCTCTCATGAGCCCAAACAAGTCTCTAAAAGCATGAGTTTGCAACTACTTTACTTTTGGAGAAAATTCAAAACATTCATTATTCAATAGAGCCCAATAGCAAAAACCAGCGTTTTGAATGAAGAATCACATTTCTTGGTAGAATCATGCAGGATTGAAATTTTTGATGGTTTTTTACTCCTCTCAACAGCCCAAACAAGTTTCTAAAAGGATGAGTTTGCAACTACTTTACTTTTGGAGAAAATTCAAAACATTCATTATTCAATAGGGCCCAAACTATCAAAAACCAGCGGTTTCAATGAACACACATTTCTTGGTAGAATCATGCAGGACTGAAATTTTTGATGGTTTTTTACTCCTCTCATGAGCCCAAACAAGTCTCTAAAAGCATGAGTTTGCAACTACTTTACTTTTGGAGAAAATTCAAAACATTCATTATTCAATAGAGCCCAATAGCAAAAACCAGCGTTTTGAATGAAGAATCACATTTCTTGGTAGAATCATGCAGGATTTAAATTTTTGATGGTTTTTTACTCCTCTCAACAGCCCAAACAAGTTTCTAAAAGGATGAGTTTGCAACTACTTTACTTTTGGAGAAAATTCAAAACATTCATTATTCAATAGGGCCCAAACTATCAAAAGCCAGCGGTTTCAATGAACACACATTTCTTGGTAGAATCATGCAGGACTGAAATTTTTGATGTTTTTCTACTCCTCTCATGAGCCCAAACAGGTCTCTAAAAGCATGAGTTTGCAACTACTTTACTTTTGGAGAAAATTCAAAACATTCATTATTCAATAGGGCCCAAACTATCAAAAACCAGCGGTTTCAATGAACACACATTTCTTGGTAGAATCATGCAGGACTGAAATTTTTGATGTTTTTCTACTCCTCTCATGAGCCCAAACAAGTCTCTAAAAGCATGAGTTTGCAACTACTTTACTTTTGGAGAAAATTCAAAACATTCATTATTCAATAGAGCCCAATAGCAAAAACCAGCGTTTTGAATGAAGAATCACATTTCTTGGTAGAATCATGCAGGATTGAAATTTTTGATGGTTTTTTACTCCTCTCAACAGCCCAAACAAGTTTCTAAAACGATGAGTTTGCAACTACTTTACTTTTGGAGAAAATTCAAAACATTCATTATTCAATAGGGCCCAAACTATCAAAAACCAGCCGTTTCAATGAACACACATGTCTTGGTAGAATCATGCAGGACTGAAATTTTTGATGTTTTTCTACTCATCTCATGAGCCCAAACAAGTCTCTAAAAGCATGAGTTTGCAACTACTTTACTTTTGGAGAAAATTCAAAACATTCATTAATCAATAGAGCCCAATAGCAAAAACCAGCGTTTTGAATGAAGAATCACATTTCTTGGTAGAATCATGCAGGATTGAAATTTTTGATGGTTTTTTACTCCTCTCAACAGCCCAAACAAGTTTCTAAAAGGATGAGTTTGCAACTACTTTACTTTTGGAGAAAATTCAAAACATTCATTATTCAATAGGGCCCAAACTATCAAAAACCAGCGGTTTGAATGAACACATTTCTTGGTAGAATCATGCAGGACTGAAATTTTTGATGTTTTTCTACTCCTCTCATGAGCCCAAACAAGTCTCTAAAAGCATGAGTTTGCAACTACTTTACTTTTGGAGAAAATTCAAAACATTCACTATTCAATAGAGCCCAATAGCAAAAATCAGGTTTTGAATGAAGAATCACATTTCTTGGTAAAATCATGCAGGATTGAAATTTTTGATGGTTTTTTACTCCTCTCAACAGCCCAAACAAGTTTCTAAAAGGATGAGTTTGCAACTACTTTACTTTTGGAGAAAATTCAAAACATTCATTATTCAATAGGGCCCAAACTATCAAAAACCAGCGGTTTCAATGAACACACATTTCTTGGTAGAATCATGCAGGACTGAAATTTTTGATGTTTTTCTACTCCTCTCATGAGCCCAAACAAGTCTCTAAAAGCATGAGTTTGCAACTACTTTACTTTTGGAGAAAATTCAAAACATTCATTATTCAATAGAGCCCAATAGCAAAAACCAGCGTTTTGAATGAAGAATCACATTTCTTGGTAGAACCATGCAGGATTGAAATTTTTGATGGTTTTTTACTCCTCTCAACAGCCCAAACAAGTTTCTAAAAGGATGAGTTTGCAACTACTTTACTTTTGGAGAAAATTCAAAACATTCATTATTCAATAGGGCCCAAACTATCAAAAACCAGCGGTTTCAATGAACACACATTTCTTGGTAGAATCATGCAGGACTGAAATTTTTGATGTTTTTCTACTCCTCTCATGAGCCCAAACAAGTCTCTAAAAGCATGAGTTTGCAACTACTTTACTTTTGGAGAAAATTCAAAACATTCATTATTCAATAGGGCCCAAACTATCAAAAACCAGCGGTTTGAATGAACACACATTTCTTGGTAGAATCATGCAGGACTGAAATTTTTGATGTTTTTCTACTCCTCTCATGAGCCCAAACAAGTCTCTAAAAGCATGAGTTTGCAACTACTTTACTTTTGGAGAAAATTCAAAACATTCATTATTCAATAGAGCCCAATAGCAAAAACCAGCGTTTTGAATGAAGAATCACATTTCTTGGTAGAATCATGCAGGATTGAAATTTTTGATGGTTTTTTACTCCTCTCAACAGCCCAAACAAGTTTCTAAAAGGATGAGTTTGCAACTACTTTACATTTGGAGAAAATTCAAAACATTCATTATTCAATAGGGCCCAAACTATCAAAAACCAGCGGTTTGAATGAACACATTTCTTGGTAGAATCATGCAGGACTGAAATTTTTGATGTTTTTCTACTCCTCTCATGAGCCCAAACAAGTCTCTAAAAGCATGAGTTTGCAACTACTTTACTTTTGGAGAAAATTCAAAACATTCACTGTTCAATAGAGCCCAATAGCAAAAATCAGGTTTTGAATGAAGAATCACATTTCTTGGTAAAATCATGCAGAATTGAAATTTTTGATGGTTTTTTACTCCTCTCAACAGCCCAAACAAGTTTCTAAAAGGATGAGTTTGCAACTACTTTACTTTTGGAGAAAATTCAAAACATTCATTATTCAATAGGGCCCAAACTATCAAAAACCAGCGGTTTCAATGAACACACATTTCTTGGTAGAATCATGCAGGACTGAAATTTTTGATGTTTTTCTACTCCTCTCATGAGCCTAAACAAGTCTCTAAAAGCATGAGTTTGCAACTACTTTACTTTTGGAGAAAATTCAAAACATTCATTATTCAATAGAGCCCAATAGCAAAAACCAGCGTTTTGAATGAAGAATCACATTTCTTGGTAGAATCATGCAGGATTGAAATTTTTGATGGTTTTTTACTCCTCTCAACAGCCCAAACAAGTTTCTAAAAGGATGAGTTTGCAACTACTTTACTTTTGGAGAAAATTCAAAACATTCATTATTCAATAGGGCCCAAACTATCAAAAACCAGCGGTTTCAATGAACACACATTTCTTGGTAGAATCATGCAGGACTGAAATTTTTGATGTTTTTCTACTCCTCTCATGAGCCCAAACAAGTCTCTAAAAGCATGAGTTTGCAACTACTTTACTTTTGGAGAAAATTCAAAACATTCATTATTCAATAGAGCCCAATAGCAAAAACCAGCGTTTTGAATGAAGAATCACATTTCTTGGTAGAATCATGCAGGATTGAAATTTTTGATGGTTTTTTACTCCTCTCAACAGCCCAAACAAGTTTCTAAAAGGATGAGTTTGCAACTACTTTACTTTTGGAGAAAATTCAAAACATTCATTATTCAATAGGGCCCAAACTATCAAAAACCAGCGGTTTCAATGAACACACATTTCTTGGTAGAATCATGCAGGACTGAAATTTTTGATGTTTTTCTACTCCTCTCATGAGCCCAAACAAGTCTCTAAAAGCATGAGTTTGCAACTACTTTACTTTTGGAGAAAATTCAAAACATTCATTATTCAATAGAGCCCAATAGCAAAAACCAGCGTTTTGAATGAAGAATCACATTTCTTGGTAGAATCATGCAGGATTGAAATTTTTGATGGTTTTTTACTCCTCTCAACAGCCCAAACAAGTTTCTAAAAGGATGAGTTTGCAACTACTTTACTTTTGGAGAAAATTCAAAACATTCATTATTCAATAGGGCCCAAACTATCAAAAACCAGCGGTTTCAATGAACACACATTTCTTGGTAGAATCATGCAGGACTGAAATTTTTGATGGTTTTTTACTCCTCTCATGAGCCCAAACAAGTCTCTAAAAGCATGAGTTTGCAACTACTTTACTTTTGGAGAAAATTCAAAACATTCATTATTCAATAGAGCCCAATAGCAAAAACCAGCGTTTTGAATGAAGAATCACATTTCTTGGTAGAATCATGCAGGATTGAAATTTTTGATGGTTTTTTACTCCTCTCAACAGCCCAAACAAGTTTCTAAAAGGATGAGTTTGCAACTACTTTACTTTTGGAGAAAATTCAAAACATTCATTATTCAATAGGGCCCAAACTATCAAAAACCAGCGGTTTCAATGAACACACATTTCTTGGTAGAATCATGCAGGACTGAAATTTTTGATGTTTTTCTACTCCTCTCATGAGCCCAAACAAGTCTCTAAAAGCATGAGTTTGCAACTACTTTACTTTTGGAGAAAATTCAAAACATTCATTATTCAATAGGGCCCAAACTATCAAAAACCAGCGGTTTGAATGAACACACATTTCTTGGTAGAATCATGCAGGACTGAAATTTTTGATGTTTTTCTACTCCTCTCATGAGCCCAAACAAGTCTCTAAAAGCATGAGTTTGCAACTACTTTACTTTTGGAGAAAATTCAAAACATTCATTATTCAATAGAGCCCAATAGCAAAAACCAGCGTTTTGAATGAAGAATCACATTTCTTGGTAGAATCATGCAGGATTGAAATTTTTGATGGTTTTTTACTCCTCTCAACAGCCCAAACAAGTTTCTAAAAGGATGAGTTTGCAACTACTTTACATTTGGAGAAAATTCAAAACATTCATTATTCAATAGGGCCCAAACTATCAAAAACCAGCGGTTTGAATGAACACATTTCTTGGTAGAATCATGCAGGACTGAAATTTTTGATGTTTTTCTACTCCTCTCATGAGACCAAACAAGTCTCTAAAAGCATGAGTTTGCAACTACTTTACTTTTGGAGAAAATTCAAAACATTCACTGTTCAATAGAGCCCAATAGCAAAAATCAGGTTTTGAATGAAGAATCACATTTCTTGGTAAAATCATGCAGAATTGAAATTTTTGATGGTTTTTTACTCCTCTCAACAGCCCAAACAAGTTTCTAAAAGGATGAGTTTGCAACTACTTTACTTTTGGAGAAAATTCAAAACATTCATTATTCAATAGGGCCCAAACTATCAAAAACCAGCGGTTTCAATGAACACACATTTCTTGGTAGAATCATGCAGGACTGAAATTTTTGATGTTTTTCTACTCCTCTCATGAGCCCAAATAAGTCTCTAAAAGCATGAGTTTGCAACTACTTTACTTTTGGAGAAAATTCAAAACATTCATTATTCAATAGAGCCCAATAGCAAAAACCAGCGTTTTGAATGAAGAATCACATTTCTTGGTAGAATCATGCAGGATTGAAATTTTTGATGGTTTTTTACTCCTCTCAACAGCCCAAACAAGTTTCTAAAAGGATGAGTTTGCAACTACTTTACTTTTGGAGAAAATTCAAAACATTCATTATTCAATAGGGCCCAAACTATCAAAAACCAGCGGTTTCAATGAACACACATTTCTTGGTAGAATCATGCAGGACTGAAATTTTTGATGTTTTTCTACTCCTCTCATGAGCCCAAACAAGTCTCTAAAAGCATGAGTTTGCAACTACTTTACTTTTGGAGAAAATTCAAAACATTCATTATTCAATAGAGCCCAATAGCAAAAACCAGCGTTTTGAATGAAGAACCACATTTCTTGGTAGAATCATGCAGGATTGAAATTTTTGATGGTTTTTTACTCCTCTCAACAGCCCAAACAAGTTTCTAAAAGGATGAGTTTGCAACTACTTTACTTTTGGAGAAAATTCAAAACATTCATTATTCAATAGGGCCCAAACTATCAAAAACCAGCGGTTTCAATGAACACACATTTCTTGGTAGAATCATGCAGGACTGAAATTTTTGATGTTTTTCTACTCCTCTCATGAGCCCAAACAAGTCTCTAAAAGCATGAGTTTGCAACTACTTTACTTTTGGAGAAAATTCAAAACATTCATTATTCAATAGAGCCCAATAGCAAAAACCAGCGTTTTGAATGAAGAATCACATTTCTTGGTAGAATCATGCAGGATTGAAATTTTTGATGGTTTTTTACTCCTCTCAACAGCCCAAACAAGTTTCTAAAAGGATGAGTTTGCAACTACTTTACTTTTGGAGAAAATTCAAAACATTCATTATTCAATAGGGCCCAAACTATCAAAAACCAGCGGTTTCAATGAACACACATTTCTTGGTAGAATCATGCAGGACTGAAATTTTTGATGGTTTTTTACTCCTCTCATGAGCCCAAACAAGTCTCTAAAAGCATGAGTTTGCAACTACTTTACTTTTGGAGAAAATTCAAAACATTCATTATTCAATAGAGCCCAATAGCAAAAACCAGCGTTTTGAATGAAGAATCACATTTCTTGGTAGAATCATGCAGGATTGAAATTTTTGATGGTTTTTTACTCCTCTCAACAGCCCAAACAAGTTTCTAAAAGGATGAGTTTGCAACTACTTTACTTTTGGAGAAAATTCAAAACATTCATTATTCAATAGGGCCCAAACTATCAAAAACCAGCGGTTTCAATGAACACACATTTCTTGGTAGAATCATGCAGGACTGAAATTTTTGATGTTTTTCTACTCCTCTCATGAGCCCAAACAAGTCTCTAAAAGCATGAGTTTGCAACTACTTTACTTTTGGAGAAAATTCAAAACATTCATTATTCAATAGGGCCCAAACTATCAAAAACCAGCGGTTTGAATGAACACACATTTCTTGGTAGAATCATGCAGGACTGAAATTTTTGATGTTTTTCTACTCCTCTCATGAGCCCAAACAAGTCTCTAAAAGCATGAGTTTGCAACTACTTTACTTTTGGAGAAAATTCAAAACATTCATTATTCAATAGAGCCCAATAGCAAAAACCAGCGTTTTGAATGAAGAATCACATTTCTTGGTAGAATCATGCAGGATTGAAATTTTTGATGGTTTTTTACTCCTCTCAACAGCCCAAACAAGTTTCTAAAAGGATGAGTTTGCAACTACTTTACTTTTGGAGAAAATTCAAAACATTCATTATTCAATAGGGCCCAAACTATCAAAAACCAGCGGTTTGAATGAACACATTTCTTGGTAGAATCATGCAGGACTGAAATTTTTGATGTCTTTCTACTCCTCTCATGAGCCCAAACAAGTCTCTAAAAGCATGAGTTTGCAACTACTTTACTTTTGGAGAAAATTCAAAACATTCATTATTCAATAGAGCCCAATAGCAAAAACCAGCGTTTTGAATGAAGAATCACATTTCTTGGTAGAATTATGCAGGATTGAAATTTTTGATGGTTTTTTACTCCTCTCAACAGCCCAAACAAGTTTCTAAAAGGATGAGTTTGCAACTACTTTACATTTGGAGAAAATTCAAAACATTCATTATTCAATAGGGCCCAAACTATCAAAAACCAGCGGTTTGAATGAACACATTTCTTGGTAGAATCATGCAGGACTGAAATTTTTGATGTTTTTCTACTCCTCTCATGAGACCAAACAAGTCTCTAAAAGCATGAGTTTGCAACTACTTTACTTTTGGAGAAAATTCAAAACATTCACTGTTCAATAGAGCCCAATAGCAAAAATCAGGTTTTGAATGAAGAATCACATTTCTTGGTAAAATCATGCAGAATTGAAATTTTTGATGGTTTTTTACTCCTCTCAACAGCCCAAACAAGTTTCTAAAAGGATGAGTTTGCAACTACTTTACTTTTGGAGAAAATTCAAAACATTCATTATTCAATAGGGCCCAAACTATCAAAAACCAGCGGTTTCAATGAACACACATTTCTTGGTAGAATCATGCAGGACTGAAATTTTTGATGTTTTTCTACTCCTCTCATGAGCCCAAACAAGTCTCTAAAAGCATGAGTTTGCAACTACTTTACTTTTGGAGAAAATTCAAAACATTCATTATTCAATAGGGCCCAAACTATCAAAAACCAGCGGTTTGAATGAACACACATTTCTTGGTAGAATCATGCAGGACTGAAATTTTTGATGTTTTTCTACTCCTCTCATGAGCCCAAACAAGTCTCTAAAAGCATGAGTTTGCAACTACTTTACTTTTGGAGAAAATTCAAAACATTCATTATTCAATAGAGCCCAATAGCAAAAACCAGCGTTTTGAATGAAGAATCACATTTCTTGGTAGAATCATGCAGGATTGAAATTTTTGATGGTTTTTTACTCCTCTCAACAGCCCAAACAAGTTTCTAAAAGGATGAGTTTGCAACTACTTTACTTTTGGAGAAAATTCAAAACATTCATTATTCAATAGGGCCCAAACTATCAAAAACCAGCGGTTTGAATGAACACATTTCTTGGTAGAATCATGCAGGACTGAAATTTTTGATGTCTTTCTACTCCTCTCATGAGCCCAAACAAGTCTCTAAAAGCATGAGTTTGCAACTACTTTACTTTTGGAGAAAATTCAAAACATTCATTATTCAATAGAGCCCAATAGCAAAAACCAGCGTTTTGAATGAAGAATCACATTTCTTGGTAGAATCATGCAGGATTGAAATTTTTGATGGTTTTTTACTCCTCTCAACAGCCCAAACAAGTTTCTAAAAGGATGAGTTTGCAACTACTTTACTTTTGGAGAAAATTCAAAACATTCATTATTCAATAGGGCCCAAACTATCAAAAACCAGCGGTTTGAATGAACACATTTCTTGGTAGAATCATGCAGGACTGAAATTTTTGATGTTTTTCTACTCCTCTCATGAGCCCAAACAAGTCTCTAAAAGCATGAGTTTGCAACTACTTTACTTTAGGAGAAAATTCAAAACATTCATTATTCAATAGAGCCCAATAGCAAAAACCAGCGTTTTGAATGAAGAATCACATTTCTTGGTAGAATCATGCAGGATTGAATTTTTTGATGGTTTTTTACTCCTCTCAACAGCCCAAACAAGTTTCTAAAAGGATGAGTTTGCAACTACTTTACTTTTGGAGAAAATTCAAAACATTCATTATTCAATAGGGCCCAAACTATCAAAAACCAGTGGTTTCAATGAACACACATTTCTTGGTAGAATCATGCAGGACTGAAATTTTTGATGTTTTTCTACTCCTCTCATGTGCCCAAACAAGTCTCTAAAAGCATGAGTTTGCAACTACTTTACTTTTGGAGAAAATTCAAAACATTCATTATTCAATAGGGCCCAAACTATCAAAAACCAGCGCTTTGAATGAACACACATTTCTTGGTAGAATCATGCAGGACTGAAATTTTTGATGTTTTTCTACTCCTCTCATGAGCCCAAACAAGTCTCTAAAAGCATGAGTTTGCAACTACTTTACTTTTGGAGAAAATTCAAAACATTCATTATTCAATAGAGCCCAATAGCAAAAACCAGCGTTTTGAATGAAGAATCACATTTCTTGGTAGAATCATGCAGGATTGAAATTTTTGATGGTTTTTTACTCCTCTCAACAGCCCAAACAAGTTTCTAAAAGGATGAGTTTGCAACTACTTTACTTTTGGAGAAAATTCAAAACATTCATTATTCAATAGGGCCCAAACTATCAAAAACCAGCGGTTTCAATGAACACACATTTCTTGGTAGAATCATGCAGGACTGAAATTTTTGATGGTTTTTTACTCCTCTCATGAGCCCAAACAAGTCTCTAAAAGCATGAGTTTGCAACTACTTTACTTTTGGAGAAAATTCAAAACATTCATTATTCAATAGAGCCCAATAGCAAAAACCAGCGTTTTGAATGAAGAATCACATTTCTTGGTAGAATCATGCAGGATTGAAATTTTTGATGGTTTTTTACTCCTCTCAACAGCCCAAACAAGTTTCTAAAAGGATGAGTTTGCAACTACTTTACTTTTGGAGAAAATTCAAAACATTCATTATTCAATAGGGCCCAAACTATCAAAAACCAGCGGTTTCAATGAACACACATTTCTTGGTAGAATCATGCAGGACTGAAATTTTTGATGTTTTTCTACTCCTCTCATGAGCCCAAACAAGTCTCTAAAAGCATGAGTTTGCAACTACTTTACTTTTGGAGAAAATTCAAAACATTCATTATTCAATAGGGCCCAAACTATCAAAAACCAGCGGTTTGAATGAACACACATTTCTTGGTAGAATCATGCAGGACTGAAATTTTTGATGTTTTTCTACTCCTCTCATGAGCCCAAACAAGTCTCTAAAAGCATGAGTTTGCAACTACTTTACTTTTGGAGAAAATTCAAAACATTCATTATTCAATAGAGCCCAATAGCAAAAACCAGCGTTTTGAATGAAGAATCACATTTCTTGGTAGAATCATGCAGGATTGAAATTTTTGATGGTTTTTTACTCCTCTCAACAGCCCAAACAAGTTTCTAAAAGGATGAGTTTGCAACTACTTTACATTTGGAGAAAATTCAAAACATTCATTATTCAATAGGGCCCAAACTATCAAAAACCAGCGGTTTGAATGAACACATTTCTTGGTAGAATCATGCAGGACTGAAATTTTTGATGTTTTTCTACTCCTCTCATGAGACCAAACAAGTCTCTAAAAGCATGAGTTTGCAACTACTTTACTTTTGGAGAAAATTCAAAACATTCACTGTTCAATAGAGCCCAATAGCAAAAATCAGGTTTTGAATGAAGAATCACATTTCTTGGTAAAATCATGCAGAATTGAAATTTTTGATGGTTTTTTACTCCTCTCAACAGCCCAAACAAGTTTCTAAAAGGATGAGTTTGCAACTACTTTACTTTTGGAGAAAATTCAAAACATTCATTATTCAATAGGGCCCAAACTATCAAAAACCAGCGGTTTCAATGAACACACATTTCTTGGTAGAATCATGCAGGACTGAAATTTTTGATGTTTTTCTACTCCTCTCATGAGCCCAAACAAGTCTCTAAAAGCATGAGTTTGCAACTACTTTACTTTTGGAGAAAATTCAAAACATTCATTATTCAATAGAGCCCAATAGCAAAAACCAGCGTTTTGAATGAAGAATCACATTTCTTGGTAGAATCATGCAGGATTGAAATTTTTGATGGTTTTTTACTCCTCTCAACAGCCCAAACAAGTTTCTAAAAGGATGAGTTTGCAACTACTTTACTTTTGGAGAAAATTCAAAACATTCATTATTCAATAGGGCCCAAACTATCAAAAACCAGCGGTTTCAATGAACACACATTTCTTGGTAGAATCATGCAGGACTGAAATTTTTGATGTTTTTCTACTCCTCTCATGAGCCCAAACAAGTCTCTAAAAGCATGAGTTTGCAACTACTTTACTTTTGGAGAAAATTCAAAACATTCATTATTCAATAGAGCCCAATAGCAAAAACCAGCGTTTTGAATGAAGAACCACATTTCTTGGTAGAATCATGCAGGATTGAAATTTTTGATGGTTTTTTACTCCTCTCAACAGCCCAAACAAGTTTCTAAAAGGATGAGTTTGCAACTACTTTACTTTTGGAGAAAATTCAAAACATTCATTATTCAATAGGGCCCAAACTATCAAAAACCAGCGGTTTCAATGAACACACATTTCTTGGTAGAATCATGCAGGACTGAAATTTTTGATGTTTTTCTACTCCTCTCATGAGCCCAAACAAGTCTCTAAAAGCATGAGTTTGCAACTACTTTACTTTTGGAGAAAATTCAAAACATTCATTATTCAATAGAGCCCAATAGCAAAAACCAGCGTTTTGAATGAAGAATCACATTTCTTGGTAGAATCATGCAGGATTGAAATTTTTGATGGTTTTTTACTCCTCTCAACAGCCCAAACAAGTTTCTAAAAGGATGAGTTTGCAACTACTTTACTTTTGGAGAAAATTCAAAACATTCATTATTCAATAGGGCCCAAACTATCAAAAACCAGCGGTTTCAATGAACACACATTTCTTGGTAGAATCATGCAGGACTGAAATTTTTGATGGTTTTTTACTCCTCTCATGAGCCCAAACAAGTCTCTAAAAGCATGAGTTTGCAACTACTTTACTTTTGGAGAAAATTCAAAACATTCATTATTCAATAGAGCCCAATAGCAAAAACCAGCGTTTTGAATGAAGAATCACATTTCTTGGTAGAATCATGCAGGATTGAAATTTTTGATGGTTTTTTACTCCTCTCAACAGCCCAAACAAGTTTCTAAAAGGATGAGTTTGCAACTACTTTACTTTTGGAGAAAATTCAAAACATTCATTATTCAATAGGGCCCAAACTATCAAAAACCAGCGGTTTCAATGAACACACATTTCTTGGTAGAATCATGCAGGACTGAAATTTTTGATGTTTTTCTACTCCTCTCATGAGCCCAAACAAGTCTCTAAAAGCATGAGTTTGCAACTACTTTACTTTTGGAGAAAATTCAAAACATTCATTATTCAATAGGGCCCAAACTATCAAAAACCAGCGGTTTGAATGAACACACATTTCTTGGTAGAATCATGCAGGACTGAAATTTTTGATGTTTTTCTACTCCTCTCATGAGCCCAAACAAGTCTCTAAAAGCATGAGTTTGCAACTACTTTACTTTTGGAGAAAATTCAAAACATTCATTATTCAATAGAGCCCAATAGCAAAAACCAGCGTTTTGAATGAAGAATCACATTTCTTGGTAGAATCATGCAGGATTGAAATTTTTGATGGTTTTTTACTCCTCTCAACAGCCCAAACAAGTTTCTAAAAGGATGAGTTTGCAACTACTTTACTTTTGGAGAAAATTCAAAACATTCATTATTCAATAGGGCCCAAACTATCAAAAACCAGCGGTTTGAATGAACACATTTCTTGGTAGAATCATGCAGGACTGAAATTTTTGATGTCTTTCTACTCCTCTCATGAGCCCAAACAAGTCTCTAAAAGCATGAGTTTGCAACTACTGTACTTTTGGAGAAAATTCAAAACATTCATTATTCAATAGAGCCCAATAGCAAAAACCAGCGTTTTGAATGAAGAATCACATTTCTTGGTAGAATCATGCAGGATTGAAATTTTTGATGGTTTTTTACTCCTCTCAACAGCCCAAACAAGTTTCTAAAAGGATGAGTTTGCAACTACTTTACATTTGGAGAAAATTCAAAACATTCATTATTCAATAGGGCCCAAACTATCAAAAACCAGCGGTTTGAATGAACACATTTCTTGGTAGAATCATGCAGGACTGAAATTTTTGATGTTTTTCTACTCCTCTCATGAGACCAAACAAGTCTCTAAAAGCATGAGTTTGCAACTACTTTACTTTTGGAGAAAATTCAAAACATTCACTGTTCAATAGAGCCCAATAGCAAAAATCAGGTTTTGAATGAAGAATCACATTTCTTGGTAAAATCATGCAGAATTGAAATTTTTGATGGTTTTTTACTCCTCTCAACAGCCCAAACAAGTTTCTAAAAGGATGAGTTTGCAACTACTTTACTTTTGGAGAAAATTCAAAACATTCATTATTCAATAGGGCCCAAACTATCAAAAACCAGCGGTTTCAATGAACACACATTTCTTGGTAGAATCATGCAGGACTGAAATTTTTGATGTTTTTCTACTCCTCTCATGAGCCCAAACAAGTCTCTAAAAGCATGAGTTTGCAACTACTTTACTTTTGGAGAAAATTCAAAACATTCATTATTCAATAGGGCCCAAACTATCAAAAACCAGCGGTTTGAATGAACACACATTTCTTGGTAGAATCATGCAGGACTGAAATTTTTGATGTTTTTCTACTCCTCTCATGAGCCCAAACAAGTCTCTAAAAGCATGAGTTTGCAACTACTTTACTTTTGGAGAAAATTCAAAACATTCATTATTCAATAGAGCCCAATAGCAAAAACCAGCGTTTTGAATGAAGAATCACATTTCTTGGTAGAATCATGCAGGATTGAAATTTTTGATGGTTTTTTACTCCTCTCAACAGCCCAAACAAGTTTCTAAAAGGATGAGTTTGCAACTACTTTACTTTTGGAGAAAATTCAAAACATTCATTATTCAATAGGGCCCAAACTATCAAAAACCAGCGGTTTGAATGAACACATTTCTTGGTAGAATCATGCAGGACTGAAATTTTTGATGTCTTTCTACTCCTCTCATGAGCCCAAACAAGTCTCTAAAAGCATGAGTTTGCAACTACTTTACTTTTGGAGAAAATTCAAAACATTCATTATTCAATAGAGCCCAATAGCAAAAACCAGCGTTTTGAATGAAGAATCACATTTCTTGGTAGAATCATGCAGGATTGAAATTTTTGATGGTTTTTTACTCCTCTCAACAGCCCAAACAAGTTTCTAAAAGGATGAGTTTGCAACTACTTTACTTTTGGAGAAAATTCAAAACATTCATTATTCAATAGGGCCCAAACTATCAAAAACCAGCGGTTTGAATGAACACATTTCTTGGTAGAATCATGCAGGACTGAAATTTTTGATGTTTTTCTACTCCTCTCATGAGCCCAAACAAGTCTCTAAAAGCATGAGTTTGCAACTACTTTACTTTAGGAGAAAATTCAAAACATTCATTATTCAATAGAGCCCAATAGCAAAAACCAGCGTTTTGAATGAAGAATCACATTTCTTGGTAGAATCATGCAGGATTGAATTTTTTGATGGTTTTTTACTCCTCTCAACAGCCCAAACAAGTTTCTAAAAGGATGAGTTTGCAACTACTTTACTTTTGGAGAAAATTCAAAACATTCATTATTCAATAGGGCCCAAACTATCAAAAACCAGTGGTTTCAATGAACACACATTTCTTGGTAGAATCATGCAGGACTGAAATTTTTGATGTTTTTCTACTCCTCTCATGTGCCCAAACAAGTCTCTAAAAGCATGAGTTTGCAACTACTTTACTTTTGGAGAAAATTCAAAACATTCATTATTCAATAGGGCCCAAACTATCAAAAACCAGCGCTTTGAATGAACACACATTTCTTGGTAGAATCATGCAGGACTGAAATTTTTGATGTTTTTCTACTCCTCTCATGAGCCCAAACAAGTCTCTAAAAGCATGAGTTTGCAACTACTTTACTTTTGGAGAAAATTCAAAACATTCATTATTCAATAGAGCCCAATAGCAAAAACCAGCGTTTTGAATGAAGAATCACATTTCTTGGTAGAATCATGCAGGATTGAAATTTTTGATGGTTTTTTACTCCTCTCAACAGCCCAAATAAGTTTCTAAAAGGATGAGTTTGCAACTACTTTACTTTTGGAGAAAATTCAAAACATTCATTATTCAATAGGGCCCAAACTATCAAAAACCAGCGGTTTGAATGAACACATTTCTTGGTAGAATCATGCAGGACTGAAATTTTTGATGATTTTCTACTCCTCTCATGAGCCCAAACAAGTCTCTAAAAGCATGAGTTTGCAACTACTTTACTTTTGGAGAAAATTCAAAACATTCATTATTCAATAGAGCCCAATAGCAAAAACCAGCGTTTTGAATGAAGAATCACATTTCTTGGTAGAATCATGCAGGATTGAAATTTTTGATGGTTTTTTACTCCTCTCAACAGCCCAAACAAGTTTCTAAAAGGATGAGTTTGCAACTACTTTACTTTTGGAGAAAATTCAAAACATTCATTATTCAATAGGGCCCAAACTATCAAAAACCAGCGGTTTGAATGAACACATTTCTTGGTAGAATCATGCAGGACTGAAATTTTTGATGTTTTTCTACTCCTCTCATGAGCCCAAACAAGTCTCTAAAAGCATGAATTTGCAACTACTTTACTTTAGGAGAAAATTCAAAACATTCATTATTCAATAGAGCCCAATAGCAAAAACCAGCGTTTTGAATGAAGAATCACATTTCTTGGTAGAATCATGCAGGATTGAATTTTTTGATGGTTTTTTACTCCTCTCAACAGCCCAAACAAGTTTCTAAAAGGATGAGTTTGCAACTACTTTACTTTTGGAGAAAATTCAAAACATTCATTATTCAATAGGGCCCAAACTATCAAAAACCAGCGGTTTCAATGAACACACATTTCTTGGTAGAATCATAAAGGACTGAAATTTTTGATGTCTTTCTACTCCTCTCATGAGCCCAAACAAGTCTCTAAAAGCATGAGTTTGCAACTACTTTACTTTAGGAGAAAATTCAAAGCATTCATTATTCAATAGGGCCCAAACTATCAAAAACCAGCGGTTTGAATGAACACACATTTCTTGGTAGAATCATGCAGGACTGAAATTTTTGATGTTTTTCTACTCCTCTCATGAGCCCAAACAAGTCTCTAAAAGCATGAGTTTGCAACTACTTTACTTTTGGAGAAAATTCAAAACATTCATTATTCAATAGAGCCCAATAGCAAAAACCAGCGTTTTGAATGAAGAATCACATTTCTTGGTAGAATCATGCAGGATTGAAATTTTTGATGGTTTTTTACTCCTCTCAACAGCCCAAACAAGTTTCTAAAAGGATGAGTTTGCAACTACTTTACTTTTGGAGAAAATTCAAAACATTCATTATTCAATAGGGCCCAAACTATCAAAAACCAGCCGTTTCAATGAACACACATGTCTTGGTAGAATCATGCAGGACTGAAATTTTTGATGTTTTTCTACTCATCTCATGAGCCCAAACAAGTCTCTAAAAGCATGAGTTTGCAACTACTTTACTTTTGGAGAAAATTCAAAACATTCATTATTCAATAGAGCCCAATAGCAAAAACCAGCGTTTTGAATGAAGAATCACATTTCTTGGTAGAATCATGCAGGATTGAAATTTTTGATGGTTTTTTACTCCTCTCAACAGCCCAAACAAGTTTCTAAAAGGATGAGTTTGCAACTACTTTACTTTTGGAGAAAATTCAAAACATTCATTATTCAATAGGGCCCAAACTATCAAAAACCAGCCGTTTCAATGAACACACATGTCTTGGTAGAATCATGCAGGACTGAAATTTTTGATGTTTTTCTACTCATCTCATGAGCCCAAACAAGTCTCTAAAAGCATGAGTTTGCAACTACTTTACTTTTGGAGAAAATTCAAAACATTCATTATTCAGTAGAGCCCAATAGCAAAACCCAGCGTTTTGAATGAAGAATCACATTTCTTGGTAGAATCATGCAGGATTGAAATTTTTGATGGTTTTTTACTCCTCTCAACAGCCCAAACAAGTTTCTAAAAGGATGAGTTTGCAACTACTTTACTTTTGGAGAAAATTCAAAACATTCATTATTCAATAGGGCCCAAACTATCAAAAACCAGCGGTTTCAATGAACACACATTTCTTGGTAGAATCATGCAGGACTGAAATTTTTGATGTTTTTCTACTCCTCTCATGAGCCCAAACAAGTCTCTAAAAGCATGAGTTTGCAACTACTTTACTTTTGGAGAAAATTCAAAACATTCATTATTCAATAGGGCCCAAACTATCAAAAACCAGCAGTTTGAATGAACACACATTTCTTGGTAGAATCATGCAGGACTGAAATTTTTGATGTTTTTCTACTACTCTCATGAGCCCAAACAAGTCTCTAAAAGCATGCGTTTGCAACTACTTTACTTTTGGAGAAAATTCAAAACATTCATTATTCAATAGAGCCCAATAGCAAAAACCAGCGTTTTGAATGAAGAATCACATTTCTTGGTAGAATCATGCAGGATTGAAATTTTTGATGATTTTTTACTCCTCTCAACAGCCCAAACAAGTTTCTAAAAGGATGAGTTTGCAACTACTTTACTTTTGGAGAAAATTCAAAACATTCATTATTCAATAGGGCCCAAACTATCAAAAACCAGCCGTTTCAATGAACACACATGTCTTGGTAGAATCATGCAGGACTGAAATTTTTGATGTTTTTCTACTCCTCTCATGAGCCCAAACAAGTCTCTAAAAGCATGAGTTTGCAACTACTTTACTTTTGGAGAAAATTCAAAACATTCATTATTCAATAGAGCCCAATAGCAAAAACCAGCGTTTTGAATGAAGAATCACATTTCTTGGTAGAATCATGCAGGATTGAAATTTTTGATGGTTTTTTACTCCTCTCAACAGCCCAAACAAGTTTCTAAAAGGATGAGTTTGCAACTACTTTACTTTTGGAGAAAATTCAAAACATTCATTATTCAATAGGGCCCAAACTATCAAAAACCAGCCGTTTCAATGAACACACACGTCTTGGTAGAATCATGCAGGACTGAAATTTTTGATGTTTTTCTACTCATCTCATGAGCCCAAACAAGTCTCTAAAAGCATGAGTTTGCAACTACTTTACTTTTGGAGAAAATTCAAAACATTCATTATTCAATAGAGCCCAATTGCAAAAACCAGCGTTTTGAATGAAGAATCACATTTCTTGGTAGAATCATGCAGGATTGAAATTTTTGATGGTTTTTTACTCCTCTCAACAGCCCAAACAAGTTTCTAAAAGGATGAGTTTGCAACTACTTTACTTTTGGAGAAAATTCAAAACATTCATTATTCAATAGGGCCCAAACTATCAAAAACCAGCGGTTTGAATGAACACATTTCTTGGTAGAATCATGCAGGACTGAAATTTTTGATGTTTTTCTACTCCTCTCATGAGCCCAAACAAGTCTCTAAAAGCATGAGTTTGCAACTACTTTACTTTTGGAGAAAATTCAAAACATTCACTATTCAATAGAGCCCAATAGCAAAAATCAGGTTTTGAATGAAGAATCACATTTCTTGGTAAAATCATGCAGGATTGAAATTTTTGATGGTTTTTTACTCCTCTCAACAGCCCAAACAAGTTTCTAAAAGGATGAGTTTGCAACTACTTTACTTTTGGAGAAAATTCAAAACATTCATTATTCAATAGGGCCCAAACTATCAAAAACCAGCGGTTTCAATGAACACACATTTCTTGGTAGAATCATGCAGGACTGAAATTTTTGATGTTTTTCTACTCCTCTCATGAGCCCAAACAAGTCTCTAAAAGCATGAGTTTGCAACTACTTTACTTTTGGAGAAAATTCAAAACATTCATTATTCAATAGAGCCCAATAGCAAAAACCAGCGTTTTGAATGAAGAATCACATTTCTTGGTAGAATCATGCAGGATTGAAATTTTTGATGGTTTTTTACTCCTCTCAACAGCCCAAACAAGTTTCTAAAAGGATGAGTTTGCAACTACTTTACTTTTGGAGAAAATTCAAAACATTCATTATTCAATAGGGCCCAAACTATCAAAAACCAGCGGTTTCAATGAACACACATTTCTTGGTAGAATCATGCAGGACTGAAATTTTTGATGTTTTTCTACTCCTCTCATGAGCCCAAACAAGTCTCTAAAAGCATGAGTTTGCAACTACTTTACTTTTGGAGAAAATTCAAAACATTCATTATTCAATAGAGCCCAATAGCAAAAACCAGCGTTTTGAATGAAGAATCACATTTCTTGGTAGAATCATGCAGGATTGAAATTTTTGATGGTTTTTTACTCCTCTCAACAGCCCAAACAAGTTTCTAAAAGGATGAGTTTGCAACTACTTTACTTTTGGAGAAAATTCAAAACATTCATTATTCAATAGGGCCCAAACTATCAAAAACCAGCGGTTTCAATGAACACACATTTCTTGGTAGAATCATGCAGGACTGAAATTTTTGATGTTTTTCTACTCCTCTCATGAGCCCAAACAAGTCTCTAAAAGCATGAGTTTGCAACTACTTTACTTTTGGAGAAAATTCAAAACATTCATTATTCAATAGAGCCCAATAGCAAAAACCAGCGTTTTGAATGAAGAATCACATTTCTTGGTAGAATCATGCAGGATTGAAATTTTTGATGGTTTTTTACTCCTCTCAACAGCCCAAACAAGTTTCTAAAAGGATGAGTTTGCAACTACTTTACTTTTGGAGAAAATTCAAAACATTCATTATTCAAAAACCTATCAAAAACCTATCAAAAACACTATCAAAAACCAGCGGTTTCAATGAACACACATTTCTTGGTAGAATCATGCAGGACTGAAATTTTTGATGTTTTTCTACTCCTCTCATGAGCCCAAACAAGTCTCTAAAAGCATGAGTTTGCAACTACTTTACTTTTGGAGAAAATTCAAAACATTCATTATTCAATAGAGCCCAATAGCAAAAACCAGCGTTTTGAATGAAGAATCACATTTCTTGGTAGAATCATGCAGGATTGAAATTTTTGATGGTTTTTTACTCCTCTCAACAGCCCAAACAAGTATCTAAAAGGATGAGTTTGCAACTACTTTACTTTTGGAGAAAATTCAAAACATTCATTATTCAATAGGGCCCAAACTATCAAAAACCAGCGGTTTCAATGAACACACATTTCTTGGTAGAATCATGCAGGACTGAAATTTTTGATGTTTTTCTACTCCTCTCATGAGCCCAAACAAGTCTCTAAAAGCATGAGTTTGCAACTACTTTACTTTTGGAGAAAATTCAAAACATTCATTATTCAATAGAGCCCAATAGCAAAAACCAGCGTTTTGAATGAAGAATCACATTTCTTGGTAGAATCATGCAGGATTGAAATTTTTGATGGTTTTTTACTCCTCTCAACAGCCCAAACAAGTTTCTAAAAGGATGAGTTTGCAACTACTTTACTTTTGGAGAAAATTCAAAACATTCATTATTCAATAGGGCCCAAACTATCAAAAACCAGCGGTTTCAATGAACACACATGTCTTGGTAGAATCATGCAGGACTGAAATTTTTGATGTTTTTCTACTCATCTCATGAGCCCAAACAAGTCTCTAAAAGCATGAGTTTGCAACTACTTTACTTTTGGAGAAAATTCAAAACATTCATTATTCAATAGAGCCCAATAGCAAAAACCAGCGTTTTGAATGAAGAATCACATTTCTTGGTAGAATCATGCAGGATTGAAATTTTTGATGGTTTTTTACTCCTCTCAACAGCCCAAATAAGTTTCTAAAAGGATGAGTTTGCAACTACTTTACTTTTGGAGAAAATTCAAAACATTCATTATTCAATAGGGCCCAAACTGTCAAAAACCAGCGGTTTGAATGAACACATTTCTTGGTAGAATCATGCAGGACTGAAATTTTTGATGTTTTTCTACTCCTCTCATGAGCCCAAACAAGTCTCTAAAAGCATGAGTTTGCAACTACTTTACTTTTGGAGAAAATTCAAAACATTCATTATTCAATAGAGCCCAATAGCAAAAACCAGCGTTTTGAATGAAGAATCACATTTCTTGGTAGAATCATGCAGGATTGAAATTTTTGATGGTTTTTTACTCCTCTCAACAGCCCAAACAAGTTTCTAAAAGGATGAGTTTGCAACTACTTTACTTTTGGAGAAAATTCAAAACATTCATTATTCAATAGGGCCCAAACTATCAAAAACCAGCGGTTTCAATGAACACACATTTCTTGGTAGAATCATGCAGGACTGAAATTTTTGATGTTTTTCTACTCCTCTCATGAGCCCAAACAAGTCTCTAAAAGCATGAGTTTGCAACTACTTTACTTTTGGAGAAAATTCAAAACATTCATTATTCAATAGAGCCCAATAGCAAAAACCAGCGTTTTGAATGAAGAATCACATTTCTTGGTAGAATCATGCAGGATTGAAATTTTTGATGGTTTTTTACTCCTCTCAACAGCCCAAACAAGTTTCTAAAAGGATGAGTTTGCAACTACTTTACTTTTGGAGAAAATTCAAAACATTCATTATTCAATAGGGCCCAAACTATCAAAAACCAGCGGTTTCAATGAACACACATTTCTTGGTAGAATCATGCAGGACTGAAATTTTTGATGTTTTTCTACTCCTCTCATGAGCCCAAACAAGTCTCTAAAAGCATGAGTTTGCAACTACTTTACTTTTGGAGAAAATTCAAAACATTCATTATTCAATAGAGCCCAATAGCAAAAACCAGCGTTTTGAATGAAGAATCACATTTCTTGGTAGAATCATGCAGGATTGAAATTTTTGATGGTTTTTTACTCCTCTCAACAGCCCAAACAAGTTTCTAAAAGGATGAGTTTGCAACTACTTTACTTTTGGAGAAAATTCAAAACATTCATTATTCAATAGGGCCCAAACTATCAAAAACCAGCCGTTTCAATGAACACACACGTCTTGGTAGAATCATGCAGGACTGAAATTTTTGATGTTTTTCTACTCATCTCATGAGCCCAAACAAGTCTCTAAAAGCATGAGTTTGCAACTACTTTACTTTTGGAGAAAATTCAAAACATTCATTATTCAATAGAGCCCAATAGCAAAAACCAGCGTTTTGAATGAAGAATCACATTTCTTGGTAGAATCATGCAGGATTGAAATTTTTGATGGTTTTTTACTCCTCTCAACAGCCCAAACAAGTTTCTAAAAGGATGAGTTTGCAACTACTTTACTTTTGGAGAAAATTCAAAACATTCATTATTCAATAGGGCCCAAACTATCAAAAACCAGCGGTTTGAATGAACACATTTCTTGGTAGAATCATGCAGGACTGAAATTTTTGATGTTTTTCTACTCCTCTCATGAGCCCAAACAAGTCTCTAAAAGCATGAGTTTGCAACTACTTTACTTTTGGAGAAAATTCAAAACATTCATTATTCAATAGAGCCCAATAGCAAAAACCAGCGTTTTGAATGAAGAATCACATTTCTTGGTAGAATCATGCAGGATTGAAATTTTTGATGGTTTTTTACTCCTCTCAACAGCCCAAACAAGTTTCTAAAAGGATGAGTTTGCAACTACTTTACTTTTGGAGAAAATTCAAAACATTCATTATTCAATAGGGCCCAAACTATCAAAAACCAGCGGTTTCAATGAACACACATTTCTTGGTAGAATCATGCAGGACTGAAATTTTTGATGGTTTTTTACTCCTCTCATGAGCCCAAACAAGTCTCTAAAAGCATGAGTTTGCAACTACTTTACTTTTGGAGAAAATTCAAAACATTCATTATTCAATAGAGCCCAATAGCAAAAACCAGCGTTTTGAATGAAGAATCACATTTCTTGGTAGAATCATGCAGGATTTAAATTTTTGATGGTTTTTTACTCCTCTCAACAGCCCAAACAAGTTTCTAAAAGGATGAGTTTGCAACTACTTTACTTTTGGAGAAAATTCAAAACATTCATTATTCAATAGGGCCCAAACTATCAAAAGCCAGCGGTTTCAATGAACACACATTTCTTGGTAGAATCATGCAGGACTGAAATTTTTGATGTTTTTCTACTCCTCTCATGAGCCCAAACAGGTCTCTAAAAGCATGAGTTTGCAACTACTTTACTTTTGGAGAAAATTCAAAACATTCATTATTCAATAGGGCCCAAACTATCAAAAACCAGCGGTTTCAATGAACACACATTTCTTGGTAGAATCATGCAGGACTGAAATTTTTGATGTTTTTCTACTCCTCTCATGAGCCCAAACAAGTCTCTAAAAGCATGAGTTTGCAACTACTTTACTTTTGGAGAAAATTCAAAACATTCATTATTCAATAGAGCCCAATAGCAAAAACCAGCGTTTTGAATGAAGAATCACATTTCTTGGTAGAATCATGCAGGATTGAAATTTTTGATGGTTTTTTACTCCTCTCAACAGCCCAAACAAGTTTCTAAAAGGATGAGTTTGCAACTACTTTACTTTTGGAGAAAATTCAAAACATTCATTATTCAATAGGGCCCAAACTATCAAAAACCAGCGGTTTCAATGAACACACATTTCTTGGTAGAATCATGCAGGACTGAAATTTTTGATGTTTTTCTACTCCTCTCATGAGCCCAAACAAGTCTCTAAAAGCATGAGTTTGCAACTACTTTACTTTTGGAGAAAATTCAAAACATTCATTATTCAATAGAGCCCAATAGCAAAAACCAGCGTTTTGAATGAAGAATCACATTTCTTGGTAGAATCATGCAGGATTGAAATTTTTGATGGTTTTTTACTCCTCTCAACAGCCCAAACAAGTTTCTAAAAGGATGAGTTTGCAACTACTTTACTTTTGGAGAAAATTCAAAACATTCATTATTCAATAAGGCCCAAACTATCAAAAACCAGCGGTTTCAATGAACACACATTTCTTGGTAGAATCATGCAGGACTGAAATTTTTGATGTTTTTCTACTCCTCTCATGAGCCCAAACAAGTCTCTAAAAGCATGAGTTTGCAACTACTTTACTTTTGGAGAAAATTCAAAACATTCATTATTCAATAGAGCCCAATAGCAAAAACCAGCGTTTTGAATGAAGAATCACATTTCTTGGTAGAATCATGCAGGATTGAAATTTTTGATGGTTTTTTACTCCTCTCAACAGCCCAAACAAGTTTCTAAAAGGATGAGTTTGCAACTACTTTACTTTTGGAGAAAATTCAAAACATTCATTATTCAATAGGGCCCAAACTATCAAAAACCAGCGGTTTCAATGAACACACATTTCTTGGTAGAATCATGCAGGACTGAAATTTTTGATGGTTTTTTACTCCTCTCATGAGCCCAAACAAGTCTCTAAAAGCATGAGTTTGCAACTACTTTACTTTTGGAGAAAATTCAAAACATTCATTATTCAATAGAGCCCAATAGCAAAAACCAGCGTTTTGAATGAAGAATCACATTTCTTGGTAGAATCATGCAGGATTTAAATTTTTGATGGTTTTTTACTCCTCTCAACAGCCCAAACAAGTTTCTAAAAGGATGAGTTTGCAACTACTTTACTTTTGGAGAAAATTCAAAACATTCATTATTCAATAGGGCCCAAACTATCAAAAGCCAGCGGTTTCAATGAACACACATTTCTTGGTAGAATCATGCAGGACTGAAATTTTTGATGTTTTTCTACTCCTCTCATGAGCCCAAACAGGTCTCTAAAAGCATGAGTTTGCAACTACTTTACTTTTGGAGAAAATTCAAAACATTCATTATTCAATAGGGCCCAAACTATCAAAAACCAGCGGTTTCAATGAACACACATTTCTTGGTAGAATCATGCAGGACTGAAATTTTTGATGTTTTTCTACTCCTCTCATGAGCCCAAACAAGTCTCTAAAAGCATGAGTTTGCAACTACTTTACTTTTGGAGAAAATTCAAAACATTCATTATTCAATAGAGCCCAATAGCAAAAACCAGCGTTTTGAATGAAGAATCACATTTCTTGGTAGAATCATGCAGGATTGAAATTTTTGATGGTTTTTTACTCCTCTCAACAGCCCAAACAAGTTTCTAAAAGGATGAGTTTGCAACTACTTTACTTTTGGAGAAAATTCAAAACATTCATTATTCAATAGGGCCCAAACTATCAAAAACCAGCGGTTTGAATGAACACATTTCTTGGTAGAATCATGCAGGACTGAAATTTTTGATGTTTTTCTACTCCTCTCATGAGCCCAAACAAGTCTCTAAAAGCATGAGTTTGCAACTACTTTACTTTTGGAGAAAATTCAAAACATTCACTATTCAATAGAGCCCAATAGCAAAAATCAGGTTTTGAATGAAGAATCACATTTCTTGGTAAAATCATGCAGGATTGAAATTTTTGATGGTTTTTTACTCCTCTCAACAGCCCAAACAAGTTTCTAAAAGGATGAGTTTGCAACTACTTTACTTTTGGAGAAAATTCAAAACATTCATTATTCAATAGGGCCCAAACTATCAAAAACCAGCGGTTTCAATGAACACACATTTCTTGGTAGAATCATGCAGGACTGAAATTTTTGATGTTTTTCTACTCCTCTCATGAGCCCAAACAAGTCTCTAAAAGCATGAGTTTGCAACTACTTTACTTTTGGAGAAAATTCAAAACATTCATTATTCAATAGAGCCCAATAGCAAAAACCAGCGTTTTGAATGAAGAATCACATTTCTTGGTAGAACCATGCAGGATTGAAATTTTTGATGGTTTTTTACTCCTCTCAACAGCCCAAACAAGTTTCTAAAAGGATGAGTTTGCAACTACTTTACTTTTGGAGAAAATTCAAAACATTCATTATTCAATAGGGCCCAAACTATCAAAAACCAGCGGTTTCAATGAACACACATTTCTTGGTAGAATCATGCAGGACTGAAATTTTTGATGTTTTTCTACTCCTCTCATGAGCCCAAACAAGTCTCTAAAAGCATGAGTTTGCAACTACTTTACTTTTGGAGAAAATTCAAAACATTCATTATTCAATAGGGCCCAAACTATCAAAAACCAGCGGTTTGAATGAACACACATTTCTTGGTAGAATCATGCAGGACTGAAATTTTTGATGTTTTTCTACTCCTCTCATGAGCCCAAACAAGTCTCTAAAAGCATGAGTTTGCAACTACTTTACTTTTGGAGAAAATTCAAAACATTCATTATTCAATAGAGCCCAATAGCAAAAACCAGCGTTTTGAATGAAGAATCACATTTCTTGGTAGAATCATGCAGGATTGAAATTTTTGATGGTTTTTTACTCCTCTCAACAGCCCAAACAAGTTTCTAAAAGGATGAGTTTGCAACTACTTTACATTTGGAGAAAATTCAAAACATTCATTATTCAATAGGGCCCAAACTATCAAAAACCAGCGGTTTGAATGAACACATTTCTTGGTAGAATCATGCAGGACTGAAATTTTTGATGTTTTTCTACTCCTCTCATGAGCCCAAACAAGTCTCTAAAAGCATGAGTTTGCAACTACTTTACTTTTGGAGAAAATTCAAAACATTCACTGTTCAATAGAGCCCAATAGCAAAAATCAGGTTTTGAATGAAGAATCACATTTCTTGGTAAAATCATGCAGAATTGAAATTTTTGATGGTTTTTTACTCCTCTCAACAGCCCAAACAAGTTTCTAAAAGGATGAGTTTGCAACTACTTTACTTTTGGAGAAAATTCAAAACATTCATTATTCAATAGGGCCCAAACTATCAAAAACCAGCGGTTTCAATGAACACACATTTCTTGGTAGAATCATGCAGGACTGAAATTTTTGATGTTTTTCTACTCCTCTCATGAGCCTAAACAAGTCTCTAAAAGCATGAGTTTGCAACTACTTTACTTTTGGAGAAAATTCAAAACATTCATTATTCAATAGAGCCCAATAGCAAAAACCAGCGTTTTGAATGAAGAATCACATTTCTTGGTAGAATCATGCAGGATTGAAATTTTTGATGGTTTTTTACTCCTCTCAACAGCCCAAACAAGTTTCTAAAAGGATGAGTTTGCAACTACTTTACTTTTGGAGAAAATTCAAAACATTCATTATTCAATAGGGCCCAAACTATCAAAAACCAGCGGTTTCAATGAACACACATTTCTTGGTAGAATCATGCAGGACTGAAATTTTTGATGTTTTTCTACTCCTCTCATGAGCCCAAACAAGTCTCTAAAAGCATGAGTTTGCAACTACTTTACTTTTGGAGAAAATTCAAAACATTCATTATTCAATAGAGCCCAATAGCAAAAACCAGCGTTTTGAATGAAGAATCACATTTCTTGGTAGAATCATGCAGGATTGAAATTTTTGATGGTTTTTTACTCCTCTCAACAGCCCAAACAAGTTTCTAAAAGGATGAGTTTGCAACTACTTTACTTTTGGAGAAAATTCAAAACATTCATTATTCAATAGGGCCCAAACTATCAAAAACCAGCGGTTTCAATGAACACACATTTCTTGGTAGAATCATGCAGGACTGAAATTTTTGATGTTTTTCTACTCCTCTCATGAGCCCAAACAAGTCTCTAAAAGCATGAGTTTGCAACTACTTTACTTTTGGAGAAAATTCAAAACATTCATTATTCAATAGAGCCCAATAGCAAAAACCAGCGTTTTGAATGAAGAATCACATTTCTTGGTAGAATCATGCAGGATTGAAATTTTTGATGGTTTTTTACTCCTCTCAACAGCCCAAACAAGTTTCTAAAAGGATGAGTTTGCAACTACTTTACTTTTGGAGAAAATTCAAAACATTCATTATTCAATAGGGCCCAAACTATCAAAAACCAGCGGTTTCAATGAACACACATTTCTTGGTAGAATCATGCAGGACTGAAATTTTTGATGGTTTTTTACTCCTCTCATGAGCCCAAACAAGTCTCTAAAAGCATGAGTTTGCAACTACTTTACTTTTGGAGAAAATTCAAAACATTCATTATTCAATAGAGCCCAATAGCAAAAATCAGCGTTTTGAATGAAGAATCACATTTCTTGGTAGAATCATGCAGGATTGAAATTTTTGATGGTTTTTTACTCCTCTCAACAGCCCAAACAAGTTTCTAAAAGGATGAGTTTGCAACTACTTTACTTTTGGAGAAAATTCAAAACATTCATTATTCAATAGGGCCCAAACTATCAAAAACCAGCGGTTTCAATGAACACACATTTCTTGGTAGAATCATGCAGGACTGAAATTTTTGATGTTTTTCTACTCCTCTCATGAGCCCAAACAAGTCTCTAAAAGCATGAGTTTGCAACTACTTTACTTTTGGAGAAAATTCAAAACATTCATTATTCAATAGAGCCCAATAGCAAAAACCAGCGTTTTGAATGAAGAATCACATTTCTTGGTAGAATCATGCAGGATTGAAATTTTTGATGGTTTTTTACTCCTCTCAACAGCCCAAACAAGTTTCTAAAAGGATGAGTTTGCAACTACTTTACTTTTGGAGAAAATTCAAAACATTCATTATTCAATAGGGCCCAAACTATCAAAAACCAGCGGTTTCAATGAACACACATTTCTTGGTAGAATCATGCAGGACTGAAATTTTTGATGTTTTTCTACTCCTCTCATGAGCCCAAACAAGTCTCTAAAAGCATGAGTTTGCAACTACTTTACTTTTGGAGAAAATTCAAAACATTCATTATTCAATAGGGCCCAAACTATCAAAAACCAGCGGTTTGAATGAACACACATTTCTTGGTAGAATCATGCAGGACTGAAATTTTTGATGTTTTTCTACTCCTCTCATGAGCCCAAACAAGTCTCTAAAAGCATGAGTTTGCAACTACTTTACTTTTGGAGAAAATTCAAAACATTCATTATTCAATAGAGCCCAATAGCAAAAACCAGCGTTTTGAATGAAGAATCACATTTCTTGGTAGAATCATGCAGGATTGAAATTTTTGATGGTTTTTTACTCCTCTCAACAGCCCAAACAAGTTTCTAAAAGGATGAGTTTGCAACTACTTTACATTTGGAGAAAATTCAAAACATTCATTATTCAATAGGGCCCAAACTATCAAAAACCAGCGGTTTGAATGAACACATTTCTTGGTAGAATCATGCAGGACTGAAATTTTTGATGTTTTTCTACTCCTCTCATGAGCCCAAACAAGTCTCTAAAAGCATGAGTTTGCAACTACTTTACTTTTGGAGAAAATTCAAAACATTCACTGTTCAATAGAGCCCAATAGCAAAAATCAGGTTTTGAATGAAGAATCACATTTCTTGGTAAAATCATGCAGAATTGAAATTTTTGATGGTTTTTTACTCCTCTCAACAGCCCAAACAAGTTTCTAAAAGGATGAGTTTGCAACTACTTTACTTTTGGAGAAAATTCAAAACATTCATTATTCAATAGGGCCCAAACTATCAAAAACCAGCGGTTTCAATGAACACACATTTCTTGGTAGAATCATGCAGGACTGAAATTTTTGATGTTTTTCTACTCCTCTCATGAGCCCAAACAAGTCTCTAAAAGCATGAGTTTGCAACTACTTTACTTTTGGAGAAAATTCAAAACATTCATTATTCAATAGAGCCCAATAGCAAAAACCAGCGTTTTGAATGAAGAATCACATTTCTTGGTAGAATCATGCAGGATTGAAATTTTTGATGGTTTTTTACTCCTCTCAACAGCCCAAACAAGTTTCTAAAAGGATGAGTTTGCAACTACTTTACTTTTGGAGAAAATTCAAAACATTCATTATTCAATAGGGCCCAAACTATCAAAAACCAGCGGTTTCAATGAACACACATTTCTTGGTAGAATCATGCAGGACTGAAATTTTTGATGTTTTTCTACTCCTCTCATGAGCCCAAACAAGTCTCTAAAAGCATGAGTTTGCAACTACTTTACTTTTGGAGAAAATTCAAAACATTCATTATTCAATAGAGCCCAATAGCAAAAACCAGCGTTTTGAATGAAGAATCACATTTCTTGGTAGAATCATGCAGGATTGAAATTTTTGATGGTTTTTTACTCCTCTCAACAGCCCAAACAAGTTTCTAAAAGGATGAGTTTGCAACTACTTTACTTTTGGAGAAAATTCAAAACATTCATTATTCAATAGGGCCCAAACTATCAAAAACCAGCGGTTTCAATGAACACACATTTCTTGGTAGAATCATGCAGGACTGAAATTTTTGATGTTTTTCTACTCTCATGAGCCCAAACAAGTCTCTAAAAGCATGAGTTTGCAACTACTTTACTTTTGGAGAAAATTCAAAACATTCATTATTCAATAGAGCCCAATAGCAAAAACCAGCGTTTTGAATGAAGAATCACATTTCTTGGTAGAATCATGCAGGATTGAAATTTTTGATGGTTTTTTACTCCTCTCAACAGCCCAAACAAGTTTCTAAAAGGATGAGTTTGCAACTACTTTACTTTTGGAGAAAATTCAAAACATTCATTATTCAATAGGGCCCAAACTATCAAAAACCAGCGGTTTGAATGAACACATTTCTTGGTAGAATCATGCAGGACTGAAATTTTTGATGTCTTTCTACTCCTCTCATGAGCCCAAACAAGTCTCTAAAAGCATGAGTTTGCAACTACTTTACTTTTGGAGAAAATTCAAAACATTCATTATTCAATAGAGCCCAATAGCAAAAACCAGCGTTTTGAATGAAGAATCACATTTCTTGGTAGAATCATGCAGGATTGAAATTTTTGATGGTTTTTTACTCCTCTCAACAGCCCAAACAAGTTTCTAAAAGGATGAGTTTGCAACTACTTTACTTTTGGAGAAAATTCAAAACATTCATTATTCAATAGGGCCCAAACTATCAAAAACCAGCGGTTTGAATGAACACATTTCTTGGTAGAATCATGCAGGACTGAAATTTTTGATGTTTTTCTACTCCTCTCATGAGCCCAAACAAGTCTCTAAAAGCATGAGTTTGCAACTACTTTACTTTAGGAGAAAATTCAAAACATTCATTATTCAATAGAGCCCAATAGCAAAAACCAGCGTTTTGAATGAAGAATCACATTTCTTGGTAGAATCATGCAGGATTGAATTTTTTGATGGTTTTTTACTCCTCTCAACAGCCCAAACAAGTTTCTAAAAGGATGAGTTTGCAACTACTTTACTTTTGGAGAAAATTCAAAACATTCATTATTCAATAGGGCCCAAACTATCAAAAACCAGTGGTTTCAATGAACACACATTTCTTGGTAGAATCATGCAGGACTGAAATTTTTGATGTTTTTCTACTCCTCTCATGTGCCCAAACAAGTCTCTAAAAGCATGAGTTTGCAACTACTTTACTTTTGGAGAAAATTCAATACATTCATTATTCAATAGGGCCCAAACTATCAAAAACCAGCGCTTTGAATGAACACACATTTCTTGGTAGAATCATGCAGGACTGAAATTTTTGATGTTTTTCTACTCCTCTCATGAGCCCAAACAAGTCTCTAAAAGCATGAGTTTGCAACTACTTTACTTTTGGAGAAAATTCAAAACATTCATTATTCAATAGAGCCCAATAGCAAAAACCAGCGTTTTGAATGAAGAATCACATTTCTTGGTAGAATCATGCAGGATTGAAATTTTTGATGGTTTTTTACTCCTCTCAACAGCCCAAATAAGTTTCTAAAAGGATGAGTTTGCAACTACTTTACTTTTGGAGAAAATTCAAAACATTCATTATTCAATAGGGCCCAAACTATCAAAAACCAGCGGTTTGAATGAACACATTTCTTGGTAGAATCATGCAGGACTGAAATTTTTGATGTTTTTCTACTCCTCTCATGAGCCCAAACAAGTCTCTAAAAGCATGAGTTTGCAACTACTTTACTTTTGGAGAAAATTCAAAACATTCATTATTCAATAGAGCCCAATAGCAAAAACCAGCGTTTTGAATGAAGAATCACATTTCTTGGTAGAATCATGCAGGATTGAAATTTTTGATGGTTTTTTACTCCTCTCAACAGCCCAAACAAGTTTCTAAAAGGATGAGTTTGCAACTACTTTACTTTTGGAGAAAATTCAAAACATTCATTATTCAATAGGGCCCAAACTATCAAAAACCAGCGGTTTGAATGAACACATTTCTTGGTAGAATCATGCAGGACTGAAATTTTTGATGTTTTTCTACTCCTCTCATGAGCCCAAACAAGTCTCTAAAAGCATGAATTTGCAACTACTTTACTTTAGGAGAAAATTCAAAACATTCATTATTCAATAGAGCCCAATAGCAAAAACCAGCGTTTTGAATGAAGAATCACATTTCTTGGTAGAATCATGCAGGATTGAATTTTTTGATGGTTTTTTACTCCTCTCAACAGCCCAAACAAGTTTCTAAAAGGATGAGTTTGCAACTACTTTACTTTTGGAGAAAATTCAAAACATTCATTATTCAATAGGGCCCAAACTATCAAAAACCAGCGGTTTCAATGAACACACATTTCTTGGTAGAATCATAAAGGACTGAAATTTTTGATGTCTTTCTACTCCTCTCATGAGCCCAAACAAGTCTCTAAAAGCATGAGTTTGCAACTACTTTACTTTAGGAGAAAATTCAAAGCATTCATTATTCAATAGGGCCCAAACTATCAAAAACCAGCGGTTTGAATGAACACACATTTCTTGGTAGAATCATGCAGGACTGAAATTTTTGATGTTTTTCTACTCCTCTCATGAGCCCAAACAAGTCTCTAAAAGCATGAGTTTGCAACTACTTTACTTTTGGAGAAAATTCAAAACATTCATTATTCAATAGAGCCCAATAGCAAAAACCAGCGTTTTGAATGAAGAATCACATTTCTTGGTAGACTCATGCAGGATTGAAATTTTTGATGGTTTTTTACTCCTCTCAACAGCCCAAACAAGTTTCTAAAAGGATGAGTTTGCAACTACTTTACTTTTGGAGAAAATTCAAAACATTCATTATTCAATAGGGCCCAAACTATCAAAAACCAGCCGTTTCAATGAACACACATGTCTTGGTAGAATCATGCAGGACTGAAATTTTTGATGTTTTTCTACTCATCTCATGAGCCCAAACAAGTCTCTAAAAGCATGAGTTTGCAACTACTTTACTTTTGGAGAAAATTCAAAACATTCATTATTCAATAGAGCCCAATAGCAAAAACCAGCGTTTTGAATGAAGAATCACATTTCTTGGTAGAATCATGCAGGATTGAAATTTTTGATGGTTTTTTACTCCTCTCAACAGCCCAAACAAGTTTCTAAAAGGATGAGTTTGCAACTACTTTACTTTTGGAGAAAATTCAAAACATTCATTATTCAATAGGGCCCAAACTATCAAAAACCAGCCGTTTCAATGAACACACATGTCTTGGTAGAATCATGCAGGACTGAAATTTTTGATGTTTTTCTACTCATCTCATGAGCCCAAACAAGTCTCTAAAAGCATGAGTTTGCAACTACTTTACTTTTGGAGAAAATTCAAAACATTCATTATTCAGTAGAGCCCAATAGCAAAACCCAGCGTTTTGAATGAAGAATCACATTTCTTGGTAGAATCATGCAGGATTGAAATTTTTGATGGTTTTTTACTCCTCTCAACAGCCCAAACAAGTTTCTAAAAGGATGAGTTTGCAACTACTTTACTTTTGGAGAAAATTCAAAACATTCATTATTCAATAGGGCCCAAACTATCAAAAACCAGCGGTTTCAATGAACACACATTTCTTGGTAGAATCATGCAGGACTGAAATTTTTGATGTTTTTCTACTCCTCTCATGAGCCCAAACAAGTCTCTAAAAGCATGAGTTTGCAACTACTTTACTTTTGGAGAAAATTCAAAACATTCATTATTCAATAGGGCCCAAACTATGAAAAACCAGCAGTTTGAATGAACACACATTTCTTGGTAGAATCATGCAGGACTGAAATTTTTGATGTTTTTCTACTACTCTCATGAGCCCAAACAAGTCTCTAAAAGCATGCGTTTGCAACTACTTTACTTTTGGAGAAAATTCAAAACATTCATTATTCAATAGAGCCCAATAGCAAAAACCAGCGTTTTGAATGAAGAATCACATTTCTTGGTAGAATCATGCAGGATTGAAATTTTTGATGATTTTTTACTCCTCTCAACAGCCCAAACAAGTTTCTAAAAGGATGAGTTTGCAACTACTTTACTTTTGGAGAAAATTCAAAACATTCATTATTCAATAGGGCCCAAACTATCAAAAACCAGCCGTTTCAATGAACACACATGTCTTGGTAGAATCATGCAGGACTGAAATTTTTGATGTTTTTCTACTCCTCTCATGAGCCCAAACAAGTCTCTAAAAGCATGAGTTTGCAACTACTTTACTTTTGGAGAAAATTCAAAACATTCATTATTCAATAGAGCCCAATAGCAAAAACCAGCGTTTTGAATGAAGAATCACATTTCTTGGTAGAATCATGCAGGATTGAAATTTTTGATGGTTTTTTACTCCTCTCAACAGCCCAAACAAGTTTCTAAAAGGATGAGTTTGCAACTACTTTACTTTTGGAGAAAATTCAAAACATTCATTATTCAATAGGGCCCAAACTATCAAAAACCAGCCGTTTCAATGAACACACACGTCTTGGTAGAATCATGCAGGACTGAAATTTTTGATGTTTTTCTACTCATCTCATGAGCCCAAACAAGTCTCTAAAAGCATGAGTTTGCAACTACTTTACTTTTGGAGAAAATTCAAAACATTCATTATTCAATAGAGCCCAATAGCAAAAACCAGCGTTTTGAATGAAGAATCACATTTCTTGGTAGAATCATGCAGGATTGAAATTTTTGATGGTTTTTTACTCCTCTCAACAGCCCAAACAAGTTTCTAAAAGGATGAGTTTGCAACTACTTTACTTTTGGAGAAAATTCAAAACATTCATTATTCAATAGGGCCCAAACTATCAAAAACCAGCGGTTTGAATGAACACATTTCTTGGTAGAATCATGCAGGACTGAAATTTTTGATGTTTTTCTACTCCTCTCATGAGCCCAAACAGGTCTCTAAAAGCATGAGTTTGCAACTACTTTACTTTTGGAGAAAATTCAAAACATTCACTATTCAATAGAGCCCAATAGCAAAAATCAGGTTTTGAATGAAGAATCACATTTCTTGGTAAAATCATGCAGGATTGAAATTTTTGATGGTTTTTTACTCCTCTCAACAGCCCAAACAAGTTTCTAAAAGGATGAGTTTGCAACTACTTTACTTTTGGAGAAAATTCAAAACATTCATTATTCAATAGGGCCCAAACTATCAAAAACCAGCGGTTTGAATGAACACACATTTCTTGGTAGAATCATGCAGGACTGAAATTTTTGATGTTTTTCTACTCCTCTCATGAGCCCAAACAAGTCTCTAAAAGCATGAGTTTGCAACTACTTTACTTTTGGAGAAAATTCAAAACATTCATTATTCAATAGAGCCCAATAGCAAAAACCAGCGTTTTGAATGAAGAATCACATTTCTTGGTAGAATCATGCAGGATTGAAATTTTTGATGGTTTTTTACTCCTCTCAACAGCCCAAACAAGTTTCTAAAAGGATGAGTTTGCAACTACTTTACTTTTGGAGAAAATTCAAAACATTCATTATTCAATAGGGCCCAAACTATCAAAAACCAGCGGTTTCAATGAACACACATTTCTTGGTAGAATCATGCAGGACTGAAATTTTTGATGTTTTTCTACTCCTCTCATGAGCCCAAACAAGTCTCTAAAAGCATGAGTTTGCAACTACTTTACTTTTGGAGAAAATTCAAAACATTCATTATTCAATAGAGCCCAATAGCAAAAACCAGCGTTTTGAATGAAGAATCACATTTCTTGGTAGAATCATGCAGGATTGAAATTTTTGATGGTTTTTTACTCCTCTCAACAGCCCAAACAAGTTTCTAAAAGGATGAGTTTGCAACTACTTTACTTTTGGAGAAAATTCAAAACATTCATTATTCAATAGGGCCCAAACTATCAAAAACCAGCCGTTTCAATGAACACACATGTCTTGGTAGAATCATGCAGGACTGAAATTTTTGATGTTTTTCTACTCATCTCATGAGCCCAAACAAGTCTCTAAAAGCATGAGTTTGCAACTACTTTACTTTTGGAGAAAATTCAAAACATTCATTATTCAATAGAGCCCAATAGCAAAAACCAGCGTTTTGAATGAAGAATCACATTTCTTGGTAGAATCATGCAGGATTTAAATTTTTGATGGTTTTTTACTCCTCTCAACAGCCCAAACAAGTTTCTAAAAGGATGAGTTTGCAACTACTTTACTTTTGGAGAAAATTCAAAACATTCATTATTCAATAGGGCCCAAACTATCAAAAACCAGCGGTTTGAATGAACACATTTCTTGGTAGAATCATGCAGGACTGAAATTTTTGATGTTTTTCTACTCCTCTCATGAGCCCAAACAAGTCTCTAAAAGCATGAGTTTGCAACTACTTTACTTTTGGAGAAAATTCAAAACATTCACTATTCAATAGAGCCCAATAGCAAAAATCAGGTTTTGAATGAAGAATCACATTTCTTGGTAAAATCATGCAGGATTGAAATTTTTGATGGTTTTTTACTCCTCTCAACAGCCCAAACAAGTTTCTAAAAGGATGAGTTTGCAACTACTTTACTTTTGGAGAAAATTCAAAACATTCATTATTCAATAGGGCCCAAACTATCAAAAACCAGCGGTTTCAATGAACACACATTTCTTGGTAGAATCATGCAGGACTGAAATTTTTGATGTTTTTCTACTCCTCTCATGAGCCCAAACAAGTCTCTAAAAGCATGAGTTTGCAACTACTTTACTTTTGGAGAAAATTCAAAACATTCATTATTCAATAGAGCCCAATAGCAAAAACCAGCGTTTTGAATGAAGAATCACATTTCTTGGTAGAATCATGCAGGATTGAAATTTTTGATGGTTTTTTACTCCTCTCAACAGCCCAAACAAGTTTCTAAAAGGATGAGTTTGCAACTACTTTACTTTTGGAGAAAATTCAAAACATTCATTATTCAATAGGGCCCAAACTATCAAAAACCAGCGGTTTCAATGAACACACATTTCTTGGTAGAATCATGCAGGACTGAAATTTTTGATGTTTTTCTACTCCTCTCATGAGCCCAAACAAGTCTCTAAAAGCATGAGTTTGCAACTACTTTACTTTTGGAGAAAATTCAAAACATTCATTATTCAATAGAGCCCAATAGCAAAAACCAGCGTTTTGAATGAAGAATCACATTTCTTGGTAGAATCATGCAGGATTTAAATTTTTGATGGTTTTTTTACTCCTCTCAACAGCCCAAACAAGTTTCTAAAAGGATGAGTTTGCAACTACTTTACTTTTGGAGAAAATTCAAAACATTCATTATTCAATAGGGCCCAAACTATCAAAAACCAGCGGTTTGAATGAACACATTTCTTGGTAGAATCATGCAGGACTGAAATTTTTGATGTTTTTCTACTCCTCTCATGAGCCCAAACAAGTCTCTAAAAGCATGAGTTTGCAACTACTTTACTTTTGGAGAAAATTCAAAACATTCACTATTCAATAGAGCCCAATAGCAAAAATCAGGTTTTGAATGAAGAATCACATTTCTTGGTAAAATCATGCAGGATTGAAATTTTTGATGGTTTTTTACTCCTCTCAACAGCCCAAACAAGTTTCTAAAAGGATGAGTTTGCAACTACTTTACTTTTGGAGAAAATTCAAAACATTCATTATTCAATAGGGCCCAAACTATCAAAAACCAGCGGTTTCAATGAACACACATTTCTTGGTAGAATCATGCAGGACTGAAATTTTTGATGTTTTTCTACTCCTCTCATGAGCCCAAACAAGTCTCTAAAAGCATGAGTTTGCAACTACTTTACTTTTGGAGAAAATTCAAAACATTCATTATTCAATAGAGCCCAATAGCAAAAACCAGCGTTTTGAATGAAGAATCACATTTCTTGGTAGAATCATGCAGGATTGAAATTTTTGATGGTTTTTTACTCCTCTCAACAGCCCAAACAAGTTTCTAAAAGGATGAGTTTGCAACTACTTTACTTTTGGAGAAAATTCAAAACATTCATTATTCAATAGGGCCCAAACTATCAAAAACCAGCGGTTTCAATGAACACACATTTCTTGGTAGAATCATGCAGGACTGAAATTTTTGATGTTTTTCTACTCCTCTCATGAGCCCAAACAAGTCTCTAAAAGCATGAGTTTGCAACTACTTTACTTTTGGAGAAAATTCAAAACATTCATTATTCAATAGAGCCCAATAGCAAAAACCAGCGTTTTGAATGAAGAATCACATTTCTTGGTAGAATCATGCAGGATTGAAATTTTTGATGGTTTTTTACTCCTCTCAACAGCCCAAACAAGTTTCTAAAAGGATGAGTTTGCAACTACTTTACTTTTGGAGAAAATTCAAAACATTCATTATTCAATAAGGCCCAAACTATCAAAAACCAGCGGTTTCAATGAACACACATTTCTTGGTAGAATCATGCAGGACTGAAATTTTTGATGTTTTTCTACTCCTCTCATGAGCCCAAACAAGTCTCTAAAAGCATGAGTTTGCAACTACTTTACTTTTGGAGAAAATTCAAAACATTCATTATTCAATAGAGCCCAATAGCAAAAACCAGCGTTTTGAATGAAGAATCACATTTCTTGGTAGAATCATGCAGGATTGAAATTTTTGATGGTTTTTTACTCCTCTCAACAGCCCAAACAAGTTTCTAAAAGGATGAGTTTGCAACTACTTTACTTTTGGAGAAAATTCAAAACATTCATTATTCAATAGGGCCCAAACTATCAAAAACCAGCGGTTTCAATGAACACACATTTCTTGGTAGAATCATGCAGGACTGAAATTTTTGATGGTTTTTTACTCCTCTCATGAGCCCAAACAAGTCTCTAAAAGCATGAGTTTGCAACTACTTTACTTTTGGAGAAAATTCAAAACATTCATTATTCAATAGAGCCCAATAGCAAAAACCAGCGTTTTGAATGAAGAATCACATTTCTTGGTAGAATCATGCAGGATTTAAATTTTTGATGGTTTTTTACTCCTCTCAACAGCCCAAACAAGTTTCTAAAAGGATGAGTTTGCAACTACTTTACTTTTGGAGAAAATTCAAAACATTCATTATTCAATAGGGCCCAAACTATCAAAAGCCAGCGGTTTCAATGAACACACATTTCTTGGTAGAATCATGCAGGACTGAAATTTTTGATGTTTTTCTACTCCTCTCATGAGCCCAAACAAGTCTCTAAAAGCATGAGTTTGCAACTACTTTACTTTTGGAGAAAATTCAAAACATTCATTATTCAATAGAGCCCAATAGCAAAAACCAGCGTTTTGAATGAAGAATCACATTTCTTGGTAGAATCATGCAGGATTGAAATTTTTGATGGTTTTTTACTCCTCTCAACAGCCCAAACAAGTTTCTAAAAGGATGAGTTTGCAACTACTTTACTTTTGGAGAAAATTCAAAACATTCATTATTCAATAGGGCCCAAACTATCAAAAACCAGCCGTTTCAATGAACACACACGTCTTGGTAGAATCATGCAGGACTGAAATTTTTGATGTTTTTCTACTCATCTCATGAGCCCAAACAAGTCTCTAAAAGCATGAGTTTGCAACTACTTTACTTTTGGAGAAAATTCAAAACATTCATTATTCAATAGAGCCCAATAGCAAAAACCAGCGTTTTGAATGAAGAATCACATTTCTTGGTAGAATCATGCAGGATTGAAATTTTTGATGGTTTTTTACTCCTCTCAACAGCCCAAACAAGTTTCTAAAAGGATGAGTTTGCAACTACTTTACTTTTGGAGAAAATTCAAAACATTCATTATTCAATAGGGCCCAAACTATCAAAAACCAGCGGTTTGAATGAACACATTTCTTGGTAGAATCATGCAGGACTGAAATTTTTGATGTTTTTCTACTCCTCTCATGAGCCCAAACAAGTCTCTAAAAGCATGAGTTTGCAACTACTTTACTTTTGGAGAAAATTCAAAACATTCACTATTCAATAGAGCCCAATAGCAAAAATCAGGTTTTGAATGAAGAATCACATTTCTTGGTAAAATCATGCAGGATTGAAATTTTTGATGGTTTTTTACTCCTCTCAACAGCCCAAACAAGTTTCTAAAAGGATGAGTTTGCAACTACTTTACTTTTGGAGAAAATTCAAAACATTCATTATTCAATAGGGCCCAAACTATCAAAAACCAGCGGTTTCAATGAACACACATTTCTTGGTAGAATCATGCAGGACTGAAATTTTTGATGTTTTTCTACTCCTCTCATGAGCCCAAACAAGTCTCTAAAAGCATGAGTTTGCAACTACTTTACTTTTGGAGAAAATTCAAAACATTCATTATTCAATAGAGCCCAATAGCAAAAACCAGCGTTTTGAATGAAGAATCACATTTCTTGGTAGAATCATGCAGGATTGAAATTTTTGATGGTTTTTTACTCCTCTCAACAGCCCAAACAAGTTTCTAAAAGGATGAGTTTGCAACTACTTTACTTTTGGAGAAAATTCAAAACATTCATTATTCAATAGGGCCCAAACTATCAAAAACCAGCGGTTTCAATGAACACACATTTCTTGGTAGAATCATGCAGGACTGAAATTTTTGATGTTTTTCTACTCCTCTCATGAGCCCAAACAAGTCTCTAAAAGCATGAGTTTGCAACTACTTTACTTTTGGAGAAAATTCAAAACATTCATTATTCAATAGAGCCCAATAGCAAAAACCAGCGTTTTGAATGAAGAATCACATTTCTTGGTAGAATCATGCAGGATTGAAATTTTTGATGGTTTTTTACTCCTCTCAACAGCCCAAACAAGTTTCTAAAAGGATGAGTTTGCAACTACTTTACTTTTGGAGAAAATTCAAAACATTCATTATTCAATAAGGCCCAAACTATCAAAAACCAGCGGTTTCAATGAACACACATTTCTTGGTAGAATCATGCAGGACTGAAATTTTTGATGTTTTTCTACTCCTCTCATGAGCCCAAACAAGTCTCTAAAAGCATGAGTTTGCAACTACTTTACTTTTGGAGAAAATTCAAAACATTCATTATTCAATAGAGCCCAATAGCAAAAACCAGCGTTTTGAATGAAGAATCACATTTCTTGGTAGAATCATGCAGGATTGAAATTTTTGATGGTTTTTTACTCCTCTCAACAGCCCAAACAAGTTTCTAAAAGGATGAGTTTGCAACTACTTTACTTTTGGAGAAAATTCAAAACATTCATTATTCAATAGGGCCCAAACTATCAAAAACCAGCGGTTTCAATGAACACACATTTCTTGGTAGAATCATGCAGGACTGAAATTTTTGATGGTTTTTTACTCCTCTCATGAGCCCAAACAAGTCTCTAAAAGCATGAGTTTGCAACTACTTTACTTTTGGAGAAAATTCAAAACATTCATTATTCAATAGAGCCCAATAGCAAAAACCAGCGTTTTGAATGAAGAATCACATTTCTTGGTAGAATCATGCAGGATTTAAATTTTTGATGGTTTTTTACTCCTCTCAACAGCCCAAACAAGTTTCTAAAAGGATGAGTTTGCAACTACTTTACTTTTGGAGAAAATTCAAAACATTCATTATTCAATAGGGCCCAAACTATCAAAAGCCAGCGGTTTCAATGAACACACATTTCTTGGTAGAATCATGCAGGACTGAAATTTTTGATGTTTTTCTACTCCTCTCATGAGCCCAAACAAGTCTCTAAAAGCATGAGTTTGCAACTACTTTACTTTTGGAGAAAATTCAAAACATTCATTATTCAATAGAGCCCAATAGCAAAAACCAGCGTTTTGAATGAAGAATCACATTTCTTGGTAGAATCATGCAGGATTGAAATTTTTGATGGTTTTTTACTCCTCTCAACAGCCCAAACAAGTTTCTAAAAGGATGAGTTTGCAACTACTTTACTTTTGGAGAAAATTCAAAACATTCATTATTCAATAGGGCCCAAACTATCAAAAACCAGCCGTTTCAATGAACACACACGTCTTGGTAGAATCATGCAGGACTGAAATTTTTGATGTTTTTCTACTCATCTCATGAGCCCAAACAAGTCTCTAAAAGCATGAGTTTGCAACTACTTTACTTTTGGAGAAAATTCAAAACATTCATTATTCAATAGAGCCCAATAGCAAAAACCAGCGTTTTGAATGAAGAATCACATTTCTTGGTAGAATCATGCAGGATTGAAATTTTTGATGGTTTTTTACTCCTCTCAACAGCCCAAACAAGTTTCTAAAAGGATGAGTTTGCAACTACTTTACTTTTGGAGAAAATTCAAAACATTCATTATTCAATAGGGCCCAAACTATCAAAAACCAGCGGTTTGAATGAACACATTTCTTGGTAGAATCATGCAGGACTGAAATTTTTGATGTTTTTCTACTCCTCTCATGAGCCCAAACAGGTCTCTAAAAGCATGAGTTTGCAACTACTTTACTTTTGGAGAAAATTCAAAACATTCACTATTCAATAGAGCCCAATAGCAAAAATCAGGTTTTGAATGAAGAATCACATTTCTTGGTAAAATCATGCAGGATTGAAATTTTTGATGGTTTTTTACTCCTCTCAACAGCCCAAACAAGTTTCTAAAAGGATGAGTTTGCAACTACTTTACTTTTGGAGAAAATTCAAAACATTCATTATTCAATAGTTCCCAAACTATCAAAAACCAGCGGTTTGAATGAACACACATTTCTTGGTAGAATCATGCAGGACTGAAATTTTTGATGTTTTTCTACTCCTCTCATGAGCCCAAACAAGTCTCTAAAAGCATGAGTTTGCAACTACTTTACTTTTGGAGAAAATTCAAAACATTCATTATTCAATAGAGCCCAATAGCAAAAACCAGCGTTTTGAATGAAGAATCACATTTCTTGGTAGAATCATGCAGGATTGAAATTTTTGATGGTTTTTTACTCCTCTCAACAGCCCAAACAAGTTTCTAAAAGGATGAGTTTGCAACTACTTTACTTTTGGAGAAAATTCAAAACATTCATTATTCAATAGGGCCCAAACTATCAAAAACCAGCGGTTTCAATGAACACACATTTCTTGGTAGAATCATGCAGGACTGAAATTTTTGATGTTTTTCTACTCCTCTCATGAGCCCAAACAAGTCTCTAAAAGCATGAGTTTGCAACTACTTTACTTTTGGAGAAAATTCAAAACATTCATTATTCAATAGAGCCCAATAGCAAAAACCAGCGTTTTGAATGAAGAATCACATTTCTTGGTAGAATCATGCAGGATTGAAATTTTTGATGGTTTTTTACTCCTCTCAACAGCCCAAACAAGTTTCTAAAAGGATGAGTTTGCAACTACTTTACTTTTGGAGAAAATTCAAAACATTCATTATTCAATAGGGCCCACACTATCAAAAACCAGCCGTTTCAATGAACACAAATGTCTTGGTAGAATCATGCAGGACTGAAATTTTTGATGTTTTTCTACTCATCTCATGAGCCCAAACAAGTCTCTAAAAGCATGAGTTTGCAACTACTTTACTTTTGGAGAAAATTCAAAACATTCATTAATCAATAGAGCCCAATAGCAAAAACCAGCGTTTTGAATGAAGAATCACATTTCTTGGTAGAATCATGCAGGATTGAAATTTTTGATGGTTTTTTACTCCTCTCAACAGCCCAAACAAGTTTCTAAAAGGATGAGTTTGCAACTACTTTACTTTTGGAGAAAATTCAAAACATTCATTATTCAATAAGGCCCAAACTATCAAAAACCAGCGGTTTCAATGAACACACATTTCTTGGTAGAATCATGCAGGACTGAAATTTTTGATGTTTTTCTACTCCTCTCATGAGCCCAAACAAGTCTCTAAAAGCATGAGTTTGCAACTACTTTACTTTTGGAGAAAATTCAAAACATTCATTATTCAATAGAGCCCAATAGCAAAAACCAGCGTTTTGAATGAAGAATCACATTTCTTGGTAGAATCATGCAGGATTGAAATTTTTGATGGTTTTTTACTCCTCTCAACAGCCCAAACAAGTTTCTAAAAGGATGAGTTTGCAACTACTTTACTTTTGGAGAAAATTCAAAACATTCATTATTCAATAGGGCCCAAACTATCAAAAACCAGCGGTTTCAATGAACACACATTTCTTGGTAGAATCATGCAGGACTGAAATTTTTGATGGTTTTTTACTCCTCTCATGAGCCCAAACAAGTCTCTAAAAGCATGAGTTTGCAACTACTTTACTTTTGGAGAAAATTCAAAACATTCATTATTCAATAGAGCCCAATAGCAAAAACCAGCGTTTTGAATGAAGAATCACATTTCTTGGTAGAATCATGCAGGATTTAAATTTTTGATGGTTTTTTACTCCTCTCAACAGCCCAAACAAGTTTCTAAAAGGATGAGTTTGCAACTACTTTACTTTTGGAGAAAATTCAAAACATTCATTATTCAATAGGGCCCAAACTATCAAAAGCCAGCGGTTTCAATGAACACACATTTCTTGGTAGAATCATGCAGGACTGAAATTTTTGATGTTTTTCTACTCCTCTCATGAGCCCAAACAAGTCTCTAAAAGCATGAGTTTGCAACTACTTTACTTTTGGAGAAAATTCAAAACATTCATTATTCAATAGAGCCCAATAGCAAAAACCAGCGTTTTGAATGAAGAATCACATTTCTTGGTAGAATCATGCAGGATTGAAATTTTTGATGGTTTTTTACTCCTCTCAACAGCCCAAACAAGTTTCTAAAAGGATGAGTTTGCAACTACTTTACTTTTGGAGAAAATTCAAAACATTCATTATTCAATAGGGCCCAAACTATCAAAAACCAGCCGTTTCAATGAACACACACGTCTTGGTAGAATCATGCAGGACTGAAATTTTTGATGTTTTTCTACTCATCTCATGAGCCCAAACAAGTCTCTAAAAGCATGAGTTTGCAACTACTTTACTTTTGGAGAAAATTCAAAACATTCATTATTCAATAGAGCCCAATAGCAAAAACCAGCGTTTTGAATGAAGAATCACATTTCTTGGTAGAATCATGCAGGATTGAAATTTTTGATGGTTTTTTACTCCTCTCAACAGCCCAAACAAGTTTCTAAAAGGATGAGTTTGCAACTACTTTACTTTTGGAGAAAATTCAAAACATTCATTATTCAATAGGGCCCAAACTATCAAAAACCAGCGGTTTGAATGAACACATTTCTTGGTAGAATCATGCAGGACTGAAATTTTTGATGTTTTTCTACTCCTCTCATGAGCCCAAACAAGTCTCTAAAAGCATGAGTTTGCAACTACTTTACTTTTGGAGAAAATTCAAAACATTCACTATTCAATAGAGCCCAATAGCAAAAATCAGGTTTTGAATGAAGAATCACATTTCTTGGTAAAATCATGCAGGATTGAAATTTTTGATGGTTTTTTACTCCTCTCAACAGCCCAAACAAGTTTCTAAAAGGATGAGTTTGCAACTACTTTACTTTTGGAGAAAATTCAAAACATTCATTATTCAATAGGGCCCAAACTATCAAAAACCAGCGGTTTCAATGAACACACATTTCTTGGTAGAATCATGCAGGACTGAAATTTTTGATGTTTTTCTACTCCTCTCATGAGCCCAAACAAGTCTCTAAAAGCATGAGTTTGCAACTACTTTACTTTTGGAGAAAATTCAAAACATTCATTATTCAATAGAGCCCAATAGCAAAAACCAGCGTTTTGAATGAAGAATCACATTTCTTGGTAGAATCATGCAGGATTGAAATTTTTGATGGTTTTTTACTCCTCTCAACAGCCCAAACAAGTTTCTAAAAGGATGAGTTTGCAACTACTTTACTTTTGGAGAAAATTCAAAACATTCATTATTCAATAGGGCCCAAACTATCAAAAACCAGCGGTTTCAATGAACACACATTTCTTGGTAGAATCATGCAGGACTGAAATTTTTGATGTTTTTCTACTCCTCTCATGAGCCCAAACAAGTCTCTAAAAGCATGAGTTTGCAACTACTTTACTTTTGGAGAAAATTCAAAACATTCATTATTCAATAGAGCCCAATAGCAAAAACCAGCGTTTTGAATGAAGAATCACATTTCTTGGTAGAATCATGCAGGATTGAAATTTTTGATGGTTTTTTACTCCTCTCAACAGCCCAAACAAGTTTCTAAAAGGATGAGTTTGCAACTACTTTACTTTTGGAGAAAATTCAAAACATTCATTATTCAATAAGGCCCAAACTATCAAAAACCAGCGGTTTCAATGAACACACATTTCTTGGTAGAATCATGCAGGACTGAAATTTTTGATGTTTTTCTACTCCTCTCATGAGCCCAAACAAGTCTCTAAAAGCATGAGTTTGCAACTACTTTACTTTTGGAGAAAATTCAAAACATTCATTATTCAATAGAGCCCAATAGCAAAAACCAGCGTTTTGAATGAAGAATCACATTTCTTGGTAGAATCATGCAGGATTGAAATTTTTGATGGTTTTTTACTCCTCTCAACAGCCCAAACAAGTTTCTAAAAGGATGAGTTTGCAACTACTTTACTTTTGGAGAAAATTCAAAACATTCATTATTCAATAGGGCCCAAACTATCAAAAACCAGCGGTTTCAATGAACACACATTTCTTGGTAGAATCATGCAGGACTGAAATTTTTGATGGTTTTTTACTCCTCTCATGAGCCCAAACAAGTCTCTAAAAGCATGAGTTTGCAACTACTTTACTTTTGGAGAAAATTCAAAACATTCATTATTCAATAGAGCCCAATAGCAAAAACCAGCGTTTTGAATGAAGAATCACATTTCTTGGTAGAATCATGCAGGATTTAAATTTTTGATGGTTTTTTACTCCTCTCAACAGCCCAAACAAGTTTCTAAAAGGATGAGTTTGCAACTACTTTACTTTTGGAGAAAATTCAAAACATTCATTATTCAATAGGGCCCAAACTATCAAAAGCCAGCGGTTTCAATGAACACACATTTCTTGGTAGAATCATGCAGGACTGAAATTTTTGATGTTTTTCTACTCCTCTCATGAGCCCAAACAAGTCTCTAAAAGCATGAGTTTGCAACTACTTTACTTTTGGAGAAAATTCAAAACATTCATTATTCAATAGAGCCCAATAGCAAAAACCAGCGTTTTGAATGAAGAATCACATTTCTTGGTAGAATCATGCAGGATTGAAATTTTTGATGGTTTTTTACTCCTCTCAACAGCCCAAACAAGTTTCTAAAAGGATGAGTTTGCAACTACTTTACTTTTGGAGAAAATTCAAAACATTCATTATTCAATAGGGCCCAAACTATCAAAAACCAGCCGTTTCAATGAACACACACGTCTTGGTAGAATCATGCAGGACTGAAATTTTTGATGTTTTTCTACTCATCTCATGAGCCCAAACAAGTCTCTAAAAGCATGAGTTTGCAACTACTTTACTTTTGGAGAAAATTCAAAACATTCATTATTCAATAGAGCCCAATAGCAAAAACCAGCGTTTTGAATGAAGAATCACATTTCTTGGTAGAATCATGCAGGATTGAAATTTTTGATGGTTTTTTACTCCTCTCAACAGCCCAAACAAGTTTCTAAAAGGATGAGTTTGCAACTACTTTACTTTTGGAGAAAATTCAAAACATTCATTATTCAATAGGGCCCAAACTATCAAAAACCAGCGGTTTGAATGAACACATTTCTTGGTAGAATCATGCAGGACTGAAATTTTTGATGTTTTTCTACTCCTCTCATGAGCCCAAACAGGTCTCTAAAAGCATGAGTTTGCAACTACTTTACTTTTGGAGAAAATTCAAAACATTCACTATTCAATAGAGCCCAATAGCAAAAATCAGGTTTTGAATGAAGAATCACATTTCTTGGTAAAATCATGCAGGATTGAAATTTTTGATGGTTTTTTACTCCTCTCAACAGCCCAAACAAGTTTCTAAAAGGATGAGTTTGCAACTACTTTACTTTTGGAGAAAATTCAAAACATTCATTATTCAATAGTTCCCAAACTATCAAAAACCAGCGGTTTGAATGAACACACATTTCTTGGTAGAATCATGCAGGACTGAAATTTTTGATGTTTTTCTACTCCTCTCATGAGCCCAAACAAGTCTCTAAAAGCATGAGTTTGCAACTACTTTACTTTTGGAGAAAATTCAAAACATTCATTATTCAATAGAGCCCAATAGCAAAAACCAGCGTTTTGAATGAAGAATCACATTTCTTGGTAGAATCATGCAGGATTGAAATTTTTGATGGTTTTTTACTCCTCTCAACAGCCCAAACAAGTTTCTAAAAGGATGAGTTTGCAACTACTTTACTTTTGGAGAAAATTCAAAACATTCATTATTCAATAGGGCCCAAACTATCAAAAACCAGCGGTTTCAATGAACACACATTTCTTGGTAGAATCATGCAGGACTGAAATTTTTGATGTTTTTCTACTCCTCTCATGAGCCCAAACAAGTCTCTAAAAGCATGAGTTTGCAACTACTTTACTTTTGGAGAAAATTCAAAACATTCATTATTCAATAGAGCCCAATAGCAAAAACCAGCGTTTTGAATGAAGAATCACATTTCTTGGTAGAATCATGCAGGATTGAAATTTTTGATGGTTTTTTACTCCTCTCAACAGCCCAAACAAGTTTCTAAAAGGATGAGTTTGCAACTACTTTACTTTTGGAGAAAATTCAAAACATTCATTATTCAATAGGGCCCACACTATCAAAAACCAGCCGTTTCAATGAACACAAATGTCTTGGTAGAATCATGCAGGACTGAAATTTTTGATGTTTTTCTACTCATCTCATGAGCCCAAACAAGTCTCTAAAAGCATGAGTTTGCAACTACTTTACTTTTGGAGAAAATTCAAAACATTCATTAATCAATAGAGCCCAATAGCAAAAACCAGCGTTTTGAATGAAGAATCACATTTCTTGGTAGAATCATGCAGGATTGAAATTTTTGATGGTTTTTTACTCCTCTCAACAGCCCAAACAAGTTTCTAAAAGGATGAGTTTGCAACTACTTTACTTTTGGAGAAAATTCAAAACATTCATTATTCAATAGGGCCCAAACTATCAAAAACCAGCGGTTTGAATGAACACATTTCTTGGTAGAATCATGCAGGACTGAAATTTTTGATGTTTTTCTACTCCTCTCATGAGCCCAAACAAGTCTCTAAAAGCATGAGTTTGCAACTACTTTACTTTTGGAGAAAATTCAAAACATTCACTATTCAATAGAGCCCAATAGCAAAAATCAGGTTTTGAATGAAGAATCACATTTCTTGGTAAAATCATGCAGGATTGAAATTTTTGATGGTTTTTTACTCCTCTCAACAGCCCAAACAAGTTTCTAAAAGGATGAGTTTGCAACTACTTTACTTTTGGAGAAAATTCAAAACATTCATTATTCAATAGGGCCCAAACTATCAAAAACCAGCGGTTTCAATGAACACACATGTCTTGGTAGAATCATGCAGGACTGAAATTTTTGATGTTTTTCTACTCCTCTCATGAGCCCAAACAAGTCTCTAAAAGCATGAGTTTGCAACTACTTTACTTTTGGAGAAAATTCAAAACATTCATTATTCAATAGAGCCCAATAGCAAAAACCAGCGTTTTGAATGAAGAATCACATTTCTTGGTAGAATCATGCAGGATTGAAATTTTTGATGGTTTTTTACTCCTCTCAACAGCCCAAACAAGTTTCTAAAAGGATGAGTTTGCAACTACTTTACTTTTGGAGAAAATTCAAAACATTCATTATTCAATAGGGCCCAAACTATCAAAAACCAGCGGTTTCAATGAACACACATTTCTTGGTAGAATCATGCAGGACTGAAATTTTTGATGTTTTTCTACTCCTCTCATGAGCCCAAACAAGTCTCTAAAAGCATGAGTTTGCAACTACTTTACTTTTGGAGAAAATTCAAAACATTCATTATTCAATAGAGCCCAATAGCAAAAACCAGCGTTTTGAATGAAGAATCACATTTCTTGGTAGAATCATGCAGGATTGAAATTTTTGATGGTTTTTTACTCCTCTCAACAGCCCAAACAAGTTTCTAAAAGGATGAGTTTGCAACTACTTTACTTTTGGAGAAAATTCAAAACATTCATTATTCAATAGGGCCCAAACTATCAAAAACCAGCGGTTTGAATGAACACATTTCTTGGTAGAATCATGCAGGACTGAAATTTTTGATGTTTTTCTACTCCTCTCATGAGCCCAAACAAGTCTCTAAAAGCATGAGTTTGCAACTACTTTACTTTTGGAGAAAATTTAAAACATTCATTATTCAATAGAGCCCAATAGCAAAAACCAGCGTTTTGAATGAAGAATCACATTTCTTGGTAGAATCATGCAGGATTGAAATTTTTGATGGTTTTTTACTCCTCTCAACAGCCCAAACAAGTTTCTAAAAGGATGAGTTTGCAACTACTTTACTTTTGGAGAAAATTCAAAACATTCATTATTCAATAGGGCCCAAACCATCAAAAACCAGCGGTTTCAATGAACACACATTTCTTGGTAGAATCATGCAGGACTGAAATTTTTGATGTTTTTCTACTCCTCTCATGAGCCCAAACAAGTCTCTAAAAGCATGAGTTTGCAACTACTTTACTTTTGGAGAAAATTCAAAACATTCATTATTCAATAGAGCCCAATAGCAAAAACCAGCGTTTTGAATGAAGAATCACATTTCTTGGTAGAATCATGCAGGATTGAAATTTTTGATGGTTTTTTACTCCTCTCAACAGCCCAAACAAGTTTCTAAAAGGATGAGTTTGCAACTACTTTACTTTTGGAGAAAATTCAAAACATTCATTATTCAATAGGGCCCAAACTATCAAAAACCAGCCGTTTCAATGAACACACATGTCTTGGTAGAATCATGCAGGACTGAAATTTTTGATGTTTTTCTACTCATCTCATGAGCCCAAACAAGTCTCTAAAAGCATGAGTTTGCAACTACTTTACTTTTGGAGAAAATTCAAAACATTCATTATTCAATAGAGCCCAATAGCAAAAACCAGCGTTTTGAATGAAGAATCACATTTCTTGGTAGAATCATGCAGGATTGAAATTTTTGATGGTTTTTTACTCCTCTCAACAGCCCAAACAAGTTTCTAAAAGGATGAGTTTGCAACTACTTTACTTTTGGAGAAAATTCAAAACATTCATTATTCAATAGGGCCCAAACTATCAAAAACCAGCGGTTTCAATGAACACACATTTCTTGGTAGAATCATGCAGGACTGAAATTTTTGATGTTTTTCTACTCCTCTCATGAGCCCAAACAAGTCTCTAAAAGCATGAGTTTGCAACTACTTTACTTTTGGAGAAAATTCAAAACATTCATTATTCAATAGAGCCCAATAGCAAAAACCAGCGTTTTGAATGAAGAATCACATTTCTTGGTAGAATCATGCAGGATTGAAATTTTTGATGGTTTTTTACTCCTCTCAAGAGCCCAAACAAGTTTCTAAAAGGATGAGTTTGCAACTACTTTACTTTTGGAGAAAATTCAAAACATTCATTATTCAATAGGGCCCAAACTATCAAAAACCAGCGGTTTGAATGAACACATTTCTTGGTAGAATCATGCAGGACTGAAATTTTTGATGTTTTTCTACTCCTCTCATGAGCCCAAACAAGTCTCTAAAAGCATGAGTTTGCAACTACTTTACTTTTGGAGAAAATTCAAAACATTCATTATTCAATAGAGCCCAATAGCAAAAACCAGCGTTTTGAATGAAGAATCACATTTCTTGGTAGAATCATGCAGGATTGAAATTTTTGATGGTTTTTTACTCCTCTCAACAGCCCAAACAAGTTTCTAAAAGGATGAGTTTGCAACTACTTTACTTTTGGAGAAAATTCAAAACATTCATTATTCAATAGGGCCCAAACTATCAAAAACCAGCGGTTTCAATGAACACACATTTCTTGGTAGAATCATGCAGGACTGAAATTTTTGATGTTTTTCTACTCCTCTCATGAGCCCAAACAAGTCTCTAAAAGCATGAGTTTGCAACTACTTTACTTTTGGAGAAAATTCAAAACATTCATTATTCAATAGAGCCCAATAGCAAAAACCAGCGTTTTGAATGAAGAATCACATTTCTTGGTAGAATCATGCAGGATTGAAATTTTTGATGGTTTTTTACTCCTCTCAACAGCCCAAACAAGTTTCTAAAAGGATGAGTTTGCAACTACTTTACTTTTGGAGAAAATTCAAAACATTCATTATTCAATAGGGCCCAAACTATCAAAAACCAGCCGTTTCAATGAACACACATGTCTTGGTAGAATCATGCAGGACTGAAATTTTTGATGTTTTTCTACTCATCTCATGAGCCCAAACAAGTCTCTAAAAGCATGAGTTTGCAACTACTTTACTTTTGGAGAAAATTCAAAACATTCATTATTCAATAGAGCCCAATAGCAAAAACCAGCGTTTTGAATGAAGAATCACATTTCTTGGTAGAATCATGCAGGATTGAAATTTTTGATGGTTTTTTACTCCTCTCAACAGCCCAAACAAGTTTCTAAAAGGATGAGTTTGCAACTACTTTACTTTTGGAGAAAATTCAAGAAGGGGCGTGGTCTGGAGCTCTATGCAGCAGGCTGTGTGAGCTCTGAGCTCTGAGGAAGCCTCCATCATTAAGCGACATAAGAATCAAACAAGAAGAATTTTGTCTTAAAATTTTATTGGATCTAGGAGCCCTCTTCTCCAGGATCATTTTGTGACCTTCCTGGAGTTTCTGCGTTGAACTATTCCTGATTAAGAGCCTTCTAAAACCGGAGCTGGTGTGACTCAGCAGATTTCTCCTGCGTCTGCTATCTGCTGCAGCGGCGGGCCCAGGCAAGGAAGAGCTGGGACACGGCTGAGAAAATCGAGGGAGACTGACAGAGAAAAAGCCGGAGAACGTTGTGACAAGCGGCGGGTAGCGGAGGTCAGGCTGAGGCAGCGTTATACAGCGACGCCGGCAAATACAGCGGCGTCTGAAGAAAGCAGGTCCCGGCGCCCTGGTGAAAGCTGCAGCGGCGCCAGCCACAAGGAGCTGAATCGCGGTGACAACGTGGAGCAGCTGCAGCCGGCGGGGGACCATAGGAGCGGCATCGCTGAGTGAATCAAAGCGGTGGAGCGGCTGGAGAACCCGGAGGCTGGATATAATTATACCGGCAAGTACTGCGGCACCTGTAAGGAGCAAGGCAGAGGGGGAAGCGAACCGGCCGGGATTTCCCGCGCTTTTTCCTGCGCTTGATCTTTATTGCAGCGGCGCGCCTGAAGGGAGGAGGTGAAGGACGCTGCTGTAAGGAGCCCGACAGTGACAGCGGAGTTTAGTGAGTTCTGGTGTCCCGGTGGAGACCGCAGTGACGTTGGATCTGGGTCGCGGTGACAGCGGGGAGCAGCGGCGGCAGGCGGGAGATCACAGGAGCAGCGCCGCCGAGGAGACCAAGGGAGAGGAGCGGCTGGAAGCCGTGGAGGACATCCAGGACTGTTAGTGTTGGTGGCAGGTACCGAGAGAGTTTCTGCAGCGGCTGAGAGGTGGGGGCTGTGTACGGTGTATCCCCCTCAATACATCAACGAATCTGACGTGGGTGAGATTGGGGTGCAGGAGAGACGGGAGAATCATTAAAATAAGCTGCGGATCCGGTTGGGAACCACTAAGGTGGCCTTCACCTGGCATTATTATAAACAGTACAGCAGACCTCACTTATGGTGATTATCTGTGCTTCATCTGTAAGGGCTAACTAAGATTGTCAATCTAATTACAGGAAACTGTCTACTATTATCTTTATTTAACATACTGTGGTGTCTGCAGACTATTCATCTATATATTTGATCTAAACAGCTTTTGTGATACATCTGATCTCTTTATCTACAGGTACACAATTCCATGATTTATTTGTGTTGAGTTAATAGAAAATCTTTGTTGTTCTTTAGGGAACCGGTCACAGTGAAAGCATTGTACATTGTAGATTGAAAAGAAAAAAAAAAAAAAAAAAAAATGAGTCAGAAAAACAACAAAGCGAAACAGCAGAAAGATAAATCTAAATCCACACGTAAACAAGATATTACTAATCTAGATGAAGCTATATGCATTAGCCCTCCTCCCTCCCCCAAAAATACTACTAAATTTGAAATCGGACAAAAGGGTGATTCCCATACTTTAATGATACAAGAGTTGGATAACATCCAATCAACAATGGATACTTCTGTTAGTAGAAAATCTAAAAGAGATGAGTCTATAGGGGAGGGTAGGTCTGTGTTGTCAGACGAGGAAGAATACTACGAAGCCTCTCCATCTCATAGTCCAGAAAAAAGTAGACCCAGAAAAGATTATAGTTCTGTAGAGGAGGAGGAGGAGGCTAGTAGCAGTGGACATGAGGGTCTGGAAAATTTCCAGGCTTCTGAGAGAGGGGTCTCTGAAAAATATATTAAAGACTTAATTCTAGCGTTAAATAAAAGCTTTGAGTCCTCTCTGAATAAACATGTAAACAGTCTACAATCCAATCTTGACACAGTTAACACCAGGATTGATAATAATGAAAAGAAATTGGAAGCTCTAGGGAAAACCTCAGATTCCATTCAAAAACAACAAACTAATGCCCAAAAAGAGATCCTTTTTTTACGAAATAAAGTAGCTGACCTAGAAGACCGCAGTAGGAGGAACAACATTAAACTGAGAGGAATCTCGGAAAAAATTAACCAGCACAATTTACAAAAATATGTTAAAGAGATTTTAATCAAAATTCTGCCATCCGTCCCTGAGGTAGAATTAATGATAGATAGAATCCACAGACTCCCGAGGCCTGCATCTATCTCGGCTGAGCTCCCTAGAGACACTATCTTAAGATTCCATTTTTACTCCACCAAAGAAAAATTCTTAAACTATTTCAGGACCAATAAACATCTTCCCCACCCTTATGATCACATCAAATCATATGCAGACCTTTCAAAAGAAACTATACAAACAAGGAAGGGATTTAATGAAGTTACAACAATTCTGAGACAAAAGGGTGTGGTTTATAGGTGGGGGTTCCCTACTAAGCTTTTGATAATTCATGGTGGGAAGGTAGTAGTAATCCTATCTCCACAAGAGGGGAAAAATTTTCTTAAATCCTTGGACAAGAGAGAAGAGGCTCCAGGGTGAAAAATGCAAATTTTAATGGCTATATCACTTACATTATTTTGTACGCAGGAGGCTTCCTGCGAAGTTTCACGAGCTTTTCCCCATTTTAGGAAGTTTACCTAAGATTGTGGTAATCTCTTCCTGTTTATTGTTCTGTTTATATTTCTGTTTTGTTTTTATTTTTGTATTCTTTAGTATATGGATAAGATACTATCACTCAATGTGAGGGGATTGAATAGTCCCGCTAAGAGGTATCTCGCGTGGAGAGAGATCAGGGGCAGTAGAGCAGATATAATTTGCCTCCAAGAGGTGAAATTGGCTAGGGATGGACACCCCAAGATAGAGAATAAAAATTTCCCATATATATACAAATCTCTTAATGTAAAGAAACGAGCAGGAGTCCTCATACTAATTAAAGATACTATTTCATTCGAAATCATTAACGAATACTCTGACAGCGAGGGCAGATATTTGATTCTTACTTGTCTGATAGACAATCAACTAACGACACTTGTGAACGTTTATGCTCCGTGCAATGGTCAAATGCGTTTCTTCAATGGTCTCGATAGAAAAATCCAGGAAGTAAAAAAAGGTGTTATTGTTTTGATGGGTGATTTCAACATTGTTCCTGATGGAGCAATGGACTCCACCTCTCTCACTCGCTCATCATTTCCTGAATTAAAAAATTGGCTTTGCAACCATGAATACCTAGATGTATTCAGATGTTTAAATACATCTTCTAGGGAATATACCCATTTCTCAGAGGCACACAAGTCTTTCGCTAGGATTGACTTGTTTTTGACAGATACGTTCTCAATTTCGAAATTTAAGAAAATTGAAATTCTCTCCAAAACATTTTCTGATCACTCTCCAATTGTTGCAGAAATTTTCCTTGGTAGGTCGGCAGAGTTCAGATCCCAATGGAGATGCGACTCATCCCTGTTGTTCAACCCAAAATTTAAAAAAGAAATTGAAAAAGCCTTAAATAATTATTTCATAGAAAATGATATAAACAACATTTGCCCATTCACCCTTTGGAACGCGCACAAGGCAGTAATTAGGGGGGTTATGACATATCTGGCCTACAACAAAAAAAAACTTTCCAAAGAAAAAATCCGTACCTTACAATTAGAGTTACAAAAATTGGAAGCAATATTACAAAATTCATCCTCTCCTCCACCAAATATACACTCGGAGATTCTCAAACTAAGAATAGATCTTAGATCGGAGTTATTCAGTGAATACGAAAAATTCGCAAAACTAATGAAATCAAACTATTATTCTTCATACAACAAACCCACTAGACTTATGGCACAAAAATTCAGATCAATTAGGATCAAATGCAAAATCAATAAAATTAACCATGAGGGCAATAAATTAGAACACCCCAAGAAAATCGTTGAAGCATTTGCTAAATACTATTCGTCTATTTACAATCTTAAACTAGATGAACATACCCAACAACCCGACGAACAAGGCATAAATGATTTTCTTGCCCCTCTGGGGTTACCTAAGATTACTCCCCAACAACTGTCTAAACTTGAGGCCCCTTTCTCTGCGTCTGAAGTCCTGGAAGTAATTAAATCATTTAAAAAAAAGAAAACTCCGGGCCCCGATGGATTCTCGAATGAATATTACCAAGCATTCGCAAATATCATAACCCCACACTTAGTCCGCATCTTTGACAAGGCATCTCGGACTGGAAAATTTCCTCAGGAAATGTTACAGGCTAATATAATTTTAATACCCAAACCTAAGGGAGACCCGGAGTCAGTCAAAAATTATAGGCCTATCTCTCTAATAAATACCGACGTCAAACTATATTCAAAAATTATAGCAAATAGACTAAAAAATATCCTCCCAAACATTATTCATAAAGATCAACTCGGGTTTATAGAGGGACGCCAGACTACCGATGGCACTAGGAAAACATTGAACTTGGTAAATTTTATTAAAAGAAAGAAAATCCCCTCTCTCCTCCTGGCTTTAGACGCAGAGAAAGCCTTCGACAGGGTTAATTGGGACTTCCTTAAAGCAACTCTGAATAAATTTGGCTTCAGCGATAATATAATAAAAACTATAATGGCTTTATACACAAACCCTTCCGCTAATGTTTATACAAATAACCACACTTCAGATCGCATCATGATAACTAACGGAACTAGACAGGGATGCCCACTCTCCCCCCTGTTATTTGCGCTGATTATGGAACCCTTAGCAGAAGCAATAAGAACCAATGATGAGATCCAAGGTATCCAAATTGAAGATCACCAATTTAAAATCGGTCTATTCGCTGATGACATTATACTGAGTCTATCAGATCCACTGAACTCTATTAGGGGTGTATTATCTACTATCGAGAATTTCTCTAAAATCTCATTTTACAAAATCAATGAGAACAAATCTAAAATCTTGGATTTCTTTCTAGATGACCTAACCATCTCACGCATTAAGGAAATTTCCCGGTTTGATTGGGAGAAAGAGGATGTTTCATACTTGGGTATTCGTATATCCAGGAACTTTAGGAAGACAGTTGAGTTGAACATACAAAACATTACAAAAAAGACTCAGATCGAATTGAACAATTTTGCGACTCACGAAATTTCATGGGTGGGAAGGATAACACTATTTAAACTTTTTACCCTTCCAAAGATACTATATATCTTTAGAGCAATACCTTTACTTGTTCCCTTAAAATTTATTAGGAAACTTCAGTCTATTATAAATAAGTTCGTTTGGAATAAGAAAAGGGCGAGAGTGGCTTCCCATATACTATACAGAAGCAAAGTCAATGGAGGCCTAGCCCTTCCAAATTTAATTAATTATTATTATGCCAATTTAATAAAACAATCCTTTTCTTGGGTTAATTCAAATAACGTCCCAGCTTGGGTAGAAATCGAGACATATTTTAATAAAAACAAAACTCTTTTAAGCGCAATTCTAGAGTGTTTGGGGTCATCTACTCCTTTGCGTTATGACTCCCCAATAATCTCCGCAACTCTCTCTGCATGGAAGCAACTGGCTAAGCCACAGGTTAAGAGAAACAGAAGCCAGAGATACGTTCAATTAAAAAATATCCCTATCAAATTTCTTGGTTTACTAATGGATAAAAAAATCCCGAAAGAATGGATAAAATTTGGTATTAAGGTGATAGGAGATTTGTTCGATGGTAAGAAATTTATAAGCAACGAATCTTTAATATCTCAAAATAATTTTTCTTGCCGGGATTTGGAACTCCTTCCCTCGATTAAGAAAAATATCTCAAAATTTTTGAAAAAAAAATCTTACATTACAGAATCTACAAGTTTGCTACTTTGTAATCCTAATGTTAAGGTCCATTGGAGATCAAGAAATATATATGATTTTTTGAACGGCTCTGAAATTGGAGAAAAGACTCCATATATGATTAAATGGGAGAGCGATTTTGATACTCTATTCTCTCTGGAACAATGGGAGCTGGCTCTTAAACAGACATATTCATCCAACATTTGCACATCCCTACATGAATCCTTTTACAAACTGACATCTAGGTGGTACTATACTCCTGTGAAGCTGGCCAGGATATTCCCAGGTAGATCCCCAGATTGTTGGAGAGATTGCGGATTCACAGGTACACTATTACATGTATTCTGGGAATGTCCTAAAATCAGGCCCATTTGGATAGAAATCTCTAGAACAATTAATATTCTGACTAAACAAAACATCACCATTACGCCACAGATGGCATTACTGTCCATAGGTTTAGAAGTGATTCATACATCTCATATCCCAACAGTTATCCACCTTTTTCTAATAACTAAAAATGCCATAGCATCCTTATGGAACGAAGAGGCTACTCCCAAAATTAGTGATATTGTAGACAAGATGTCATTACATTGCTCATACGAAAAAAGCCATGCTTTGGCAAATGACTACTTTAGTACATATAGCAAAAGGTGGAATTCTTGGATAAGATTTGCCTCTGACCAGAATTTCTCCTAATTGAACTGCTCTTGGTCTCTCCCACTATGTGATTTTTTTTATTTTTATTGCTGATATCTCTCCTCTCTGAATTTATCTGGTAAAAACGCGCATTACTCTCTTAAAACAGAATACAAGGTAACTCATTACGTTTGTTTATTTTAGGATTATCTCTTGGTTCTTGACAATATACCACACTACTGTTAAGTGTTATTGTTAGGTGTATTGTTACTCCTACTGATCTACTCAATGTAATACATTACTGTTATTTTGTATAGTATCCTGAACCCTACCATCAATAGTATGCTGTAAAAATACTACTGTTAACTTTATGTAAAATTTTTAATAAAGTTATTGAAAATGGAGAAAATTCAAAACATTCATTATTCAATAGGGCCCAAACTATCAAAAACCAGCGGTTTCAATGAACACACATTTCTTGGTAGAATCATGCAGGACTGAAATTTTTGATGTTTTTCTACTCCTCTCATGAGCCCAAACAAGTCTCTAAAAGCATGAGTTTGCAACTACTTTACTTTTGGAGAAAATTCAAAACATTCATTATTCAATAGAGCCCAATAGCAAAAACCAGCGTTTTGAATGAAGAATCACATTTCTTGGTAGAATCATGCAGGATTGAAATTTTTGATGGTTTTTTACTCCTCTCAACAGCCCAAACAAGTTTCTAAAAGGATGAGTTTGCAACTACTTTACTTTTGGAGAAAATTCAAAACATTCATTATTCAATAGAGCCCAATAGCAAAAACCAGCGTTTTGAATGAAGAATCACATTTCTTGGTAGAATCATGCAGGATTGAAATTTTTGATGGTTTTTTACTCCTCTCAATAGCCCAAACAAGTTTCTAAAAGGATGAGTTTGCAACTACTTTACTTTTGGAGAAAATTCAAAACATTCATTATTCAATAGGGCCCAAACTATCAAAAACCAGCGGTTTCAATGAACACACATTTCTTGGTAGAAACATGCAGGACTGAAATTTTTGATGGTTTTTTACTCCTCTCATGAGCCCAAACAAGTCTCTAAAAGCATGAGTTTGCAACTACTTTACTTTTGGAGAAAATTCAAAACATTCATTATTCAATAGGGCCCAAACTATCAAAAACCAGCGGTTTGAATGAACACACATTTCTTGGTAGAATCATGCAGGACTGAAATTTTTGATGTTTTTCTACTCCTCTCATGAGCCCAAACAAGTCTCTAAAAGCATGAGTTTGCAACTACTTTACTTTTGGAGAAAATTCAAAACATTCATTATTCAATAGAGCCCAATAGCAAAAACCAGCGTTTTGAATGAAGAATCACATTTCTTGGTAGAATCATGCAGGATTGAAATTTTTGATGGTTTTTTACTCCTCTCAACAGCCCAAACAAGTTTCTAAAAGGATGAGTTTGCAACTACTTTACTTTTGGAGAAAATTCAAAACATTCATTATTCAATAGGGCCCAAACTATCAAAAACCAGCGGTTTCAATGAACACACATGTCTTGGTAGAATCATGCAGGACTGAAATTTTTGATGTTTTTCTACTCATCTCATGAGCCCAAACAAGTCTCTAAAAGCATGAGTTTGCAACTACTTTACTTTTGGAGAAAATTCAAAACATTCATTATTCAATAGAGCCCAATAGCAAAAACCAGCGTTTTGAATGAAGAATCACATTTCTTGGTAGAATCATGCAGGATTGAAATTTTTGATGGTTTTTTACTCCTCTCAACAGCCCAAACAAGTTTCTAAAAGGATGAGTTTGCAACTACTTTACTTTTGGAGAAAATTCAAAACATTCATTATTCAATAGGGCCCAAACTATCAAAAACCAGCGGTTTCAATGAACACACATTTCTTGGTAGAATCATGCAGGACTGAAATTTTTGATGTTTTTCTACTCCTCTCATGAGCCCAAACAAGTCTCTAAAAGCATGAGTTTGCAACTACTTTACTTTTGGAGAAAATTCAAAACATTCATTATTCAATAGAGCCCAATAGCAAAAACCAGCGTTTTGAATGAAGAATCACATTTCTTGGTAGAATCATGCAGGATTGAAATTTTTGATGGTTTTTTACTCCTCTCAAGAGCCCAAACAAGTTTCTAAAAGGATGAGTTTGCAACTACTTTACTTTTGGAGAAAATTCAAAACATTCATTATTCAATAGGGCCCAAACTATCAAAAACCAGCGGTTTGAATGAACACATTTCTTGGTAGAATCATGCAGGACTGAAATTTTTGATGTTTTTCTACTCCTCTCATGAGCCCAAACAAGTCTCTAAAAGCATGAGTTTGCAACTACTTTACTTTTGGAGAAAATTCAAAACATTCATTATTCAATAGAGCCCAATAGCAAAAACCAGCGTTTTGAATGAAGAATCACATTTCTTGGTAGAATCATGCAGGATTGAAATTTTTGATGGTTTTTTACTCCTCTCAACAGCCCAAACAAGTTTCTAAAAGGATGAGTTTGCAACTACTTTACTTTTGGAGAAAATTCAAAACATTCATTATTCAATAGGGCCCAAACCATCAAAAACCAGCGGTTTCAATGAACACACATTTCTTGGTAGAATCATGCAGGACTGAAATTTTTGATGTTTTTCTACTCCTCTCATGAGCCCAAACAAGTCTCTAAAAGCATGAGTTTGCAACTACTTTACTTTTGGAGAAAATTCAAAACATTCATTATTCAATAGAGCCCAATAGCAAAAACCAGCGTTTTGAATGAAGAATCACATTTCTTGGTAGAATCATGCAGGATTGAAATTTTTGATGGTTTTTTACTCCTCTCAACAGCCCAAACAAGTTTCTAAAAGGATGAGTTTGCAACTACTTTACTTTTGGAGAAAATTCAAAACATTCATTATTCAATAGGGCCCAAACTATCAAAAACCAGCGGTTTCAATGAACACACATTTCTTGGTAGAATCATGCAGGACTGAAATTTTTGATGTTTTTCTACTCCTCTCATGAGCCCAAACAAGTCTCTAAAAGCATGAGTTTGCAACTACTTTACTTTTGGAGAAAATTCAAAACATTCATTATTCAATAGAGCCCAATAGCAAAAACCAGCGTTTTGAATGAAGAATCACATTTCTTGGTAGAATCATGCAGGATTGAAATTTTTGATGGTTTTTTACTCCTCTTAACAGCCCAAACAAGTTTCTAAAAGGATGAGTTTGCAACTACTTTACTTTTGGAGAAAATTCAAAACATTCATTATTCAATAGAGCCCAATAGCAAAAATCAGGTTTTGAATGAAGAATCACATTTCTTGGTAAAATCATGCAGGATTGAAATTTTTGATGGTTTTTTACTCCTCTCAACAGCCCAAACAAGTTTCTAAAAGGATGAGTTTGCAACTACTTTACTTTTGGAGAAAATTCAAAACATTCATTATTCAATAGGGCCGAAACTATCAAAAACCAGCGGTTTCAATGAACACACATTTCTTGGTAGAATCATGCAGGACTGAAATTTTTGATGTTTTTCTACTCCTCTCATGAGCCCAAACAAGTCTCTAAAAGCATGAGTTTGCAACTACTTTACTTTTGGAGAAAATTCAAAACATTCATTATTCAATAGAGCCCAATAGCAAAAACCAGCGTTTTGAATGAAGAATCACATTTCTTGGTAGAATCATGCAGGATTGAAATTTTTGATGGTTTTTTACTCCTCTCAACAGCCCAAACAAGTTTCTAAAAGGATGAGTTTGCAACTACTTTACTTTTGGAGAAAATTCAAAACATTCATTATTCAATAGGGCCCAAACTATCAAAAACCAGCGGTTTCAATGAACACACATTTCTTGGTAGAATCATGCAGGACTGAAATTTTTGATGTTTTTCTACTCCTCTCATGAGCCCAAACAAGTCTCTAAAAGCATGAGTTTGCAACTACTTTACTTTTGGAGAAAATTCAAAACATTCATTATTCAATAGAGCCCAATAGCAAAAACCAGCGTTTTGAATGAAGAATCACATTTCTTGGTAGAATCATGCAGGATTGAAATTTTTGATGGTTTTTTACTCCTCTCAACAGCCCAAACAAGTTTCTAAAAGGATGAGTTTGCAACTACTTTACTTTTGGAGAAAATTCAAAACATTCATTATTCAATAGGGCCCAAACTATCAAAAACCAGCGGTTTCAATGAACACACATTTCTTGGTAGAATCATGCAGGACTGAAATTTTTGATGTTTTTCTACTCCTCTCATGAGCCCAAACAAGTCTCTAAAAGCATGAGTTTGCAACTACTTTACTTTTGGAGAAAATTCAAAACATTCATTATTCAATAGAGCCCAATAGCAAAAACCAGCGTTTTGAATGAAGAATCACATTTCTTGGTAGAATCATGCAGGATTGAAATTTTTGATGGTTTTTTACTCCTCTCAACAGCCCAAACAAGTTTCTAAAAGGATGAGTTTGCAACTACTTTACTTTTGGAGAAAATTCAAAACATTCATTATTCAATAGGGCCCAAACTATCAAAAACCAGCGGTTTCAATGAACACACATTTCTTGGTAGAATCATGCAGGACTGAAATTTTTGATGTTTTTCTACTCCTCTCATGAGCCCAAACAAGTCTCTAAAAGCATGAGTTTGCAACTACTTTACTTTTGGAGAAAATTCAAAACATTCACTATTCAATAGAGCCCAATAGCAAAAATCAGGTTTTGAATGAAGAATCACATTTCTTGGTAAAATCATGCAGGATTGAAATTTTTGATGGTTTTTTACTCCTCTCAACAGCCCAAACAAGTTTCTAAAAGGATGAGTTTGCAACTACTTTACTTTTGGAGAAAATTCAAAACATTCATTATTCAATAGGGCCGAAACTATCAAAAACCAGCGGTTTCAATGAACACACATTTCTTGGTAGAATCATGCAGGACTGAAATTTTTGATGTTTTTCTACTCCTCTCATGAGCCCAAACAAGTCTCTAAAAGCATGAGTTTGCAACTACTTTACTTTTGGAGAAAATTCAAAACATTCATTATTCAATAGAGCCCAATAGCAAAAACCAGCGTTTTGAATGAAGAATCACATTTCTTGGTAGAATCATGCAGGATTGAAATTTTTGATGGTTTTTTACTCCTCTCAACAGCCCAAACAAGTTTCTAAAAGGATGAGTTTGCAACTACTTTACTTTTGGAGAAAATTCAAAACATTCATTATTCAATAGGGCCCAAACTATCAAAAACCAGCGGTTTCAATGAACACACATTTCTTGGTAGAATCATGCAGGACTGAAATTTTTGATGTTTTTCTACTCCTCTCATGAGCCCAAACAAGTCTCTAAAAGCATGAGTTTGCAACTACTTTACTTTTGGAGAAAATTCAAAACATTCACTATTCAATAGAGCCCAATAGCAAAAATCAGGTTTTGAATGAAGAATCACATTTCTTGGTAAAATCATGCAGGATTGAAATTTTTGATGGTTTTTTACTCCTCTCAACAGCCCAAACAAGTTTCTAAAAGGATGAGTTTGCAACTACTTTACTTTTGGAGAAAATTCAAAACATTCATTATTCAATAGGGCCGAAACTATCAAAAACCAGCGGTTTCAATGAACACACATTTCTTGGTAGAATCATGCAGGACTGAAATTTTTGATGTTTTTCTACTCCTCTCATGAGCCCAAACAAGTCTCTAAAAGCATGAGTTTGCAACTACTTTACTTTTGGAGAAAATTCAAAACATTCATTATTCAATAGAGCCCAATAGCAAAAACCAGCGTTTTGAATGAAGAATCACATTTCTTGGTAGAATCATGCAGGATTGAAATTTTTGATGGTTTTTTACTCCTCTCAACAGCCCAAACAAGTTTCTAAAAGGATGAGTTTGCAACTACTTTACTTTTGGAGAAAATTCAAAACATTCATTATTCAATAGGGCCCAAACTATCAAAAACCAGCGGTTTCAATGAACACACATTTCTTGGTAGAATCATGCAGGACTGAAATTTTTGATGTTTTTCTACTCCTCTCATGAGCCCAAACAAGTCTCTAAAAGCATGAGTTTGCAACTACTTTACTTTTGGAGAAAATTCAAAACATTCATTATTCAATAGAGCCCAATAGCAAAAACCAGCGTTTTGAATGAAGAATCACATTTCTTGGTAGAATCATGCAGGATTGAAATTTTTGATGGTTTTTTACTCCTCTCAACAGCCCAAACAAGTTTCTAAAAGGATGAGTTTGCAACTACTTTACTTTTGGAGAAAATTCAAAACATTCATTATTCAATAGGGCCCAAACTATCAAAAACCAGCGGTTTCAATGAACACACATTTCTTGGTAGAATCATGCAGGACTGAAATTTTTGATGTTTTTCTACTCCTCTCATGAGCCCAAACAAGTCTCTAAAAGCATGAGTTTGCAACTACTTTACTTTTGGAGAAAATTCAAAACATTCATTATTCAATAGAGCCCAATAGCAAAAACCAGCGTTTTGAATGAAGAATCACATTTCTTGGTAGAATCATGCAGGATTGAAATTTTTGATGGTTTTTTACTCCTCTCAACAGCCCAAACAAGTTTCTAAAAGGATGAGTTTGCAACTACTTTACTTTTGGAGAAAATTCAAAACATTCATTATTCAATAGGGCCCAAACTATCAAAAACCAGCGGTTTCAATGAACACACATTTCTTGGTAGAATCATGCAGGACTGAAATTTTTGATGTTTTTCTACTCCTCTCATGAGCCCAAACAAGTCTCTAAAAGCATGAGTTTGCAACTACTTTACTTTTGGAGAAAATTCAAAACATTCATTATTCAATAGGGCCCAAACTATCAAAAACCAGCGGTTTGAATGAACACACATTTCTTGGTAGAATCATGCAGGACTGAAATTTTTGATGTTTTTCTACTCCTCTCATGAGCCCAAACAAGTCTCTAAAAGCATGAGTTTGCAACTACTTTACTTTTGGAGAAAATTCAAAACATTCACTATTCAATAGAGCCCAATAGCAAAAATCAGGTTTTGAATGAAGAATCACATTTCTTGGTAAAATCATGCAGGATTGAAATTTTTGATGGTTTTTTACTCCGCTCAACAGCCCAAACAAGTTTCTAAAAGGATGAGTTTGCAACTACTTTACTTTTGGAGAAAATTCAAAACATTCATTATTCAATAGGGCCCAAACTATCAAAAACCAGCGGTTTCAATGAACACACATTTCTTGGTAGAAACATGCAGGACTGAAATTTTTGATGGTTTTTTACTCCTCTCATGAGCCCAAACAAGTCTCTAAAAGCATGAGTTTGCAACTACTTTACTTTTGGAGAAAATTCAAAACATTCATTATTCAATAGGGCCCAAACTATCAAAAACCAGCGGTTTGAATGAACACACATTTCTTGGTAGAATCATGCAGGACTGAAATTTTTGATGTTTTTCTACTCCTCTCATGAGCCCAAACAAGTCTCTAAAAGCATGAGTTTGCAACTACTTTACTTTTGGAGAAAATTCAAAACATTCATTATTCAATAGAGCCCAATAGCAAAAACCAGCGTTTTGAATGAAGAATCACATTTCTTGGTAGAATCATGCAGGATTGAAATTTTTGATGGTTTTTTACTCCTCTCAACAGCCCAAACAAGTTTCTAAAAGGATGAGTTTGCAACTACTTTACTTTTGGAGAAAATTCAAAACATTCATTATTCAATAGGGCCCAAACTATCAAAAACCAGCGGTTTCAATGAACACACATGTCTTGGTAGAATCATGCAGGACTGAAATTTTTGATGTTTTTCTACTCATCTCATGAGCCCAAACAAGTCTCTAAAAGCATGAGTTTGCAACTACTTTACTTTTGGAGAAAATTCAAAACATTCATTATTCAATAGAGCCCAATAGCAAAAACCAGCGTTTTGAATGAAGAATCACATTTCTTGGTAGAATCATGCAGGATTGAAATTTTTGATGGTTTTTTACTCCTCTCAACAGCCCAAACAAGTTTCTAAAAGGATGAGTTTGCAACTACTTTACTTTTGGAGAAAATTCAAAACATTCATTATTCAATAGGGCCCAAACTATCAAAAACCAGCGGTTTCAATGAACACACATTTCTTGGTAGAATCATGCAGGACTGAAATTTTTGATGTTTTTCTACTCCTCTCATGAGCCCAAACAAGTCTCTAAAAGCATGAGTTTGCAACTACTTTACTTTTGGAGAAAATTCAAAACATTCATTATTCAATAGAGCCCAATAGCAAAAACCAGCGTTTTGAATGAAGAATCACATTTCTTGGTAGAATCATGCAGGATTGAAATTTTTGATGGTTTTTTACTCCTCTCAAGAGCCCAAACAAGTTTCTAAAAGGATGAGTTTGCAACTACTTTACTTTTGGAGAAAATTCAAAACATTCATTATTCAATAGGGCCCAAACTATCAAAAACCAGCGGTTTGAATGAACACATTTCTTGGTAGAATCATGCAGGACTGAAATTTTTGATGTTTTTCTACTCCTCTCATGAGCCCAAACAAGTCTCTAAAAGCATGAGTTTGCAACTACTTTACTTTTGGAGAAAATTCAAAACATTCATTATTCAATAGAGCCCAATAGCAAAAACCAGCGTTTTGAATGAAGAATCACATTTCTTGGTAGAATCATGCAGGATTGAAATTTTTGATGGTTTTTTACTCCTCTCAACAGCCCAAACAAGTTTCTAAAAGGATGAGTTTGCAACTACTTTACTTTTGGAGAAAATTCAAAACATTCATTATTCAATAGGGCCCAAACCATCAAAAACCAGCGGTTTCAATGAACACACATTTCTTGGTAGAATCATGCAGGACTGAAATTTTTGATGTTTTTCTACTCCTCTCATGAGCCCAAACAAGTCTCTAAAAGCATGAGTTTGCAACTCCTTTACTTTTGGAGAAAATTCAAAACATTCATTATTCAATAGAGCCCAATAGCAAAAACCAGCGTTTTGAATGAAGAATCACATTTCTTGGTAGAATCATGCAGGATTGAAATTTTTGATGGTTTTTTACTCCTCTCAACAGCCCAAACAAGTTTCTAAAAGGATGAGTTTGCAACTACTTTACTTTTGGAGAAAATTCAAAACATTCATTATTCAATAGGGCCCAAACTATCAAAAACCAGCGGTTTCAATGAACACACATTTCTTGGTAGAATCATGCAGGACTGAAATTTTTGATGTTTTTCTACTCCTCTCATGAGCCCAAACAAGTCTCTAAAAGCATGAGTTTGCAACTACTTTACTTTTGGAGAAAATTCAAAACATTCATTATTCAATAGAGCCCAATAGCAAAAACCAGCGTTTTGAATGAAGAATCACATTTCTTGGTAGAATCATGCAGGATTGAAATTTTTGATGGTTTTTTACTCCTCTCAACAGCCCAAACAAGTTTCTAAAAGGATGAGTTTGCAACTACTTTACTTTTGGAGAAAATTCAAAACATTCATTATTCAATAGGGCCCAAACTATCAAAAACCAGCCGTTTCAATGAACACACATGTCTTGGTAGAATCATGCAGGACTGAAATTTTTGATGTTTTTCTACTCATCTCATGAGCCCAAACAAGTCTCTAAAAGCATGAGTTTGCAACTACTTTACTTTTGGAGAAAATTCAAAACATTCATTATTCAATAGAGCCCAATAGCAAAAACCAGCGTTTTGAATGAAGAATCACATTTCTTGGTAGAATCATGCAGGATTGAAATTTTTGATGGTTTTTTACTCCTCTTAACAGCCCAAACAAGTTTCTAAAAGGATGAGTTTGCAACTACTTTACTTTTGGAGAAAATTCAAAACATTCATTATTCAATAGGGCCCAAACTATCAAAAACCAGCGGTTTGAATGAACACATTTCTTGGTAGAATCATGCAGGACTGAAATTTTTGATGTTTTTCTACTCCTCTCATGAGCCCAAACAAGTCTCTAAAAGCATGAGTTTGCAACTACTTTACTTTTGGAGAAAATTCAAAACATTCACTATTCAATAGAGCCCAATAGCAAAAATCAGGTTTTGAATGAAGAATCACATTTCTTGGTAAAATCATGCAGGATTGAAATTTTTGATGGTTTTTTACTCCTCTCAACAGCCCAAACAAGTTTCTAAAAGGATGAGTTTGCAACTACTTTACTTTTGGAGAAAATTCAAAACATTCATTATTCAATAGGGCCGAAACTATCAAAAACCAGCGGTTTCAATGAACACACATTTCTTGGTAGAATCATGCAGGACTGAAATTTTTGATGTTTTTCTACTCCTCTCATGAGCCCAAACAAGTCTCTAAAAGCATGAGTTTGCAACTACTTTACTTTTGGAGAAAATTCAAAACATTCATTATTCAATAGAGCCCAATAGCAAAAACCAGCGTTTTGAATGAAGAATCACATTTCTTGGTAGAATCATGCAGGATTGAAATTTTTGATGGTTTTTTACTCCTCTCAACAGCCCAAACAAGTTTCTAAAAGGATGAGTTTGCAACTACTTTACTTTTGGAGAAAATTCAAAACATTCATTATTCAATAGGGCCCAAACTATCAAAAACCAGCGGTTTCAATGAACACACATTTCTTGGTAGAATCATGCAGGACTGAAATTTTTGATGTTTTTCTACTCCTCTCATGAGCCCAAACAAGTCTCTAAAAGCATGAGTTTGCAACTACTTTACTTTTGGAGAAAATTCAAAACATTCATTATTCAATAGAGCCCAATAGCAAAAACCAGCGTTTTGAATGAAGAATCACATTTCTTGGTAGAATCATGCAGGATTGAAATTTTTGATGGTTTTTTACTCCTCTCAACAGCCCAAACAAGTTTCTAAAAGGATGAGTTTGCAACTACTTTACTTTTGGAGAAAATTCAAAACATTCATTATTCAATAGGGCCCAAACTATCAAAAACCAGCGGTTTCAATGAACACACATTTCTTGGTAGAATCATGCAGGACTGAAATTTTTGATGTTTTTCTACTCCTCTCATGAGCCCAAACAAGTCTCTAAAAGCATGAGTTTGCAACTACTTTACTTTTGGAGAAAATTCAAAACATTCATTATTCAATAGAGCCCAATAGCAAAAACCAGCGTTTTGAATGAAGAATCACATTTCTTGGTAGAATCATGCAGGATTGAAATTTTTGATGGTTTTTTACTCCTCTCAACAGCCCAAACAAGTTTCTAAAAGGATGAGTTTGCAACTACTTTACTTTTGGAGAAAATTCAAAACATTCATTATTCAATAGGGCCCAAACTATCAAAAACCAGCGGTTTCAATGAACACACATTTCTTGGTAGAATCATGCAGGACTGAAATTTTTGATGTTTTTCTACTCCTCTCATGAGCCCAAACAAGTCTCTAAAAGCATGAGTTTGCAACTACTTTACTTTTGGAGAAAATTCAAAACATTCATTATTCAATAGAGCCCAATAGCAAAAACCAGCGTTTTGAATGAAGAATCACATTTCTTGGTAGAATCATGCAGGATTGAAATTTTTGATGGTTTTTTACTCCTCTCAACAGCCCAAACAAGTTTCTAAAAGGATGAGTTTGCAACTACTTTACTTTTGGAGAAAATTCAAAACATTCATTATTCAATAGGGCCCAAACTATCAAAAACCAGCGGTTTCAATGAACACACATTTCTTGGTAGAATCATGCAGGACTGAAATTTTTGATGTTTTTCTACTCCTCTCATGAGCCCAAACAAGTCTCTAAAAGCATGAGTTTGCAACTACTTTACTTTTGGAGAAAATTCAAAACATTCATTATTCAATAGAGCCCAATAGCAAAAACCAGCGTTTTGAATGAAGAATCACATTTCTTGGTAGAATCATGCAGGATTGAAATTTTTGATGGTTTTTTACTCCTCTCAACAGCCCAAACAAGTTTCTAAAAGGATGAGTTTGCAACTACTTTACTTTTGGAGAAAATTCAAAACATTCATTATTCAATAGAGCCCAATAGCAAAAACCAGCGTTTTGAATGAAGAATCACATTTCTTGGTAGAATCATGCAGGATTGAAATTTTTGATGGTTTTTTACTCCTCTTAACAGCCCAAACAAGTTTCTAAAAGGATGAGTTTGCAACTACTTTACTTTTGGAGAAAATTCAAAACATTCATTATTCAATAGGGCCCAAACTATCAAAAACCAGCGGATTGAATGAACACATTTCTTGGTAGAATCATGCAGGACTGAAATTTTTGATGTTTTTCTACTCCTCTCATGAGCCCAAACAAGTCTCTAAAAGCATGAGTTTGCAACTACTTTACTTTTGGAGAAAATTCAAAACATTCACTATTCAATAGAGCCCAATAGCAAAAATCAGGTTTTGAATGAAGAATCACATTTCTTGGTAAAATCATGCAGGATTGAAATTTTTGATGGTTTTTTACTCCTCTCAACAGCCCAAACAAGTTTCTAAAAGGATGAGTTTGCAACTACTTTACTTTTGGAGAAAATTCAAAACATTCATTATTCAATAGGGCCGAAACTATCAAAAACCAGCGGTTTCAATGAACACACATTTCTTGGTAGAATCATGCAGGACTGAAATTTTTGATGTTTTTCTACTCCTCTCATGAGCCCAAACAAGTCTCTAAAAGCATGAGTTTGCAACTACTTTACTTTTGGAGAAAATTCAAAACATTCATTATTCAATAGAGCCCAATAGCAAAAACCAGCGTTTTGAATGAAGAATCACATTTCTTGGTAGAATCATGCAGGATTGAAATTTTTGATGGTTTTTTACTCCTCTCAACAGCCCAAACAAGTTTCTAAAAGGATGAGTTTGCAACTACTTTACTTTTGGAGAAAATTCAAAACATTCATTATTCAATAGGGCCCAAACTATCAAAAACCAGCGGTTTCAATGAACACACATTTCTTGGTAGAATCATGCAGGACTGAAATTTTTGATGTTTTTCTACTCCTCTCATGAGCCCAAACAAGTCTCTAAAAGCATGAGTTTGCAACTACTTTACTTTTGGAGAAAATTCAAAACATTCATTATTCAATAGAGCCCAATAGCAAAAACCAGCGTTTTGAATGAAGAATCACATTTCTTGGTAGAATCATGCAGGATTGAAATTTTTGATGGTTTTTTACTCCTCTCAACAGCCCAAACAAGTTTCTAAAAGGATGAGTTTGCAACTACTTTACTTTTGGAGAAAATTCAAAACATTCATTATTCAATAGGGCCCAAACTATCAAAAACCAGCGGTTTCAATGAACACACATTTCTTGGTAGAATCATGCAGGACTGAAATTTTTGATGTTTTTCTACTCCTCTCATGAGCCCAAACAAGTCTCTAAAAGCATGAGTTTGCAACTACTTTACTTTTGGAGAAAATTCAAAACATTCATTATTCAATAGAGCCCAATAGCAAAAACCAGCGTTTTGAATGAAGAATCACATTTCTTGGTAGAATCATGCAGGATTGAAATTTTTGATGGTTTTTTACTCCTCTCAACAGCCCAAACAAGTTTCTAAAAGGATGAGTTTGCAACTACTTTACTTTTGGAGAAAATTCAAAACATTCATTATTCAATAGGGCCCAAACTATCAAAAACCAGCGGTTTCAATGAACACACATTTCTTGGTAGAATCATGCAGGACTGAAATTTTTGATGTTTTTCTACTCCTCTCATGAGCCCAAACAAGTCTCTAAAAGAATGAGTTTGCAACTACTTTACTTTTGGAGAAAATTCAAAACATTCATTATTCAATAGAGCCCAATAGCAAAAACCAGCGTTTTGAATGAAGAATCACATTTCTTGGTAGAATCATGCAGGATTGAAATTTTTGATGGTTTTTTACTCCTCTCAACAGCCCAAACAAGTTTCTAAAAGGATGAGTTTGCAACTACTTTACTTTTGGAGAAAATTCAAAACATTCATTATTCAATAGAGCCCAATAGCAAAAACCAGCGTTTTGAATGAAGAATCACATTTCTTGGTAGAATCATGCAGGATTGAAATTTTTGATGGTTTTTTACTCCTCTCAATAGCCCAAACAAGTTTCTAAAAGGATGAGTTTGCAACTACTTTACTTTTGGAGAAAATTCAAAACATTCATTATTCAATAGGGCCCAAACTATCAAAAACCAGCGGTTTCAATGAACACACATTTCTTGGTAGAAACATGCAGGACTGAAATTTTTGATGGTTTTTTACTCCTCTCATGAGCCCAAACAAGTCTCTAAAAGCATGAGTTTGCAACTACTTTACTTTTGGAGAAAATTCAAAACATTCATTATTCAATAGGGCCCAAACTATCAAAAACCAGCGGTTTGAATGAACACACATTTCTTGGTAGAATCATGCAGGACTGAAATTTTTGATGTTTTTCTACTCCTCTCATGAGCCCAAACAAGTCTCTAAAAGCATGAGTTTGCAACTACTTTACTTTTGGAGAAAATTCAAAACATTCATTATTCAATAGAGCCCAATAGCAAAAACCAGCGTTTTGAATGAAGAATCACATTTCTTGGTAGAATCATGCAGGATTGAAATTTTTGATGGTTTTTTACTCCTCTCAACAGCCCAAACAAGTTTCTAATAGGATGAGTTTGCAACTACTTTACTTTTGGAGAAAATTCAAAACATTCATTATTCAATAGGGCCCAAACTATCAAAAACCAGCGGTTTCAATGAACACACATGTCTTGGTAGAATCATGCAGGACTGAAATTTTTGATGTTTTTCTACTCATCTCATGAGCCCAAACAAGTCTCTAAAAGCATGAGTTTGCAACTACTTTACTTTTGGAGAAAATTCAAAACATTCATTATTCAATAGAGCCCAATAGCAAAAACCAGCGTTTTGAATGAAGAATCACATTTCTTGGTAGAATCATGCAGGATTGAAATTTTTGATGGTTTTTTACTCCTCTCAACAGCCCAAACAAGTTTCTAAAAGGATGAGTTTGCAACTACTTTACTTTTGGAGAAAATTCAAAACATTCATTATTCAATAGGGCCCAAACTATCAAAAACCAGCGGTTTCAATGAACACACATTTCTTGGTAGAATCATGCAGGACTGAAATTTTTGATGTTTTTCTACTCCTCTCATGAGCCCAAACAAGTCTCTAAAAGCATGAGTTTGCAACTACTTTACTTTTGGAGAAAATTCAAAACATTCATTATTCAATAGAGCCCAATAGCAAAAACCAGCGTTTTGAATGAAGAATCACATTTCTTGGTAGAATCATGCAGGATTGAAATTTTTGATGGTTTTTTACTCCTCTCAAGAGCCCAAACAAGTTTCTAAAAGGATGAGTTTGCAACTACTTTACTTTTGGAGAAAATTCAAAACATTCATTATTCAATAGGGCCCAAACTATCAAAAACCAGCGGTTTGAATGAACACATTTCTTGGTAGAATCATGCAGGACTGAAATTTTTGATGTTTTTCTACTCCTCTCATGAGCCCAAACAAGTCTCTAAAAGCATGAGTTTGCAACTACTTTACTTTTGGAGAAAATTCAAAACATTCATTATTCAATAGAGCCCAATAGCAAAAACCAGCGTTTTGAATGAAGAATCACATTTCTTGGTAGAATCATGCAGGATTGAAATTTTTGATGGTTTTTTACTCCTCTCAACAGCCCAAACAAGTTTCTAAAAGGATGAGTTTGCAACTACTTTACTTTTGGAGAAAATTCAAAACATTCATTATTCAATAGGGCCCAAACCATCAAAAACCAGCGGTTTCAATGAACACACATTTCTTGGTAGAATCATGCAGGACTGAAATTTTTGATGTTTTTCTACTCCTCTCATGAGCCCAAACAAGTCTCTAAAAGCATGAGTTTGCAACTACTTTACTTTTGGAGAAAATTCAAAACATTCATTATTCAATAGAGCCCAATAGCAAAAACCAGCGTTTTGAATGAAGAATCACATTTCTTGGTAGAATCATGCAGGATTGAAATTTTTGATGGTTTTTTACTCCTCTCAACAGCCCAAACAAGTTTCTAAAAGGATGAGTTTGCAACTACTTTACTTTTGGAGAAAATTCAAAACATTCATTATTCAATAGGGCCCAAACTATCAAAAACCAGCGGTTTCAATGAACACATTTCTTGGTAGAATCATGCAGGACTGAAATTTTTGATGTTTTTCTACTCCTCTCATGAGCCCAAACAAGTCTCTAAAAGCATGAGTTTGCAACTACTTTACTTTTGGAGAAAATTCAAAACATTCACTATTCAATAGAGCCCAATAGCAAAAATCAGGTTTTGAATGAAGAATCACATTTCTTGGTAAAATCATGCAGGATTGAAATTTTTGATGGTTTTTTACTCCTCTCAACAGCCCAAACAAGTTTCTAAAAGGATGAGTTTGCAACTACTTTACTTTTGGAGAAAATTCAAAACATTCATTATTCAATAGGGCCCAAACTATCAAAAACCAGCGGTTTCAATGAACACACATTTCTTGGTAGAATCATGCAGGACTGAAATTTTTGATGTTTTTCTACTCCTCTCATGAGCCCAAACAAGTCTCTAAAAGCATGAGTTTGCAACTACTTTACTTTTGGAGAAAATTCAAAACATTCATTATTCAATAGAGCCCAATAGCAAAAACCAGCGTTTTGAATGAAGAATCACATTTCTTGGTAGAATCATGCAGGATTGAAATTTTTGATGGTTTTTTACTCCTCTCAAGAGCCCAAACAAGTTTCTAAAAGGATGAGTTTGCAACTACTTTACTTTTGGAGAAAATTCAAAACATTCATTATTCAATAGGGCCCAAACTATCAAAAACCAGCGGTTTGAATGAACACATTTCTTGGTAGAATCATGCAGGACTGAAATTTTTGATGTTTTTCTACTCCTCTCATGAGCCCAAACAAGTCTCTAAAAGCATGAGTTTGCAACTACTTTACTTTTGGAGAAAATTCAAAACATTCATTATTCAATAGAGCCCAATAGCAAAAACCAGCGTTTTGAATGAAGAATCACATTTCTTGGTAGAATCATGCAGGATTGAAATTTTTGATGGTTTTTTACTCCTCTCAACAGCCCAAACAAGTTTCTAAAAGGATGAGTTTGCAACTACTTTACTTTTGGAGAAAATTCAAAACATTCATTATTCAATAGGGCCCAAACTATCAAAAACCAGCGGTTTCAATGAACACACATTTCTTGGTAGAATCATGCAGGACTGAAATTTTTGATGTTTTTCTACTCCTCTCATGAGCCCAAACAAGTCTCTAAAAGCATGAGTTTGCAACTACTTTACTTTTGGAGAAAATTCAAAACATTCATTATTCAATAGAGCCCAATAGCAAAAACCAGCGTTTTGAATGAAGAATCACATTTCTTGGTAGAATCATGCAGGATTGAAATTTTTGATGGTTTTTTACTCCTCTCAACAGCCCAAACAAGTTTCTAAAAGGATGAGTTTGCAACTACTTTACTTTTGGAGAAAATTCAAAACATTCATTATTCAATAGGGCCCAAACTATCAAAAACCAGCCGTTTCAATGAACACACATGTCTTGGTAGAATCATGCAGGACTGAAATTTTTGATGTTTTTCTACTCATCTCATGAGCCCAAACAAGTCTCTAAAAGCATGAGTTTGCAACTACTTTACTTTTGGAGAAAATTCAAAACATTCATTATTCAATAGAGCCCAATAGCAAAAACCAGCGTTTTGAATGAAGAATCACATTTCTTGGTAGAATCATGCAGGATTGAAATTTTTGATGGTTTTTTACTCCTCTTAACAGCCCAAACAAGTTTCTAAAAGGATGAGTTTGCAACTACTTTACTTTTGGAGAAAATTCAAAACATTCATTATTCAATAGGGCCCAAACTATCAAAAACCAGCGGTTTGAATGAACACATTTCTTGGTAGAATCATGCAGGACTGAAATTTTTGATGTTTTTCTACTCCTCTCATGAGCCCAAACAAGTCTCTAAAAGCATGAGTTT